>NC_092100.1:53256757-53566400 GCF_045679555.1 Salvelinus alpinus
AGGACAGACGGGCGACTCAGGCAGCTCAGGACAGACGAGAGAACCTGGAGGGTGGAGACGGAGAGACAGCCTGGTGCGTGGGGCTGCCACAGGACCCACCAGGCTGGGGAGACCTACAGGAGGCCTGGTGCGTAGAGGAGGCACCGGATGGACCGGGCTGTGGGGGAGCACTGGAGCTCTGGTGCGCAGCCTTGGCACCACTCCTCCAGGCTGGATGACCACTTTAGCCCGGACCCTCCAGAGTGGCCTATAGCCCATCGGGCTATGAGCGCATACTGGTGACACCGTGCGCTTGACCGCATAACATGGTGCCTGACCAGTACTGCGCTTCTTCCGGTAAGCACGGGGGGTTGGCTCAGGTCTATCACCAATCTCCCCGTGTGCCTCCCCCAATTTTTTGGGGGGGGGCTGCCTCTCGTGCCTGTTGCGCAGCCTTACCTCATACCGCCGCGGCTCAGCTTTCACTGCCTCCAGTTCTTCCTTGGGGCGGCGATATTCCCCAGCCTGTGTCCAGGGTCCCTTACCGTCTAGTATCTCCTCCCAAGTCCAGGAGTCCAGAACCCTCTGCTCCTGGTTACCACGCTGCTTGGTCCTTTTTTGGTGGGTAGTTCTGTAACGATTCTCCTCTTCGTCTGAGGAGGAGTAGGAAAAGTCGGACCAATGTGCAGCGTGGTAAGTGTCCATAATTAGATTTTTTATAAATCAACTGAACCCGGAATAAAAATAACAAAAACACGAACAAACAACCGAAACAGTTCTGTATGGTGAAACACAGACACAGAAATTAACTACCCACAACCCATAATGAGAAAACCGGCTACCTAAGTATGATTCTCAGAGACAACGATCGACAGCTGCCTCTGATTGAGAACCATACCAGGCCACACACAGAAATACAAACATAGAAAAAACAACATAGAATGCCCACCCCAGCTCATGCCCTGACCAAACACATAGAAATAGACAACCTAGACAAACAACCTAGAAACATACAAAGCAAACTATGGTCAGAACGTGACACATAAAATGCTGTATGGTTTTCCTAGAGCCCGAGGTGCGATCTTTAACAGGATCCAAAGTGCAATTAAAGTCTCCTGGAACAATATAATTACCTGGAAGTGTGGAAAGGTTTAAAAACAAATCATTAAAGAATTTAGAGTCATCTTTTTTGGGACCATACACATTCATTAAATTCAACTGCTCGGACAGCAAGGTACCCCATATAATAATATATCTGCTGGCGGGATCACAAATTGTTTGCAATATTTGATATGGAATGGACTTATGAATAAGAATAATAACTCCCCTTACATGGGAACTAAATGAGGCTGCAATGACCTGCCCACACCGCCTCTTGTAAGGAAGCGACGAAGGATATGAGAAGCAGGTACAGGGAGTGAAGGTTTATTAGCTGACGGACATGAAACGGAACAGGAACAGCGTCTGGACAGGAACACATAACAAACACAATACAGAATAATGCGGACACAGGGAACACAACCACGGAACAGACAGATATACAGGGGGTAGTCAACAAAGTGAAGGAGTCCAGGTGAGTCCAATGAGCACAGCTGCGTGTAATGTTGGTATGTATGATGAAGGGTAGCCTGGCGCGAGAGGGAGCAGGCGTGACACCTCTTGCGTATCTTATGAATGTCGCCAGATAATAGATGTGATTCTTACAAAAACATGATCTTCACCTGAAGTTGTTTTAATCTACTTATTACCTGTTTTATTTAGGAGATTTTATTTAATCCCCTACACAGGATGTAAATTTAACCTTAACACTATGAGTCATCGAATTTACCAGGGACACTTGAACTTAAACATAGCCCCATAAGAGCACATTGGATCAGCCTAATATACCAATAGACCTCTGTTACCACCATAAACAAAAACACAAAAGACGCTTTAAAGCACGTCATTGTACAAAAACACATGCCTAACAATCAACCATGAACGTGTGATTAACCCTCTTACCCCAAAGTCTGTAACAGACCTCCCCCTCCCCATCTCAGTGACACTCCGTATAAGGTGCTCAACAGATCCACACACACGTGAGGAGCCGCCTCTACCTTTGCGTTTTTTCCCCCTCTGTACACCTTCTACTTGTCATTACATTATATTGTGTTCACCATTTAAAACCTCTTATGACTGAGATCGGCTAAGATCCCATTAAAGGGATCGATTTGACAACATCCAGTGAAAGTGCAGGGCGCCAAATTCAAACAACAGAAATCTCATAATTGGTTCATGCCAACTGCCAGCCACAAAAGAAAATCAGCCAAGCTCTTTTACTCCTCTACCAAATGGTAGCTATAAATGCAGAGGATGCGCACAGTGCAACAATATGATGAAGTGTGAATATTTCTGCCACCCACACACAGGAAAACGGTTCCAAATAAATGACATTATTACGTGTTCCACCATCCATGTTATTTACATTATTAAAATGTCCATGTGGGCTCTGTTATGTCGGTAAAACATAAAAGTTACATAAAAGTTAAATCAGGAGAAACGACAGCGATTATCCAGTCGCTGTACATTTCAATGACCTGAAGCATGACATTTCCACCTTTAGATTTTGTGGCGTAAAAGAGTAAAAGAGAATGTTTTGGGATTTTCACCCTCCAGACATTATTTCCTAAAGAACTTAATGATGAAATGCCTATGTATGTTATGTTGTGAATTTGAACATGAAATATGTGCCTATTGTAGATTACTCTGATGTTTGTCGTACGATGTACCCAATGACTAATGAAAACTTGCTATGTCCTCATTGTGGTTTAACAGACGTGTTCAATACGCCTTATTTATGCACTTTTGTAATATTTATGAAATGCATATTGTTATATTTGGTAGCACTTACTTGTTTTTCCTTTGCCTCCAACCCCCTTCGATGGGTAGAACGGATGTGGGTGGGGCCAGGTCTACATAAGGGTGCACATTTTTAAAAATCACAAAAGCTCTGACGAAGGCCGTGAGGCCGATACGTAAGCTTATTAAATGTTGGTGATACTATCAAGAGCAGTGTGCGGTTTCCTTTTTCCTTCATCTTGTTCAATTGTTGCCATGCACCTGCAAATAAGATTGCTCAGATGTGCGAGTGCCTTTTGAATTTAGAAATCTCATAATTAAAATTCCTCAAACAAGTATTTCACACCATTTTAAAGATAAACGTGTTGTTAATCCAACCACAGTGTCCAATTTCAAAAAGGCTTTACGACGAAAGCACACCAAACAATTATGTTAGGTCAGTACCTAGTCACAGAAAAACAGCCATTTTTCCAGCCAAAGAGAGGAGTCACAAAAAGCAGAAATAGAGATAAAATGAATCACTAACCTTTTATGATCTTCATCAGATGACACTCATAGGACTTCATGTTACACAATACATGTATGTTTTGTTCGATAAAGTGCATATTTATATCCAAAAATCTCAGTTTACATTGGCGCGTTACGTTCAGTAATGTTTTGCTTTCCAAACATCTGGGTATTTTGAAGAGAGCCACATCAATTTACAGAAATAGTCATCATAAACTTTAATATAAGATACAAGTGTTGTGCACAGAATTAGAGATATACTTCTCCTTAATGCAACCGCTGTGTCAGATTTCAAAAAAAGTTTATGGAAAAAGCAAACCATGCAATAATCTGAGTACAGCGCTCAGACAACAAAACCATGTTGGAGTCAACAGAAGTCAGAAATAGCGTTATAAATATCCACTTACCTTTGATGATCTTCATCAGAATGCACTCCCAGGAATCGCAGTTCCACAATAAATGTTTGATTTGTTCGATAAAGTACATAATGTATGTCCAAATACCTCCTTTTTGTTCGCGCGTTTAGCCCAGTAATCCAAATTCATGAGGCGCGAGCAGACGAAAAGTCCAAAAGTTCCGTTACAGTCCGTAGAAACATGTCAAACGATGTATAGAATCAATCTTTAGGATGTTTTTATCATAAATCTTAAATAATGTTTCAACCGGAGAATTCATTTGTCTTCAGAAATGCAATGGAACGCAAGCTAATTCTCACGTGAACGCGTGTGGTCAGCTCATGGCACTCTGCCAGACCCCTGACTCAAAGAGCCCTCATTCCCCCCTCCTTCACAGTAGAAGCACCTGGATGTTTCACAGCGCTACTGGCAAAATATTCTGTGGACAGATGAAACTACAGTTGAGTTGTTTGGAAGGAACACACAACACAATGTGTGGAGAAAAAAAGGCACAGGACACCAACATCAAAACCTCATCCCAACTGTAAATTATGGTGGCGGGAGCATCATGGTTTGGGGCTGCTTTGCTGCCTCAGGGCCTGGACAGCTTGCTATCAAGCTATCTGTCCGCCAATTGAAGTTCAACAGAAGTTGAGTGATGCAACAGGACAACGACTCAAAACACAGAAGTAAATCAACAACAGAATGGCTTCAACAGAAGAAAATTCCCCTTCTGGAGTGGCCCAGTCAGAGTCCTGGACTCAACCCGATTGAGATGCTGTGTGTCACGCCCTGACCGTAGAGATCCTTTTTATGTCTCTATTTTGGTTGGTCAGGGCGTGAGTTTGGGTGGGCATTCTATGTCTGGTGTTCTATGTTGTCTATTTCTTTGTGTTTGGCCGTGTGTGGTTCTCAATCAGAGGCAGCTGTCTATCGTTGTCTCTGATTGAGAACCATATTTAAGTAGCCTGTTTTCCCACTTTGAGTTGTGGGTGATTATTTTCTGTTTAGTGTTTTTCGTCACCTTACAGGACTGTTCGTTTGTCATTTTTGTTGTTTTGTTCAGTGTTCAGTTGTTTTATTAAAATAATGAACACTTACCACGCTGCACCGTGGTCCTCCTCTCCTTCTCCCGACGACAATCGTTACAGAACCACCCACCAACAAAGGACCAAGCAGCGTGGTAACATGGACTCCTGGACATGGGAGGAGATTTTGGACGGCAAAGGATCATGGGCACAGCCGGGAGAGTATCGCCGTCCGAAAAAGGAGCTGGAGGCAGCAAAAGCGGAGCGGAGACGCTATGAGGAATTGGCGCGAGGTAACGGGCACGAGAGGCAGCCCCAGATTTTTTTTGGGGGGGGCACACGGGGTGATTGGCGGACTCAGGTAGGAGACCTGAGCCAACTCCCCGTGCTTACTGTGGCGAGCGTCGTACTGGTCAGGCACCGTGTTATGCGGTGGAAAGCACGGTGTCTCCAGTACATGTTCTTAGCCCGGTACGTTACATCGCAGCTCCTCGCATCTGCCGGGCTAGAGTGGGCATCGAGCCAGGAGGGATGATGCCGGCTCAGCGCATCTGGTCTCCAGTGCGTCTCCTCGGTACGGGTTATCCTTCGCCAGCTTTGTGCACTGTGTCTCCAGTGCGTCTGCACAGCCCAATGCGTCCTGTGCCTGCGCCCCGCAGGTGCAGGGCCAAAGTCACCATACAGCCAGGACGGGTTGTGCAGGCTTTTTTCTCGAGACCTCCAGTGCGCCTCCACGGCCCAGTGTATCCGGTACCTCGGCAAAGGACAAGGCCTCCTGCATGTCTCCCCAGCCTGGTGAGTCATGTGCCTTCTCCCAGAGCCAAGCCTCCAGTGATGATCCATGGCAAGAAGCCTCCAGTGGTGATCCATGGCACGAAGCCTCCAGTGATGATCCATGGCACGAAGCCTCCAGTGATGATCCATGGCACGAATCCTCCAGTGATGATCCATGGCACGAAGCCTCCAGTGATGATCCATGGCAAGAAGCCTCCAGTGATGATCCATGGCATGAAGCCGCCAGTGATGATCCATGGCACGAAGCCTACAGTGATGATCCATGGCAAGAAGCCTCCAGTGATGATCCATGGCACGAAGCCTCCAGTGATGATCCATGGCACGAAGCCTCCAGTGATGATCCATGGCACGAAGCCTCCAGTGATGATCCATGGCACGAAGCCTCCAGTGATGATCCATGGCATGAAGCCTCCAGTGATGATCCATGGCACGAAGCCTCCAGTGAGGAGTTATGGCACGAGGCCTCAACGAAGGCCGTAAGTCCGGAGCCTCCAGCGACGCCCTCTAGTCCGGAGCCTCCAGCGTCGCCCTCTAGTCCGGAGCCTCCAGCGTCGCCCTCTAGTCCGGAGCCTCCAGCGACGCCCTCTAGTCCTGAGTCTCCAGCGACGCCCTCTAGTCCGGAGTCTCCA
Source organism: Salvelinus alpinus (assembly GCF_045679555.1). Lineage (NCBI taxonomy): Eukaryota > Metazoa > Chordata > Actinopteri > Salmoniformes > Salmonidae > Salvelinus > Salvelinus alpinus. The sequence continues at coordinate 53,262,929 of NC_092100.1, forward strand.
GCGACGCCCTCTAGTCCGGAGCCTCCAGCGATGGGCTTCAGTCAGGAGCAGCCAGAGTCTCCCTCCTGTCCGGAGCAGCCGGAGTTTCCCTCCTGTCCGGAGCAGCCGGAGTCTCCCTCCTGTCCGGAGCAGCCGGAGTCTCCCTCCTGTCCGGAGCAGCCGGAGTCCCCCTCCTGTCCGGAGCAGCCGGAGTCGCCCTCCTGTCCGGGGCCCGCTGCGAGGGTCCCCGGTCCGGGGTCGGCGGTAAGGGTCCCGCACCAGGGTCCCGCACCACGTCCCGCACCAGAGCCGCCACCACGTGAAATGCCCACCCAGACCCTCTCCTATAGGTTCAGGTTTTGCGGCCGGAGTCCGCACCTTTGGGGGGGGGGGTACTGTCACGCCCTGACCGTAGAGATCCTTTTTATGTCTCTATTTTGGTTGGACAGGGTGTGAGTTTGGGTGGGCATTCTATGTCTGGTGTTCTATGTTGTCTATTTCTTTGTATTTGGCCGTGTGTGGCTCTCAATCAGAGGCAGCTGTCTATCGTTGTCTCTGATTGAGAACCATATTTAAGTAGCCTGTTTTCCCACTTTGAGTTGTGGGTGATTATTTTCTGTTTAGTGTTTTTCGTCACCTTACAGGACTGTTCGTTTGCCGTTTTTGTTGTTTTGTTCAGTGTTCAGTTGTTTTATTAAAATAATGAACACTTACCACGCTGCACCTTGGTCCTCCTCTCCTTCTCCCGACGACATTCGTGACACTGTGGCATGACCTCAAGAGAGAAGTTCACACCAGACATCCCAAGAATATTGCTGAACTGAAACAGTTTTCTAAAGAGGAATGGTCCAAAATTCCTCCTGACCGTTGTGCAGGTCTGATCCGCAACTACAGAAAAACGTTTAGTTGAGGTTATTGCTGCCAAAGGAGGGTCAACCAGTTTTTAAATCCAAGGGTTCACATTCTTATCCTACACTGCACTGTGAATGTTTACACATTGTGTTCAATAAAGACATGAAAACGTCTAATTGTTTGTGTGTTATTAGTTTTAAGCAGACTGTGTTTGTCTATTGTTGTGACCTAAATGAAGATCAAATTTGATGACCAATTTATGCAGAAGTCCAGGTATTTCCAAAGGGTTCACATACTTTTTCTTGCCACTGTATGTTACTAGGTAAATTATAACACGGTGAACTGGCTCAAACTTTAAATACCTGCTTAGACAAAACTGAAAGCAACAGTTCGAAAAATGTCAAATAGGTCCAAGTTTAACTTTACGTTGCTATTGCCTCTTCTTCAAGGTTGCTCCGCTTCCACACCTCCGGCCTAGCTTCTCAAGAAACTGCTCCGCAGCAGCTGGTGTTTCAGAAATGTAGGAATGATTGCCGTGGGAGACCCTCAGGCGCGCTGGAAAGATGATTCCATACCGGATAGCCTTAGCCCGACACTGTCGATGCGTTTCTGCTGCTTGTGGACTTCCATGGAGAGATCTGGGAAGAACATCACTTACCAATTCTTGTAGAGTACTCTCCCTTTCACCCTGGCTGCATTCACCACGCGGATCTTATCTTTATAGTTTCAGAACTTCATTATCAGAGCCCTCGGGGTGCGTTGGGGTCGGATCGTGGGCCAGAAATCCGATGTGCTCTTTCAATGATCAAAGGAGAGTGGAGTGGCTCCATCTCCAGAGTCTTGGGAAGCCACCGCTCTAGGAATGAGCAAGCATCGCTCCCCTCAGCACCTTCGGGGAGATGTACTAGTCTCAAGTTCGATCTCCTGCCGCGGCCCTCCAAATCAACTAGTGTAGAGGTAAGCGATTCAACCTTTTTCTCAGGAGCGGTAGTCGTTGCTATAATGTTGTCTTCGGTTCCAGAGATGCATACCTCAGCCTGAGAGATTTGCCCAGCACATTCTTTGACTTCCTTTTTAACGTTGTCCACTGCAGACAGTACATTTTTTAATTGAATAGAGAATTCTGCATTCATATTTGTGATGGCCTTGAGGATATATTCGGAGCTAACGGCACTGCACGTGTTTATCGCCTCAGTCCTGCTTCCACCACTAGCACGTGAAGCTAGCACGGTGCCTTCGTCCTCAGACTCTAAACTTTCTCTCGTTAAGTCTGGCTTTTTGGTGTGACTTTTCTTTGTCGGCAATGTGGGTTTCAGAAGCTAATACACTATTACTGCCTTTCCTGGTACATTAAGGTTAAGGTTGAACATTTTTCAGGATTTATTTCAAATTTGTAACGGAGCTAAAAAAGATCCGACTGATCAGCTCTGCGTCATACTGGAAGCCCAAAACCCACATTTATTCAAATGAGTTTTTTCCCTGCCAAAAAGTTTCCTTAAATCCTTTGTTGTTGTTGTAATTAATTATTTACCGTCATGTTTTTTTCCATCACATTTTAAATAACTTTATGACACTGTCAGGAAGCATTATGACCATCTTGTGTCACTTTACTTGGACTAAGACAATACACTTTATGACACTGTCAAGAAACATTATGACCATCATAACCATATAAGACAGATAGGCCTATCACGTACATGCCCTTATGTCAGTCATCAGTCAAAAGGGTGTCTTGTCCTACTCCTGAAATCTGCTCCTGCATTCATCCAAGTGATCAACAACAGAGCATTGGGGTAGGTGCTGCATGTCTGACATCAATGTGTGGACAATTACAATGATCATTTAATATGATCAATTTATGTGGGTGTCATAAACAGCCATAGAATAACTACCGTGGTAGGTTTTGTGAGTTTTTACACTCTTATGTAGGTGTCATAACCAGCCATAAAATTAAACAATATATGTCACAACAGGTGATGATATATGTGTCATGACAGTGGTATGGTCATATTATAACAGATTATGCCAAGCTATGACATGATGCTGGGTGTCAAGTAAAGCGTTACCAATTATTCTAAAGCCTTGTGAGACACAAATAACTGAGATTGTATAATGGACCATTGTTTGCCTTTCAATGATGATGATTTTATCAATGTCTTAGAGTGTTTTGTGTCACATCCAGGGCTATGGCTGATACAGTATGTACAGCTACAGTGGGGAGAACAAGTATTTGATACACTGCCGATTTTGCAGGTTTTCCTACTTACAAAGTATGTAGAGGTCTGTCATTTTTATCATAGGTACACTTCAACTGTGAGAGACGGAATCTAAAACAAAAATCCAGAAAATCACATTGTATGATTTTTAAGTAATTAATTTGCATTTTATTGCATGACATAAGTATTTGATCACCTACCAACCAGTAAGAATTCTGGCTCTCACAGACCTGTTAGTTTTTCTTTAAGAAGCCCTCCTGTTCTCCACTCATTACCTGTATTAACTGCACCTGTTTGAACTCGTTACCTGTATAAAAGACACCTGTCCACACACTCAATCAAACAGACTCCAACTTCTCCACAATGGCCAAGACCAGAGAGCTGTGTAAGGACATCAGGGATAAATTGTAGACCTGTACAAGGCTGGGATGGGCTACAGGACAATAGCCAAGCAGCTTGGTGAGAAGGCAACAACTGTTGGCACAATTATTAGAAAATGGAAGAAGTTCAAGATGACGGTCAATCACCCTCGGTCTGGGGCTCCATGCAAGATCTCACCTCGTGGGGCATCAATGATCATGAGGAATGTGAGGGATCAGCCCAGAACTACACGGCAGGACCTGGTCAATGACCTGAAGAGAGCTGGGACCACAGTCTCAAAGAAAACCATTAGTAACACACTACGCCGTCATGGATTAAAATCCTGCAGCGCACGCAAGGTCCCCCTGCTCAAGCCAGCGCATGTCCAGGCCCGTCTGAAGTTTGCCAATGACCATCTGGATGATCCAGAGGAGGAATGGGAGAAGGTCATGTGGTCTGATGAGACAAAAATAGAGCTTTTTGCTCTAAACTCCACTCGCCGTGTTTGGAGGAATAGAAGGATGAGTACAACCCCAAGAACACCATCCCAACCGTGAAGCATGGAGGTGGAAACATCATTCTTTGGGGATGCTTTTCTGCAAAGGGGACAGGACGACTGCACCGTATTGAGGGGAGGATGGATGGGGCCATGTATCGCGAGATCTTGACCAACAACCTCCTTCCCTCAGTAAGAGCATTGAAGATGGGTCGTGGCTGGGTCTTCCAGCATGACAACGACCCGAAACACACAGCCAGGGCAACTAAGGAGTGGCTCCGTAAGAAGCATCTCAAGGTCCTGGAGTGGCCTAGCCAGTCTCCAGACCTGAACCCAATAGAAAATCTTTGGAGGGAGCCGAAAGTCCGTATTGCCCAGCGACAGCCCCGAAACCTGAAGGATCTGGAGAAGGTCTGTATGGAGGAGTGGGCCAAAATCCCTGCTGCAGTGTGTGCAAACCTGGTCAAGAACTACAGGAAACGTATGATCTCTGTAATTGCAAACTAAGGTTTCTGTACCAAATATTCAGTTCTGCTTTTCTGATGTATCAAATACTTATGTCATGCAATAAAATGCAAATTAATTACTTAAAAATCATACAATGTGATTTTCTGGATTTTTGTTTTAGATTCCTTCTCTCACAGTTGAAGTGTACCTATGATAAAAATTACAGACCTCTACATGCTTTGTAAGTAGGAAAACCTGCAAAATTGTCAGTGTATCAAATACTTGTTCTCCCCACTGTAGATAGATACCATCTGTGTTCAATAATTCTTCTTGTTCCCAGATCCTCCAGGAGGGAGAGGGATGGTGGGTTGGAGGGTTGGAGGGAGAAAGGGAGCGAGAGAAAGGGGGAGGCGGCGAGAGGGATAGAAAGAGAGAGTGAGTGGGATAGAGACAATAGAGGGGGAAAGGAAGAGAGGGGGAGAGAGGGAGAGAAAGCGGGATAGAGGGAGAGAGAGGTATAGAGGTAGGGAGGGAGTGGGAAAGAGGGAGAGAGAGGTATAGAGATAGGGAGGGAGTGGGAAAGAGGGAGAGAGGGTATAGAGATAGGGAGGGAGTGGGAAAAATGGAGAGATAGAGAGAGAGCAGTAATCAGGTGTGGAGCTCTGGAGCAGATGGTACAAAGCCAGACTCTGGAGATGTCTGTCTGGCTGCTGTGTGTGTGTGCGTACCTGCGAGCATGCCTGCAGGCGTGCATGCGCGTGCGTGTGGGGTGGATCTGCGAAATAGAACAGGGCCATCTCTACAATGACTCACAATAATGGTCTGGTGATGAATGGAGTTTTACCCTGGTCCCTGGGACTGCTAAACGGCCACACCATCTGGATAGGGCCAGAGGTATTGGTCTCCTTCCTCTGGCTTTCTCTGTACCATCTTCATCTCTGTCAATTTTTTCTGAAATGTCAATGGCCTCCAAGGCCTTTACCCCTTTCCTGGTTGGTTCCTACACTGGCTGCAGGGTGCTACCCAAGCAAGACTGGCAAGCAAGACTACCGTCCATGTCAAATGTCGATATGGGACAAGGATGCTGTTGTATAGGCTTCTCTTACATAGCAGGGGTTGCGGTTGGGGGTTTGAAGAGGACTGTCCTTTTATGTTGTGTCCAGAACATTGAGCCCAAAGCCTAACACCCTGAGGCACAGCACAGTCAGATATCTCTCCCCAACATCGGACTAGGCACTGATACTATCATACTAGGTCAACCAAACTCTTTGGAAATGTTTAAAAACAGCAAAATAGCAATCAACTTTGGAAGTGTGACAATACTTTCCACTGATATGGCTTGAGGGAGGTGTGGCTTGTGAGTAATGTTCCCTCTAAGCTGCACCCGTGTGCAGTATCAGCCCACGGAGACAAGCACGAGATTGAACGTCAAGCTTTCCCTCTTAGTTAACACTATCAGCCTTTCCCTTTAATGTGGTAATTGTGATCTAATCAACGCAATATTATCCGCTTTCAATACAACATACCGAAACAAAACGAACTATGCAAGGGATTTTGTTCTAGGCAGGAGACATAGGAGTGGGATTCTATTGCGCACGACTCAGCTTGTACTACACAGACCGGTGCGGCATAGCCAATCAGAGCTCCAGTAGGCCTATATGCAAATAGACCATTGCCATATATTGATCTGTGCCATTTACTTTGAACTGGACTGTGTTTGCAGCTGTGGTCATAAGTGGATGCACTCGTTTTGAGATCAAAGCAAGAGCTGCATGTAGCCATGCGTGAACATTTTGTTCATATCCTTTGCTAAATTAGTTAGTGAGTTATTAGCCCAGTTATAGATCATTTGTAGTCAGCTATAGGGGAGTGATCGCTTCCTACAAGAGCACAAAACGTGCACATTTCTAAACACCTTTGAAAAGCAAGTCAGGTAAAGAGCTTTTTTTTGTCTTAAAGGGGCAGTGTTGTATTTTGAGTCAGGCTTGAATAAGCTAAGTAGCCAACAGGCAGAGGGTAGGAGAATTTCTCTGACTCTCTGTGATAAGGGTATGGAAATAATAATGGATTTTATTTTGTAAAGTGGTTCCTTGCATCAAACAACAAAACAACATTTTCAGTCATAAACGGTTAATGTTAGTTAAGCATTTTTTTTTCAAAAGTCTAATGTAATGGAAAGGCTACATTGAACACCACACATTGGCTGCTACTGTAGGATGAAGGACAACATCACGCTTCTCTGTTCATAGGGTGCCATTTGGGACGCAGTCATTGACTCCCATGAGTTTCTCCACAGAGGAGGCCTATGATTAAACTCAACAACAAAAAACAGCCTGTGCTGCCGGGAAATCCCATCCCCTTTCAAGTCCACTGTATTACAGGTTGTCATGGAATCTAGTGATTGAGACAGAAGAGTCTGTGTTATAGTAGAGGATGAGTATTTACTGCTTGGAATAAATACCCCCTTCTTTTTGGGGCGCCGTGTCTGTTACCAGAGATTGAGAGGGGACCAAAGGACTCAGAGAACCTCTTCTTTTTTTTTTTCTCAATCCGAATTAACTTTATTACCTGAAATTGATACATGCTTACTTACCATGCTCTGAAAAAATTATTCTTGACTCAATGAGCAAGGAGAGAGAATATTTTGTTTGTGGAAAAGTTTGGTGTCATCAAGGCTAGTTCTCAAGTATTATTGTGACAATGTTTTTAAGGCAACTAAAGGTTGTGCCAAGGATCGGTTTGATTTCAAAGTATTATAACCAGGTTTTAAGGCAACCAATAAACCCCATTGCCTCTGGACAGACGCGTTAGCTCTTCCAGGTTTCCTCTATTGAAGTCAAACAGTTATGTGTTCTAGGCATTGAATGGGCAACTATGAGAAGTCGGCACGCTGCAAGCAACCTCCAAAAGGGTCACCGATATTATTTCAAGAAGCACATAATGAAATTACACGCAGGTTGAAAAAAAAGAAGCAGTACGTACATATAAGGCAGCTAGATTTGCAGAGCTTGGTTGATTGACAATGTTTTATTTGACCTCATCTTCAAGAGTTCATATTCGACATGCGTGCTTCCCCATTATCACAAGCCACAAGTAGACCAATAGCCTGCCCAAAGCGAGCCAGGTTTACTCATTCTAATTCTGCATATAGGGAATTCCAATTCCAATCCTGCATTCTAGAATCCCAGCCAGGCCTTCGTACTGATGCCTTAATCATTGGTCTGCTGTACAGTGGCTTTAATATCTCAGCATGACCACATTCATTCAAGAGCTGGAGAGAAATGCCTAACTCGCTGGGCCTCCCTGAACACTCACGAGCAATGTTCCCTCGAACATTTCTCAGCACTGAGCAAATGTCAGGTCTGTCGAGCGCAAACTTGAACGTTGTGAAAAATCGGTGCAACTTCCAGCGGGCGTTTACTGTGAACACTGTACCGCCTTAAGTTACAGTTTCAAACAGTGGTCAAGTAGGCTACTGTGTGTATTTGATCATAATGTAGGCCTACCAGAGTGACCTACCATCAAAAACAATGGAGAAAATGCATCCCATAACTTTTTAACATGAGAATAGCTGTTCTATCATTCATCCAGAGAACTCAATTGGCAATTTGGTGCTCTCTCTGCAATCAGATGCTGTATGCACTCATAAAACAAGTACTACTGAATTACTACTCATCCCTACTACACAGTATCTACACAAAACCAACGGGTTTACCTGCTTGATTGTTATTGATATGTGGTGATTTATGTAGTAATTTAAGTAGTAATGCGTGATACAATGGGACATTTCACTACTGGTGAACACTTTTTCCTATTCAAATCACTACATAATTCTCCTTGAATGACTGCTATGTAACTACTGAGCTTTTGGGTATCTACTACATACAGTTGAAGTTGGAAGTTTACATACACTTAGGTTGGAGTCCTTAACTCGTTTTTCAACCCCTCCACAAACTTCTTGTTAACAAACTATAGTTTTGGCAAGTTGGTTAGGACATCTACTTTGTGCATGACACAAGTCATTTTTCCAACAATTGTTTACAGACAGATTATTTCACTTATAATTCACTGCATCACAATCCCAATGGGTCAGAAGTTTACATGCACTAAGTTGACTGTCTTTAAACAGCTTGGAAAATTCCAGAAAATGTCATGGCTTTAGAAGATTCTGATAGGCTAATTGACATCATTTGAGGCAGGTGGAGGTGTACCTGTGGATGTATTTCAAGGCCTACCTTCAAACTCAGTGCCTCTTTGCTTGCCAGCGTGGGAAAATCAAAAGAAATCAGCCAAGACCTATTTGGGAAGTCCACAAGTCTGGTTCATCCCTGGGAGCAATTTCCAAATGCCTGATGGTACCACGTTCATCTGTACAAGCAATAGTACGCAAGTATAAACACCACGGGACCAAACAGCCGTCATACCGCTCAGGAAGGAGACGTGTTTTGTCTCCTAGAAATGAAAGTACTTTGGTGCGAAAAGTGCAATTAACAACAGCAAAGGACCTTGTGAAGATGCTGGAGGAAGCAGGTACAAAAGTAGCTACAGTGGGGCAAAAAAGTATTTAGTCAGCCACCAATTGTGCAAGTTCTCCCACTTAAAAAGATGAGAGAGGCCTGTAATGACAGACAAAATGAGAAAAAAAATCCAGAAAATCACATTGTAGGATTTTTTATGAATTTATTTGCAAATTATGGTGGAAAATAAGTATTTGGTCACCTACAAACAAGCAAGATTTCTGGCTCTCACAGACCTGTCACTTCTTCTTTAAGAGGCTCCTCTGTCCTCCACTCGTTACCTGTATTAATGGCACCTGTTTGAACTTGTTATCAGTATAAAAGACACCTGTCCACAACCTCAAACAGTCACACTCCAAACTCCACTATGGCCAAGACCAAAGAGCTGTCAAAGGACACCAGAAACAAAATTGTAGACCTGCACCAGGCTGGGAAGACTGAATCTGCAATAGGTAAGCAGCTTGGTTTGAAGAAATCAACTGTGGGAGCAATTATTAGGAAATGGAAGACATACAAGACCACTGATAATCTCCCTCGATCTGGGGCTCCACGCAAGATCTCACCCCGTGGGGTCAAAATGATCACAAGAACGGTGAGCAAAAATCCCAGAACTACACGGGGGGACCTAGTGAATGACCTGCAGAGAGCTGGGACCAAAGTAACAAAGCCTACCATCAGTAACACACTACGCCGCCAGGGACTCAAATCCTGCAGTGCCAGACGTGTCCCCCTGCTTAAGCCAGTACATGTCCAGGCCCGTCTGAAGTTTGCTAGAGAGCATTTGGATGATCCAGAAGAAGATTGGGAGAATGTCATATGGTCAGATGAAATCAAAATATAACTTTTTGGTAAAAACTCAACTTGTCGTGTTTGGAGGACAAAGAATGCTGAGTTGCATCCAAAGAACACCATACCTACTGTGAAGCATGGGGGTGGAAACATCATGCTTTGGGGCTGTTTTTCTGCAAAGGGACCAGGACGACTGATCCGTGTAAAGGAAAGAATGAATGGGGCCATGTATCGTGAGATTTTGAGTGAAAACCTCCTTCCATCAGCAAGGGCATTGAAGATGAAACGTGGCTGGGTCTTTCAGCATGACAATGATCCCAAACACACTGCCCGGGCAACGAAGGAGTGGCTTCGTAAGAAGCATTTCAAGGTCCTGGAGTGGCCTAGCCAGTCTCCAGATCTCAACCCCATAGAAAATCTTTGGAGGGAGTTGAAAGTCCGTGTTGCCCAGCAACAGCCCCAAAACATCACTGCTCTAGAGGAGATCTGCATGGAGGAATAGGCCAAAATACCAGCAACAGTGTGTGAAAACCTTGTGAAGACTTACAGAAAACGTTTGACCTCTGTCATTGCCAACAAAGGGTATATAACAAAGTATTGAGATAAACTTTTGTTATTGACCAAATACTTATTTTCCACCATAATTTGAATTCATAAAAAATCCTACAATGTGGTTTTCTGGATTTCTTTTTCTAATTTTGTCTGTCACAGTTGAAGTGTACCTATGATGAAAATTACAGGCCTCTCTCATCTTTTTAAGTGGGAGAACTTGCACAATTGGTGGCTGACTAAATACTTTTTTGCCCCACTGTATATTGTCACGTTCTGACCTTTATTTTCCTTTGTTTTGTCTTTAGTTAGTATGGTCAGGGCGTGAGTTGGGTTGGGCAGTCTATGTTATGTGTTTCTATGTTTAGGTTTGTATTTTGGCCTATTATGGTTCTCAATCAGAGGCAGGTGTTTTGCATTGTCTCTGATTGGGAACCATATTTAGGTTGCCTGTTTTCACTGTTGGTTTGTGGGTGTTTGTCTTCCGTGTCAGTGTTTGTGCCACACGGTTCTGTTATTCGGTTATATTCTCTTTGTTATTTTGTTTTGTGTAGTGTTCAGTTTTTTTAATAATAAAACATTGACACTTACTCCTCGCCGTTTGGATCCGATCCCTGCTACACCTTAGACGAAGAGGAGGAAATCAGCCGTTACATATATTCCCAGTAAATGAGTCCTATATCGACATAACCTGAAAGGCTGCTCAGCAAGGAAGAAGCCACTGCTCCAAAACTGCCATAAAAAAGCCAAACTACGGTTTGCAACTGCACATGGGGACAAAGATCATACTTTTTTGGAGAAATGTCCTATGGTCTGATGACACAAAAATAGAACTGTTTGGCCATAATGACCATCGTTAAGTTTGGAGGAGAAAGGGGGAGGCTTGCAAGCCAAAGAACACTGTCCCAACCAAGCATGGGGGTGGCAGCATCATGTTGTGGGGGTGCTTCGCTGCAGGAGGGACTGGTGCACTTCACAAAATAGATGGCATCATGAGAAAGGAAAATTATGTGGATATATTGAAGCAACATCTCAAGACATCAGTCAGGAAGTTAGAGCTTGGTTGCAAATGGGTCTTCCAAATGGACAATGACCCCAAGCATACTTCCAAAGATGTGGCAAAATGGCTTAATGACAACAAAGTCAAGGTATTGGAGTGGCCATCACAAAGCCCTGACTTCAATCCCATAGAAAATTTGTGGACAGAACTGAAAAAGCGTGTGTGAGCAAGAAGGCCTACAAACCTGACTCAGTTACACCAGCTCTGTCAGGAGGAATGGGCCAAAATTCACCCAACTTATTGTGGGAAGCTTGTGGAAGACTCCCCGAAACGTTTGACCCAAGTTAAACAATTTAAAGGCAATGCTACCAAATACTAATTGAGTGTATGTAAACTTCTGACCCACTGGGAATGTGATGAAAGAAATAAAGGCTGAAATAAATAATTCTCTCTACTATTATTCTGACATTTCACATTCTTAAAATAAAGTGGTGATCCTAACTGACCTAAGACAGGGAATTTTTTACGAGGATTAAATGTCAGGAACTGTGAAAAACTTAAATATACTTGGCTAAAGTGTATGTACACTTCAGACTTCAACTGTACATCTGGGATTGTGAAGAACAGTAGCTAGCTAACAATAACCAACTACTTCCTGTAGTCCAAAAAGCCAGTGTGACTACTTATTTACAACCAACATCAAGCAGTAAAAACTATACCTGCTTACAACTGGAAACACTACTGTTTTCCTACTGAACACTACAAAACTCTACTTGTATGTCTTGAGTAGTGGATAAACTACACACTCACTACACAATCATTACACGTCTCTACATAGTCACTACTGCGCGAATAGGTTTTGTGTAGTAATTCAGTAGTACTTTTTCATAAGGGTGGTGGCTATATTACACGTTTTAATGAGCAGAGTGTAGGACCTCTGTGAAATGCGCCTCTGTTTGAAGTTAGGGAGACAAAGGGACCTCACTGCTCTGCCCAAACCTCCTATAGCTCTCTCTTTCATGGTAGTACACTACTGTACTCATGCTGTGTGGAAGTATATCATTCCTCTATAGTACTCAAGGGACAGAGAGAACCAAATCCTTGAAATCTGAGTAGGTCCTGCAGTGATTTGTTGGTTTGAACATAAATAGTATTGTAGCGACCTTAACCCAACACCAGGCAACCTCGTCAAGGGAGTTTGATCCCTTGGCGCAATGGTCAATAAGGTTGACAGTAACTAGACCTGGGTTTGAGTCCCAGTTGGGGCTACCCCTGAATTTGCTGCAGTATAATGTATTATAAAACAAGAATAATATCCCATGGATACTACTCACAGTTACCACTACTCAGTTATCTGTCTATTAGTCTACCTGTCTGATTGTATGGTGGTCTATCTATCTGCCTATACATTACCCATCTACCTGGCAGTCTGCTCAGCTGTCAGTTAATCCATCAGGTTGCCTTATAGCAGTTGGAGTTGGACGGGTCTAGCGGCAGCAGATGCTGTTGTCTGTGGACAGACGAGGTGGCAGATGTTGGGTGCCAATAAAGATGCTTGATGTGGATCTGTTCTGCTTAAAGGAGAGTAATATGCATGGGATTTGATCACCACCATTATTACAATGAACTGCTTTATAAAGGGAAATGGGAATTGCCCCAATGGTGAGAGAGATATAACAGGCCTCCTTCAAGGGCTTATTCTTTTTTTTATAAGCCTTTTTAACACCAGGGGAAAAGGGCATCAAGAGAGTTGACTATGCCTGGCCTATTTAAGTTTAATCTTAATAAGACCAAGCCTGCTTTCATGGTGATTCAATGGGAAAGGGGAACGAAGGAGAACAGAACATGTCAAAGCTCTGCTTACAACAACCTGTTTCTATTGGCTCATTGCAATGCCAACCGTTGATTGTGTCATAGAATGCTGTTTTATGATCTGTCCTCAACTTAACTCATGTAAAAACAGAGAACCACTTATGTCAGTACAGAGAGAGTTGGGTTGAACCCGTTTGCGAGGACATGGGCTTGCTAGAGGGAAATGCGGCGGCGTGTTGTACTTAGACACACAGAGGTGAGAAGGAACATGATTTTCTGAGTGTCTCAGCTCACCACCTATCTACAGTATTTCAGAGAGCTGACCCACTGGGCACCAACTGGTTGAATTAACGTTGTTTCTGTGTAATTTGTCAATGTATTGTTGAATCTACGTGGAAAATATATTGGATTTGAAAAAGGGTAATCAATGGTTTGATTTGAGCATGACATTTCAACCACAGGATTATGTCATCATGGTAACCACTTTTCAACATAGACAAACGTATGCATAACATACTGTATGTTGAATTTGTACCTTTGAAACAATGTCAGATATTTAACGTTCTATCCACTATCAGAAGAAAAATGTCTGGGCAACACCTCCTACTGGTTAATCTTTCTACAGCTATTCATTTGGACTCCCATCCAGGGTTTTAACCAAGCCCAGCTCTGCTAAGCTTTGATATTTGTCACTGACTATTACCAATGTGCTATCAAGAAAATGATTATTGAGAGATCTCATAATAACTAAATAGATTCACTGTTGCTATCGAAGTCATTCCAAAGGGTAAGTCTAACAGAGCAAATGCAACTTAACCATACTTTATAAGTGATATTTACATTTACATTTAAGTCATTTAGCAGACGCTCTTATCCAGAGCGACTTACAAATTGGTGCATTCACCTTATGATATCCAGTGGAACAACCACTTTACAATAGTGCATCTAACTCTTTTAAGGGGGGGGGGGGGTTAGAAGGATTACTTTATCCTATCCTAGGTATTCCTTAAAGAGGTGGGGTTTCAGGTGTCTCCGGAAGGTGGTGATTGACTCCGCTGACCTGGCGTCGTGAGGGAGTTTGTTCCACCATTGGGGTGCCAGAGCAGCGAACAGTTTTGACTGGGCTGAGCGGGAACTGTACTTCCTCAGAGGTAGGGAGGCGAGCAGGCCAGAGGTGGATGAACGCAGTGCCCTTGTTTGGGTGTAGGGCCTGATCAGAGCCTGAAGGTACGGAGGTGCCGTTCCCCTCACAGCTCCGTAGGCAAGCACCATGGTCTTGTAGCGGATGCGAACTTCAACTGGAAGCCAGTGGAGAGAGCGGAGGAGCGGGGTGACGTGAGAGAACTTGGGAAAGTTGAACACCAGACGGGCTGCGGTGTTCTGGATGAGTTGTAGGGGTTTAATGGCACAGGCAGGGAGCCCAGCCAACAGCGAGTTGCAGTAATCCAGACGGGAGATGACAAGTGCCTGGATTAGGACCTGCGCCGCTTCCTGCGTGAGGCAGGGTCGTACTCTGCGAATGTTGTAGAGCATGAACCTACAGGAACGGGTCACCGCCTTGATGTTAGTTGAGAACGACATATCACTGATATATCATGTTGATGATATTTAGGCCTATATAGTATTTACAAAGTCATCAACAGCTATTGTTTCAATTCAACCCAGGGTTCAACAAAAAATAAACAATACATATAGGCCTAGAGTTTCAAGCTTTGGTTGATTTGCAATTTAATCTTCAAGTTAATAATTAATGTGTTGGATTCACGTCTCCATCTCAACTGAAAATCTAAGTCAAAGATTACGACTAAATCAAATGCACTTTAAATAAAGTTTGATTGGATTTAGTCCTATTCCATAACTTCGACATTTGGTTGAGATGGAGACGTGAATCTAACATATGATATTATATTAAATAGACAACCGATAAAGTCCTAGGGTTTCAAGCTTTGGTTTATTTCTAATTAGACCTTAAAGTTAATCATGTAATCTTCAGGTATCCATCTCAACCAAAACTCGAAGTTAAAAACGAAGACTAAATCAAAACAAACTTTAAATTCACTTTAAATCAAATTTGATTTGATTTAGTCCTTTTGTTTAACCCTTATTTTTGGTTGAGATGGAGACGTAAATCCAACATATCAATTATTCATGTGAAGACAAATTCAAATTAAAGCCAGACTAAGTCCGTGGCACAGATGGAACCATCCAAGCAGAAGATACATCTCCTTCAAATGCTGATATATGGTTGTTTTGACAACCAAACACAATTCAATATCAATAAATATCATTACATTTTAAATCAACCAGAGCTTGAAACCATAGGCCTATTGTATTGTCTATTTTTAGTTGAATTATGTGTTGAATTGAAACAATAGTTGTTGATGACTTTGTAAATCCTATATAGGCCTAAATAGTATCAGTGATTATATATTAGGGAGAATGTATGGTCACATTTCACTTGCTCTGCTAAACCTACCCTTTGGATTGACTTCGATAGCCTTTTTAAGAGGAGATCTCTCAACAATCATTCTCTCAACAACCATTCTCACGATAGCACATTGGTAATAGTCCGTGACAAATTTCATAGCTGGGCTTGGTTAAAACCCTGGATGGGAGACGAAAAGACACTGTAGCTGTTCTCCAGTAGGAGGTGCTGCCCAGCTTATTGTTTTTTTTCTGATAATAGATCGAAGATCTGATGTTGTTTTAAAGGTACAAATTGTATCATATTTCATACAAGGTTGGTCTATGTTGAAATTTCATCCTTAAAACAACAGTTTATGTTGTTGACTTAAAAAAAATCCAATGTATTTTCCACGTAGATTTCACGTCACAATATGTTGGCAAATTACATTGAAACAACGTTGATTCAACCAGTTTGTGTCCAGTGGGTAGCTACTTTAATTAATAAGCACACTCTCCCGCACACAATCAGAAATTGCAGTGGTGGAAAAAGTACCCAATTGTCATACCTGAGTAAAAGTAAAGATACCTTACTAGAAAACGACTCAAGTAAAAGTTACACAGTAAAATACTACTCGAGTAAATGTCTAAAAGTATTTGGTTTGAAATATACCTAAGTTCAACAGTAAATGTAATTGATAAAATATACTTAAGCATCAAAAGTAAAAGTAAAAGCATAAATAATTCGAAATCATTTTATATTAAGCAAACCAGACGGCCAAATGTTCTTGTTTTTTAAAATCTATTTACGGATAGCCATGGGCACGCTCCAACACTCAGACATACTTTACAAACGAAGCATGAGTCCACCAGGTAAGAGACTGTAGGGATGGCCTTTTAAAAAGTGTGTCAATTAGACCATTTTATTGTCCTGCTAAGCAGGGGAAATGTATGGAGTAAAAAGTACATCATTTTCTTTTGGAATGTAGTGAAGTAAAAGTAAAAGTTGTAGAAAATATAAATAGCAAAGTAAAGTACAGATACCCCCAAAAACGAATTAAGTAGTATTTTCAAGTATTTTTACTTGAGTACTTTACACCACTGAGAAATTGTCTTTATTCCTCTCATACAGCAGTGTGCTGGAACAGATGTTATATATCGCTGGAGCTCCAATAAAAGACACTACATTTAATTTCTGTTTTATAAGCTCTGTACATCATACTGTACTATCTCACACTTATAGATTTAGCAGAATAACGTTGTTCTACATTTAATGCCTGTTTTCAGACAGACTGGCCAACAGACAGACAGACATACAGACATACAGACATACAGACAGGTGGATACATACTACCCTGCACAAAAATATAAACACAACATGCAACAATTTCAAAGATTTTTCTGAGTTACAGTTCATATAAGGAAATCAGTAAATTAAAATAAATAAATTAGGCCCTAATATATGGATTTCACATGGCTTGGAATACAGATATGCATCTGTTGGTCACAGATACCTTAAAACAAAAGATAGGGGCGTGGATCAGAAAACCTGACAGTGTTGTAATGAACACGAGGGGAGACAGAGAGCTGGTTTCAAGCGCAGGGCGCAGCAGGTGTTTATTGAAAAGGACCACAGGAGGAGGCAGGTAGCTGGGTCCAGGGGCAGGCAGGTCATACACATGGGGTCCAAATGGGCAACAGTACAGGCAGGGAAAAGGCTAGTAACGTAGTCCGGGAGAACAGGCAATAGGTAATAGGTAGGTAACAGGGAAACCAATAGGCTAAAGTACAGGCAGGGAATAGGCAAAAGGTGTCTTTAGTGAGGCAGGCCAAAACTATCAAACACTGGAGGAGTACATCACGGGAAAAACAGAGTTCTGAAAGACGTGTGTCACAAAACAAACAATACCTCAGTGATGGGGTGCAAAGAACTGAACTAAATAGTGTGTGATAATGACATACAGGTGTGTGAACAGGTGATTAGAATTCAGGTGATTGGGATCTGGAGAGTGAGCTGCGTTCAGGGGATCTAGGTGTTTGAGGGTGTGAGTTGGAAAGTGGATTGGAAAGTGAGTTGCGTTCAAGGGGATCTACGTGTGTGAGGGTGTGAGTTGGAAGCAGATGTTACAAGTATCAGGTGTGACCACCATGTGCTTCATGCAGTGCGACACATCTCCTTTACAGAAAGTTCATCAGGCTGTTGATTGTGGCCTGTGGAATGTTGTCCCACTTCTCTTCAATGGCTGTGCGAAGTTGCTGGATATTGTCAGGAACTGGAACAGGCTGTCGTACACATCGATCCAGAGCATCCCAAACATGCTCAATGGGTGACATGTCTGGTGAGTATGCAGGCCATGGAAGAACTGGGACACTTTCAGCTTCAAGGAATTGTGTACAGATCCTTGCGACATAAAAAAAAGCTTCCTCATTGTCATGTTGAAACATGAGGTGATGGCGGAGGATGAATGGCATGACAATGGGCCCCAGGATCTCGTCACGGTATCTCTGTGCATTCAAATTGCCATCAATAAAATGCAACTGTGTTTATTGTAAGTAGCTAATGCCTGCCCATACCATAACCCCACCGCCACCATGGGATTTCTGTTCACGACATTAATATCAGCAAACCACTCGCCCACACGACACCATACTCGCTGTCTGCCATCTTCCCGGTACAGTTGAAACCGGGATTCAACCGTGAAGAGCACACTTATCCACCGTGCCAGTGGCCATTGAAGGTCAGCATATTCCCACTGAAGTCAGTTACGACGCCGAATTGCAGTCAGGTCAAGACCCTGGTGAGGACGACGAGCGCGCAAATGAGCTTCCCTGAGATGGTTTCTGACAGTTTGTGACAAAATTCTTTGGTTGTGCAAACCCACAGTTTCAACAGCTCTCCGGGTGATTGGTCTCAGACAATCACGCAGGTGAAGAAGCTGGAAGTGGCTTCCTGGGCAGGCGTAGTTACACAGAGTCTGCAGTTTTGAGGCCGGTTGGACGTATTGCCAAATTCTCTAAAATGACGTTGGAGGCGGCTTATGGTAGTGAAATGAACATTCAATTATCTGGCAACAGCTCTGGTGGACATTCCTGCAGTCTGCATGCCAATTGTACCCTCCCTCAAAACTTGAGACATCTGTGGCATTGTGTTGTGTGACAAAACTGCACATTTTAGAATGGCCTTTTATTGTCCCCAGCAAAAGGTGCACCTGTGTAATAATCATGCTCTTCATCAGCTTCTTGATATGCCACACCTGTCAGGTGGATGGATTATCTTGGCAAAGGACAAATGCTTACTAACAGGGGTGTAAACAAATTTGTGCCCAAATTTTGAGAGAAATAAGCTTTTTGTACATATGGAAAATGTCTGTGATCTTTTATTTAAGCTCGTGAAACATGGGACCAACACTTTACATGTTGCGTTTATTTTTTGGGATACTGTAGATAGATATAGATAGATACAGATGCTTTTTCATCCTCATGTTGATATTCATACATTCAAGCAATTCTGTCATCACTGTACCCCTGTTGTGGTCGCGTTAGTACGGCTGAGCACTACTCTACAGTACCTCAGTTATCATATCTATAATGCATACACTCCCCAGCATTATACTGTGGCTTGGGCTATTGCCTGTTACAAAGACCAACCAATGTCATCAAGACAAACCGCCGACCGATGCTCATTTCAAACCATCCTCACGTCATGCCCCATTTGGCTCTGAACATATGCAAACACCTCCTTAAATTAGCCATTCACACTCCCCACTGCATACATAAATTGATCTCTTGGTTGTGGTTGATGGACTTTCAACTGCAGGAAATGGGGGAAGAATAAGCACAAACAGACCTAGGGTAATTCAAAGTCAAGAGCCCTTTGGAGAGGAGATGAACTGCCATGCCACATTATTGCACTGACTACCAAGATGGTAGAGGTTTCATTATAAATTACCTATTTACCCAAACCCTGATGAAATGACACACGTTGATAGGATCCGACAGCTACAAAAATGATCTGATACATTGTTATTCCCCTTTACCAAAACGCATAAGACATTGTTAGTAAACGTATTGAGAACCTGGATGAGAACATGCTACTGACTGGACCAAGGTTGCTACGGTATGTAACATGTATGTAGAATGTTGCCATGGTCCCTATAGTAACAATCCCCTGGTTTACATTAGAAACGCTAATCGATTGGTCTATTGGACACTATTCCAGGAGGTCATGGGGTCCAGCTATTGAGTTGTTGTGCAGTCCAGATCCAAAGATGCAGTAGCACAGTTTTTCTCCCCAGAGTCATGGGTTTGTTGTGCTTTTGCCTACGATGCCTTCAGCTATGCAGATTGTCAATACACCCACACCCACATCCTCACCCACACTAAAATCATGCACCTCTCCAGTTTGTGAGTTTGAGAGTTCAGCATAGTACTGTCTTGGCTCAGTGAATTAGACTACTTAGCTCTGTCTCTGCAGTCTGCTGTTCAAGAAAACCTTCAGCGTTACACCCTGTGTATGTCCCAAATGCCATGGGCCCTGGTTCAAAGTAAGGCACTACAAAGGGAATAGGGTGCCGTTTGGGATGTAGGCCTGATCGCGCTCTAAAATAAGTAATACTGTACGAAGGCGTGTGTGAAAATAGTCTGTGCTCATCCCTGTCATATTGAGGTTGCAGGAGTCAGTGCTACGAGGCAGTGATATGAATAATGTGTTTCTTTATAAGTGTCATAACCTCTATAGATTTCACACTGTTCCTTAACCATGGTGATCAATAAGGTTTCCTGGGAAATAAGTAGCTATTGATCATAGCAGGGATGAGTGTTCCCTGGAGTGGGCTGGAGGGGGTGAGAGTGTTGAGACCTTCCAGGGCTCTGCACAGCAGGAACAGCCCCCCTCTGTACAACACTCCACCTCTTCATCCCTCCATCCCTCCATCTACCTCCAGACCTCCCTTTATCCCTCCCCCCATCTCCATCCAACCCCATCCAGCCACCTCTATCCTCTCAATCCACCCCCTCCCCTCAGCCACACACCCACACAGGCACTGATGGATCACATAGCCGGACCAACTTATTTCCCCAAGATGCCCAATCCTATTTGAGGGAATAAAGCTCTGGAAGATTTATGTGGCTGGGAGAGCGAAGGCTACACAGCAGTTTCGTCTAGGCAGGTTAGGTCACAGAGAGGAACACACTCATCTCGTATTCATTTATTAGGAATGTATTAGGGGAGTCTAAAGTGTGCCTCGGGATATTACATGTACAACCACATTACAACCAAGTCTGAAAATGTCGTTTGAACGATGGAACGCTCTCAATTAAAAAGGAATGTTCCATAGCTATAACAGTAAATATCCGCTCTGCTCCGTTCAGAAGCACTAAGAGCAGCAGACAAGGCAATCCAATTGAGCTATTCTTATTATCCATGGAACCCCTGGCCTAGGCAATTCGTCAATCGAAGGAAATAACACATATGTTTTCTCAAATCTACTGACCACTTCATCTCATTATATGCAGACAGTATTTTTCTTTATCTAGACAATGTATCTCAATCGCTCCCAAACTAAGTGAAGATCATAGATAAATTCAGCTTCATCTCAAGTTATAAAATTAATCTAAGTAAGCCACCCTTTGCCTTGATCACAGCTTTGCACACTCTATGCATTCTCTAAACCAGCTTCACCTGAAATGCTTTTCCAACAGTCTTGAAAGAGTTCTCACATATGCTAAGCACTTGTTGGTTGCTTTTCCTTCACTCTGCGGTCCAACTCATCCCAAACCATCTCAATTGGGTTGATTGTGGAGGCCAGGTCATCTGATGCAGCACTCCATCACTCTCCTTCTTGGTCAAAAAGCCCTTACACAGCCTGGATGTGTGTTGGGTCATTGTCCTCTTGAAAAACAAATGATAGTCCCACTAAGCGCAAACCAGATGGGTTGGCGTATCGTTGCAGAATGCTGTGGTAGCCATGCTGGTTAAGTGTGCTTTGAACTCTAAATAAATCACAGACAGTGTCACCAGCAAAGCACCCCCACACCATCACACCTCCTCCTCCATGCTTCACGATGGAAACCACACATGCGGAGATCATCCATTCACCTACTCTGCGTCTCACAAAGACACTGCTGTTCGAACCAGAAATCTCAAATTTGGACTCATCAGGACAAATTTCCACCAGTCTAATGTCCATTGCTTGTGTGTCTTGGCCCAAGCAAGTCTCTTCTTATTATTGGTGTTCTTTAGTAGTGGTTTCTTTGCAGAAATATGACCATGAAGGCCTGATTCACGCAGTCTCCTCTGAACAGTTGATGTTGAGATGTGTCTGTTACTTGAACTCTGTGAAGCATTTATTTAGGCTGCAATTTCTGAGGCTGGTTACTCTAATGAACTTGTCCTCTGCAGAGGAGGTAAATATGGGTCTTCCTTTCCTGTGGTGGTCCTCATGAGAGCCAGATTCATCATAGCGCATTTCAACAGGGACAACTTTGATATAAAGTGTTTTTTCTCAAAGTTACCGGGATGTCACGTACATCACTCTTATATCACTAAACTTGTAACCACTTAAGCATTATGAAACTTCTATTAGATCAAAAAAAAACTCAGGTATCAAAATAACAATTCATTTTTATCTTCACTAAATTCAACAGTCTCTCGTTGCCACCCATACAAAAACTCCTCAATTGCTTAATAATTAATGATCTGCTTAATGTGGACAGATTTTGGGTGGACATTTCAACCCAAAAGGCAAAACTCTTGCCCAAACCAAAACCCTTTATTGCTGTCAGAATGTAGGTCCATTCCCCCCCATTCCCCTTGGTCAAAAGCTTTCTGAGCATCAAGTGCTTGAATGGCAATTTTAGAACGTTTGTCATGTTTGGAATGAGTCACCTAACGTTTGGAATAAGTCATCAGTCACCTAACGTTGGAAAAGGAACATCTGCCTGGGATAAAAACTAGTTTGATCATGATGAATTATAGTCGAAATGCATGTACTTGCAAGTATTTTAGTAAACACCTGAAGATCCCTTAATTGATTTATAAATTGAACAATCTGGACATGATAAAGATGTTGAATTGCAACATTGAGATATGGAGAGTGTTGCCTCTCTCTATGATAGGCCCTGTTAACGCTATTAAAATGGTTACACTCCCCAGATTTATTAATCTCTTTCAGAATCTGCCTATTTCTTTTTCAAATCCTTGAATTCTATCATCCTGCCTTTTGTGTGGGGATGCAAAGTATACTGTATCTAAAAACACATAATCAAACCCAAAGAGTTAGGGGGCCTAAGCCTGCCAAATTGTCTGCATTATTATTGGGCAGCAAATGCTAGAGCACTGGTTTATTGGCAGAATACATATCCTGGTGTGGCAGATTCCTCCACCCCTTCATGGTTCGCTATTGAACAAGATACCCACAACACCTCTCTTCCTGCACTCATTTTCTCATCAACTAAATCCCCCTACAGGTATTACTGGCAATAACTTTATGCAAAAAAAATCATAACAAATTTGGCATCGAATAAGGAAAACATTCGGTCTCCTGGAGACCTCTGTCTGTAATCTTATTTGTCATAACCCCCTCACTAACTGACAATACGTTTCTATTCTTACTACTATTGTAGACCTTTATATTATTTCAAATTTTTGCAACATTTGGGCAGTTGAGGGAAGAGTACGACCTCCCCGCATCTCATTTCTTATGATATATCTTCAGAAAATAAATTATGTTTGCTTAAATATTCAACATTTTTAAGCAATTACACTTGCCCGCAAACTGTATATTTTAATGAATCTCGTCCCTGAATCCAAGAGTCTGGTCTCCAGATTTGTAGATTGATTTACAGCATATTACTCTGTTATCCACACAATATTTGAAGGAATTCTGGGAGGAAGACCTTGGTGTGGAGATTACTGATGATAGTTGGGCTGATTTCCTTAGGGATATTCACTTTTGCTCAATAAACACCCGGCACCAATTTATTCAATAAAAAGTGATTCACAGACTAAAATATTCCTGTAACAAATCGCATTTGTTTTATCCCTCGGTTTCTCCAATGTGCTGAAAGTGCAAATCTTCCGAATGCACCCTAGCTCATCTCTTCTGGTGATGCTCATAATTGAACGCATTCTGTCTCGATATTTTGAAGTGTTACTCAGAAGTATACAGCTGAAACCTCGCACAAGCCCTGGACACTGCTGTTTTAGGTAGGTCACAGCACCTGATGACTTGAACCCACTGGAAACAAAATACTGTACAATATGGCATGGTAAATGCAAAAAATATATATATTTTAAACCATTGGAATATGGAGACTGTACCTGTTTGTAAATCCGAAGTCCCTCGTTTGCTACATATGGAAAGGATTAGCCCTGATATCTCTGGCAAATGTAATACATTTTTTAAGATGTGGCTGCCCTTTTTAGCTTGTCTTTCACATGATAATGGGCAACACAATATACAACTAGCAACCCACCCTGATCCACAGTAATTATTTTTAATGGAGCATGTTCCAATTTGTAAGTCGCTCTGGATAAGAGCGTCTGCTAAATGACTTAAATGTAAATGTAATGTTCCTTATATGTCAAATATCACTGAAGCGTGGTGCTGATTTCTTTCTGTGCTGTTTTTTGGTTTCTGTTCCATTGTTTTGTTATTCTGTCTTCTGTCAGGGATGGGGGCTGGGAGTGTTTTGGCGGTCATTATCTGTCTGTTTGTAAAAATTTAAATTCATAAATAATAAAAACATTTAAATTAAGACATCAGTGAAGACTAAGTCCGGCATTGTCTGTCGTCCTGAGTGGCTGGGCTGGGTTTGATGAAGGAGCACGAATGGAGAATTGCTATGTAAAACAGCATACACACAAGAGGAATGATTAGTGTTGCAAGTACTGAAGCGCGTGCTACACTACACTGCCGCTAAGGCCTGATGCCTGATGCCTCAAGCTGTGGACTGGTGCATGATGAATGCTCACCATCAGGATAATAGCCTTGCGTTTGCCATCGCATTATGACAATAGCAATTAATCCAGCACTTGGCCACTTCAACCAATCATACACAACCAATCAGTGGGATGTATTCTCTTCCTGATTCTCCCTCAGTTCCGAACTGAACACTGAAAAGCCAATTTAGTTGGCAGGAATCAGCTCAATGGTCATAAACTGTGGCTGCATGTGTCTCCTCGATAGCGGCAGCCAATCAGCCAATGAATTCATTAAATACCTTTATTATCCAACAGCTGACAGCTGGCGGTCTGTCTTCATCATCTCATAATTACTGTCTGCGAGCAGGGACACTAAAAAGGACCTGAAAATATTTGGAAAAGGCCATTTTATAAGATATGTATGAAAATGAGTTAGGCAGCTATACAACGATACAGAGTTGGAAAGTACTGTGAAGAAAATGTCATTTAAAACTTGAATTTATGTCCTAAACTGTATGTCCTTTCAGGCAGCATATACATATTTTAATTGTCTAACGTTTGAGCAGTTTATGTATTTGGTTTCTAAAATAGAAATGTAGATGCTCATATCAACTAAAAGACTACAGTCATTTTTCAACTTCCATGTACTTTTAAACTCATGACAAGTTACAAATTCACTTCAGTAAAATAAAAGCTGTTTATCCTCTCTGGATGCAGCGGAAATGCACATTGATGCTTTGGAAAGTTTGTTGCCTGCCTGTGCTGGTTTTGTTGTTGTCATATACTGTAAATCATGTTATCCCACAGGTATACTTCAGAATAAAGTGACTCTCTTCTCTCTCTTCCCATCTTCTCCCAGGGACAGGCGCTTCAGACAATCTCATTTTACAATATCCAAGGAGGATGTTGAAATCAGAAAACGCATTTGCTTGTATATAGAGATCATAGTACTGAACAAATTGAAAACACTCTGTTCTACCTAGATTCTTTGGAGTAATCGAGTAGTGAAAGAATGATAAAAGGAATTGTCACATCAATAGATGGAAAATATGCAAAATAATTCTTTGTACATTTAATTCAATTATACAAAGGCATGTTTTCTGTATATCCCAATGTACAGTATATATTCCCCTTCTGTCCTCTATCATCCCATGATAGGATCGCAAACAAAAAGGCCTGTCCTCCTCCAGAGTTAAGAGTTAAGTCACTGATCTAAGACCATCTACTAATGATTTACTGTTATAAACTACAACATTAATCGTGCTGGTGTTTACAGGTCTGAGACCAGCTCTTAACTAATTACTCTTATTAGAGACAACATTACCTACGTGGTTAATTACAGATCTGATATCAGCTTTTTCTAATTAACTCTCGTAGGAAATCACATTAAAGGTGGAGTGAGTCTACAAATCTGGTGGTTTGTTTGGATGCTTCGCTGCTCTCCCCGGTCCAAGTTATGAACCTCGCTCTCTCTATTCTCTCCACGCAGCATCGCTTCTGCATTTGCATTTAAATAGCAAAGAGAAACTCATTTCACAGTGTGTTACAGGATTACACTGACTGGGCCGGTGATAAGTCCTATTAGTGAGCTATAAAGTTTCAATTCCTATTATTGTTGACTCATGGAAGGAATTTAAAACATAAGGGATGTGATTCGTCAGATATTAGAGGAGTGTGGAGGAATTTAGGGACACTACATCAAGTCCAAATTATTTTGGTCAATGTATGGTCATTGTCAGGCTATACAGCACATAGATATGGGACCAGGCTAGTGTCATGTGCCTCTTATAGTCAGGCAATACAGCACATAGATCTGGGACCAGGCTAGTGTCATGTGGCTCTTATAGTCAGGCAATACAGCACATAGATCTGGGACCAGGCTAGTGTCATATGGCTCTTATAGTCAGGCAATACAGCACATAGATCTGGGACCAGGCTAGTGTCATATGGCTATTATAGTCAGGCAATACAGCACATAGATCTGGGACCAGGCTAGTGTCATATGGCTCTTATAGTCAGGCAATACAGCACATAGATCTGGGACCAGGCTAGTGTCATGTGGCTCTTATAGTCAGGCATTACAGCACATAGATCTGGGACCAGGCTAGTGTCATATGGCTCTTATAGTCAGGCTATACAGCACATAGATATATCTAATTTGCATAAGTATTCACACCCCTGAGCCAATACATTTTAGAATCACCTTTGGCAGTGATTAAAGCTGTGAGTCTTTCTGGGGAAGTTGTGCACACCTGGATTGTACAATATTTGCACATTATTATTTAAAAAATTCTTCAAGCTCTGTCAAATTGATTGTTGATCATTGCTAGACAGCCATTTTCCAGTCTTGCCATAGACTTCCAAGAAGATTTAAGCAAAACTGTAACTAGGCCACTAAGGAACATTCAATGTCATCTTGGTAAGCACCTCCAGTGTATATTTGGCCTTGTGTTTTAGGTTATTGTCCTGTTGAAAGGTGAATTTTGTCTACCAGCGTCTGTTGGAAACAGACTGAACCCAGGTTTTCATCTAGGATTTTGCCTGTACTTAGCTCCATTCTTATCCTAAAAAACTCCCTAGTCCGTGAAAATGACAAGCATGGTGTGTGTCTCTTTGTCAACAACATCTGGTGTGCGATCTCTAATATTAAGGAAGTCTTGAGGTTTTACTCACCTGAGTTGATAAGCTGTAGAACACACTATTTACCAAGAGAGTTTCATCTATATATATTATTTGTAGCTGTCTATTTACCACCACAAACCAATGCTGGCACTAAGACCGCACTCAACAAGCTGTTTAAGGTCATAAGCAAACAAGAAAATTCTCAGCCACTGCTCGTGGCCAAGGGACTTTAATGCAGGAAATCTGAAATTGGTTTTACCTCATTTCTACCAGCATGTCACATATGCAACTAGAGGAAAATACCAAGACCAAATCCTACTACATCGCTTCTGACGCTTGTCGGATGTGGCAGTGCTTGTAAACTATCACAGATTACAAAGAGAAACCCAGCCGTGAGCTGTCCAGTGACGCAAACCTACCAGACAAGCTAAATGCCTTCTATGCTCGCTTCGAGGCAACCAACACTGAACCATGCATGAGAGCACCAGCTGTTCCGGACGACTGTGTGATCACGCTCTCCATAGCCGATGTGAGTAAGACCTTTAACATGTTTAACATTCAGGCAGATTACCAGGACGCGTACTCAAAGCATGTGCTGGCCAGCTGGCAAGTGTCTTCACTGACATTTTCAACCTGTCCCTGACCTAGTCTGTAATAAGTAAATGTTTCAAGCAGACTACCATAGACCCTGTGCCCAAGAACGCCAAGGTAACCTGACTAAATGACTATCGCCCCGTAGTACTCATATCTGTAGCTATGAAATGCTTTGAAAAGGCAAGTCATGGCTCAGATCAACTTAAAAATAAAGGAGAGCCGCACACTCTAGGAGCTCAGATGCAAAAATATATAATGCAAATATATAATGCAAATTAATTACTTAAAAATCATACAATGTGATTTTCTGGATTTTTGTTTTAGATTCCGTCTCTCACAGTTGAAGTGTACCTATGATAAAAAGTACAGACCTCTACATGCTTTGTAAGTAGGAAAACCTGCAAAATCGGCAGTGTTTCAAATACTTGTTCTCCCCACTGTATATGAGCTTCACCAAAGCCCTTTTTTGACTCTCAGATCAATTCAGTGTCTATAAATGAATTCTCTGACAGTCCTTACAAAACAATTCTTAGTTTCATTTATAGCCAAGATACACCCCTCTCAACTTACAAAGAATCCTTTACCCAAAAGAGGAGTATCCTATCGCTAGACAGCATCAGCTATAAATCATCGTTCAATTTGGTCTCCCAA
The DNA here is from genome assembly GCF_045679555.1 of Salvelinus alpinus. Lineage (NCBI taxonomy): Eukaryota > Metazoa > Chordata > Actinopteri > Salmoniformes > Salmonidae > Salvelinus > Salvelinus alpinus. The sequence goes on from NC_092100.1 coordinate 53,291,139, forward strand.
GACAAGGTTTCAATCTCATGCTTGGTACTTCACTGTCTACCAAAACATTACCTCATCCAATGGCATATATCAATTGTCATTTCCTAGATACTCCCATCCAACATACAACCCCTCCTGGATAAGCTCAGAAAAGACAGTGAACCTCTTAGGTCATATACCAGATCAAGATAAGGGCAACCTCAGAGGGGACATACAATGGTTCCAAACACTGCCTTACTCCTTCCCCCCATGAGAAAAGTAGGGAGTGACTGGCGTACAGACATTGTATGAGATAACTAACTGGTTCCCCATTAATAACGCCATCCCGTCACATGGTTTAGGAATAGTTACAGACACATTCATAATAAGAAAACAATATTCCATTCTGTCCTCCTCCCCTTCTGATATTCTACATAGCACCACATGGTTTAACAGATACGTTGACATGAAGACAAGCCTGACCTCTCCCCTCTCTGGGCCCCAAGTTATTTTCCCTATCTCAGAAGGGAAAATGCACTTCCAACCCTATAGTCCAAAGGGCACCATTCTAATGACAAGTATCTCACAAGCATATGATGAAAATAACATCTTATCTATCTATGTTACCTAGCTAAATCTGATTCTGCCACGACACTATGTGTAATATATGCGCTACAGTCAATTATGATTGCATTTCATATCTTGGCTAGAAGACAACGGATCCGCAGACATCGAATGTTAGCCATCCGACTATATCAGGTAAATCGAAAATTACAATGTATAAGTGTGATGTCAGCGAAAGTTGTATGTGCAACGTTTCCAAAAGCTAACCAAACAAAAACATCATTACTTTTATGATACGAGTTTGAGCCTTCATGTGCATTAGTAGCACAATATCTAATGTATTTATATTTGTTTTTACTTACACTTGCATGTTGACTTCTCCATATTAATGTTGGTTTTATGTTTTGGCAGACTTTTCTTAGGGTTAGGGTTAGGGTTGCAGAGAGCCACGTGTTATTTGACGTGGCTCTCTGCAATTTCTCCGGATATTTTGGAGGCATTTCTGAACATGGCGCCAATGTAAACCGAGATTTGTGGATATAAATATGCACTTTATCAAACAAAACATAAATGTATTGTGTAACATGATGTCCTATGAGTGTCATCTGATGAAGATCATCAAAGGTTAGTGATTCAGTTTATCTCTATTTCTGCTTTTTGTGACTACTATCTTTTGCTGGGAAAATGGCTGTGTTTTTCTGCTATGTACTGAGCTAACATAATCGTTTGGTGTCCTTTCCCCGTAAATCCTTTTTGAAATCAGACACGTTGGCTGGATTCACAACATGTGTAGCTTTAATTTGGTGTCTTTCATGTGTGATTTCATGAAAGACTGATTTTTATAGTAATATATTTGAATTTGGTGCGCTACATTTTTTCTGGCTTTTGGCCAAGTGGGACGCTACCGTCCCACATATCCCAGAGAGGTTAAACCTAACCAGAAACCATGGCTAGATGGCAGCATTTGCACAAAATTAAAAGTGTGAACCATCACATTTAACCATGGCAAGGTGACTGGGAATATGGCCGAATACAAACAGTTTAGTTATTCCTTCCATATGGAAATCAAACAGGCAAAACATCAGTATAGAAACAAAGTGGAGTCTCAATTCAATGGCTCAGACACAAGACTTATGTGGCAGAGTCTACAGACAATCATGGACTACAAAGGGAAAACCAGCCACGTCGCGGACACCGACTTTTTGCTTCCGGACAAGCTAAACACCTTCTTCGCCCACTTTGAGGGTAACACAGTGCCACCGACCCGGCCCGTACCAAGGGCTGTGGGCTCTCCTTCTCCGTGGCCGACGTGAGTAAGACATTTAAGCGTGTTAACCCTCGTAAGTCTGCCGGCCCAGACGGCATCCCTAGCCGCGTCCTCAGAGCATGTGCAGACCAGCTGGCTGGAGTGTTTACGGACATACTCAATCTCTCCCTATCCCAGTCTGCTGTCCCCACATGCTTCAAGACATCCACCATTGTTCCTGTACCCAAGAAAGCAAAGGTAACTGAACTAAATGACTATCACCCCGTAGCACTCACTTTTGTCATCATGAAGTGCTTCGAGAGACTAGTCAAGGATCATATCACCTCTACCTTACCTGACACCCTAGACACACTCCAATTTGCTTACCGCCCCAATAGATCTGCAGACGATGCAATTGCCATCGCACTGCACACTGCCCTATCCCATCTGGACAAGAGGAATACCTATGTAAGAATGTAAGAATGCTGTTCTCCAAGCTCATCATTACATTTGAGGCCCTGCGTCTGAACACTGGGTCCTGGATTTCCTGACGGGCCGGCCCCAGATGTGAAGGTAGGAAACAACACCTCCACTTCGCTGATCCTCAACACTGGGGCCCCACAAGGATGCGTGCTTAGCCCCCTCCTGTACTCCCTGTTCACCCATGACTGCGTGGCCACGCACACCTCCAACTCAATGATCAAGTTTGCAGATGACACTACAGTAGTAGGTCTGATTACCAACAATGACGAGACAGCCTACAGGGAGGAGGTGAGGGCCCTGGGAGTGTGGTGCCAGGAAAATAACCTCCCACCCAATATTTAAAAAAACAAGGAGCTGATCGTGGACTTCAGGAAACAGCAGAGGGAGAACCCCCTATCCACATCGACAGGACCGCAGTGGAGAAGGTGGAAAGCTTCAAGTTCCTCGGCGTACACATACATCACTGACAAACTGAAATGGTCCACCCACACAGACAGTGTGGTGAAGAAGGCACATCAGCGCCTCTTCAACCTCAGGAGGCTTTGGAAATTTGGCTTGGAACTTAAAACCCTCACAAACTTTTACAGATGCATAATCAAGAGCATCCTGTTGGGCTGTATCACCGCCTGGTACGGCAACTGCACCGCCCGCAACCGCAGGGCTCTCCAGAGGGTGGTGCGGCCTGCCCAACGGCGGGCAAACTACCTGCCCTCCAGGACACCTACACCACCCGATGTCACTTGAAGGCCAAAAAGATCATCAAGGACAACAACCACCCGAGCCACTGCATGTTCACCCCGCTATCATCCAGAAGGCGAGGTCAGTACAGGTGCATCAAAGCTGGGACTGAGAGACTGAAAAACAAGCTTCTATCTCAAGGCCATCAGACTGTTAAATATCCATCACCAGCACATTAGAGGCTGCTGCCTTATCTACATAGAATAAAATCACTGGCCACTTTAATAATGGAACACTAGTGACTTTAATAATGTTAACATATTTTGCATTACACATCTCACATGTGCAGTATATACTGTATTATATCCCATTCTACTGTATCTTAGTCTATGCTGCTCTGACTTTGCGCGTCCAAATATTTATATATTCTTAATTCCATTCCTTTACTTTAGATCTGTGTGTATTGTGTGCATTGTTGTGAATTTGTTCGATATTACTTGTTAGATGTTACTGCACTGTTGAAGCTAGAAACACAAGTGTTTCACTACACCCGTAAAAACATCTGCTAAACATGTGTATGTGACAAATACAATTTGATTTGAATTGATTTGAAGGTAAGTGGAGGAGGGTGTGTCTTTTATGTGTTTGAAAAAAAAAAGTGGAAATTTGCATATACTGCAAATCCATTTTTATGGACACTGGATGAAGTCAGCCAAACATTTTCATTTCATTTTAAGACACTCCAGGACCGGACTTGCATAGAGCAGATTGTGGATATGAAAATTTTTCAACATTCTATCTATAAAACACAAAAGAACATCAAAAGCATTTTTGGCACATATTTACAAAGACATTGTTATACAGAATCGAAATGTTATAACATACCAACAATTCCCTCTATACAAGTCTGGAGAATATAGAGTGCCTTCGGAAAGTATTCAGACACCTTAACTTTTACCACATTTTGTTACGTTACAGCCTTATTCTAAAATGGATTCAATAAAAAAAGAATTCAGACCTTTTGCTATGAGATTCGACATTGAGCTCAGGTGCATCGTGTTTACATTGGTCGTCCTTTAGATGTTTCTACAACTTGACTGGAGTCCACCTGTGGTAAATTAAATTGATTTTACATGATTTGGAAAGGTACACACCTGTCTATATAAGGTCCCACAGTTGACAGTGCATGTTAGAGCAAAAAACAAGCCGTGTGGTTGAAGGAATTGTCAATAGAGACCCAAGACAGGATCGTGTCGAGGCACAGATTTGAGGAAGGGTACCAAAACATTTCTGCAGCATTGAAGGTCCCCAAGAACACAGTGGCCTCCATCATTCTTATTTTTTTTTAAGTACCACTTTTCTTCCCAATTTGGAGAATCCAATTGGTAGTTACAGTTGGTAGTTACAGTCTTGTCTCATCGCAACTCCGTTACGGACTTGGGAGAGGAGAAGGTTGAAATCCGTGCATCCTCCGAAACACAACCCAGCCAAGCCGCACTGCTTCTTGACACAATGCCCGCTTCACCCGGAAGCCAGCCACACCAATGTGTCGGGAGGAAATACTGTACACCTGGCGAAAATGTCAGTGTGCATTGCCTGCCACAGGAGTCCCTAAAGTGCGATGGGACAAGAACATCCCTGCCATCCTCCCCTAATCCGGACAACGCTGGGCCAACTGTGCACCGCCCCATGTGTCTCCCAGTCGTGGCCGGCTGCGACAGAGCCTGGACTCAAACCAGATCTCTAGTGGCACAGCTAGCACAGCGTTACAGTGCCTTAGGCCACTGTGCCACTCGGGAGACCCTGGCCTCCATCATTCTTAAATGGAAGAAGTTTGGAACCACCAAGAATCTTCCGAGAGCTGGCCGCCTGGCCGAACTGAGCAAATGGGGGAGAAGGGTCTTGGTCAGGGAGGTGACCAAGAAACCGATGGTCACTCTGACAGGCCTCTAGAATTCCTCTGTGGAAATGGGAGAACATTCCAGAAGGACCACCATCTCTGCAGCACTCCACCAATCAGGGCTTTATGGTAGAGTGACCAGATGGTAGCCACTCCTCAGTAAAAGGCATATGACAGTCCACTCAGAGTTTGCCAAAAGGCACCTAAAGACTCTCAGACCATGAGAGACACGATTCTCTGGTCTGATGAAACCAAGATTGAACTCCTCGGCCTGAATGCCAAGCGTCACATCTGGAGGAAACCAGGCACCATCCCTACGGTGAAACATGGTGGTGGCAGCATCATCCCGTGGAGATGTTTTTCAGCGGCAGGCTGGAAGACTAGTCAGGATCGAGGCAAAGATGAACGGAGAAAAGTACAGAGAAATCCTTGATGAAAACCTGCTCCAGAGCTCTCAGGACCTCAGACTGGGGCGAAGGTTCACCTTCCAAGAGGACAATGACCCCAAGCACACAACCAAGACAACGCAGGAGTGGCTTCGGGACAAGTCTCTGAATGTCCTTGAGTGGCCCTGCCAGAGCCCGGACTTGAACCTGATCAAACATCTCTGGAGAGACCTGAAAATAGCTGTGCAGCGATGCTCCCCATCCAACCTGACTGAGCTTGAGAGGATCTGCAGAGAAGAATGGGAGAAACTCCCCAAATACAGTTGTGCCAAGCTTGTAGCGTCATACCCAAGAACACTCGAGGTTGTAATGGCTGAAAAAGGTGTTTCAACAAAGTACTGAGTAAAGGGTCTGCATAATTATGTAAACATGATATTTCAGTTTTATATTTTTTTAAATTTGCAAAAATGTCAAAAAACAGTTTTTGATTAGTTAACATTTACATTTTTTTTAATAAGGCTGTAACCTAACAAAATGTGGAAAAAGTCAAGGTGTCTGAATATTTTCCGAAGGCACTGTATCTAATGATAACCACAAGAAATGTGGTAAATGCAGATGCTTCTGAAGCTGAGAAAAAGGATTTGGCATGTGGCAAGAGTCTGACTTTTGGTAAATGAAAATTAAAGAGAAGTACAATTACTTTAGCCTACCAATCACCGAATGCCTATTTAGATCCACTTACTATCTCTTCAAAGTAATTTGCCACATACACTGAGTGTATAGCACATTAAGGCCACCTGCTCTTTCCATGATATAGGCTGAACAGGTGAATCCAGGTTAAGGATATGATCTCTTACATACAGTTGAAGTCGGAAGTTTACATACACATACATTGGAGTCATTAAAACAAGTTTTTCAATGGGTCAGAAGTTCACATACACTAAGTTGATTGTGCCTTTAAACAGCTTGGAAAATTCCCCCAAAATATGTAATGGCTTTAGAAGCTTCTGATAGGCTAATTGACATAATTTGAGTCAATTGGAGGTGTGCCTGTGGATGTATTTCAAGGCCTACCTTCTAACTCAGTGCCTCTTTGTTTGACATCATGGGAAAATCAAAAGAAATCAGCCAAGAATCAGCCAAGAAAAAGAATTGTAGACCTCCACAAGTCTGGTTCAACATTGGGAGCAATTTCCAAACGCCTGAAGGTACCACGTTTATCTGTACAAACAATAGCACGCAAGTAAAAACACCATGGGACCACGCAGCCGTCATACCACTCAGGAAGGACGCGTTCTGTCTCCTAGAGATAAACGTACTTTGGTGCGAAAAGTGCAAATCAATCCCAGAACAACAGCAAAGGACCTTGTGAAGATGCTGGAGGAAACAGGTACAAACGTATCTATATTCACAGAAAAACAACCTGAAAGGCCGATCAGCATGGAAGCCACTGCTCCAAAACCGCCATAAAAAAGCCAGACTACGGTTTGCAACTGCACATGGGGATAAAGATCGTATTTTTTGGAGAAATGTCCTCTGGTATGATGAAACAAAAATAGAACTGTTTGGCCATAATGACCATCGTTGTGTTTGGAGGAAAAAGGGGGATGCTTGCAAGCCGAAGAACACCATCCCAACCGTGAAGCACAGGGGTGGCAGCATCATGTTGTCGGGGTGCTTTGCTGCAGGAGGGACTGGTGCACTTCACAAAATAGATGGCATCATGAGGCAGGAAAATTATGTGGATATATTAAAGCAACATCTCAAGACATCAGTCAGGAAGTTAAAGCTTGGTTTTAAATGGGTCTTCCAAATGGACAATGACCCCAAGCATACTTCCAAAGTTGTGGCAAAATGGCTTAAGGACAACAAAGTCAAGGTATTGGAGTGGCCATCACAAAGCCCTGACCTCAATCCCATAGAACATTTGTGGGCAGAACTGAAAAAGCGTGTGCGAGCATGGAGGCCAACAAACCTGACTCGGTTACACCAGCTCTGTCAGGACGAATGGGCCAAAATTCACCCAACTTATTGTGGGAAGCTTGTGGAAGGCTACCCGAAACGTTTGACCCAAGTTAAACAATTTAAAGGCAATGCTACCAAATTTTAATTTAGTGTATGTAAACTTCTGACCCACTGGGAATGTGATGAAAGAAATAAAAGCTGAAATAAAAAATTCTCTCTATTATTATTCTGACATGTCACATTCTTAAAATAAAGTGGTGATCCTAACTGACCTAAGACAGTGAATTTTTACTAGGATTAAATGTCAAGAATTGTGAAAAACTGAGTTTCAATGTATTTGGCTAAGGTGTATGTAAACTTCTGACTTCAACTGTATGTCACTTGTTAAGTCCACTTCAATCAGTGTAGATGAAGGGGAGGAGACAAGTTAAAGAAGGATTTTTAAGGTTGTGTATGTGTGCCATTCAGAGGGTGAATGGGCAAGAAAAAAATATTTAGGGGTATGGTAGTTGATGCCATGCTCACTGGTTTGTGTCAGGAACTGCAACGCTACTAGGTTTTTCACGCTCAACAGTTTCCTGTGTTTATCAAGAAGGGTCAATCACCCAAAGGACATCCAGCCAACTTGACACAATTCTGGGAAGCATCGGAGTCAACATGGGCCAACATCCCTGTGGAACGCTTTCGACACCTTGTAGAGTCCGTGTATGATTACATGTAGTGAGCTTTGAAATTATGGCTTGATGTCATATTAATGTGGTTAAAATGTAGGACATTTTGATGACGATAGTATGATAAACAAAATAAAATATAGACTTATATTAAGTTTTTGACATTTTTATGTTTACTTTTTGAAAGTACTAATAGTAACGGACAGAAATACCCCAAAAATCTGAGAATTGGTAAATTGATGGGAAAAATGTATTTCAGCTTGTGGTGTCTCACCTTAAATTGGCTGTTTGTTCATGAAAGTGTTCATCATTGACTAATGTTGGATTCAATTGTCAGCTGAAATGAGGCGTGGTTGTGCCTAAATCAATTTGCAATGAAACTGAACTGTGATCATAAATGATTGTATTATGGTGCTGAGTAGAAGTGATGTTAGATGTACATTTAGAGCCTGTTAAAAAGTAGTTCATTCTTGTGTATGATTTATGCAGATGTGAGAAGAAAGAAAAATCCTTATCCGTAGGGTGTTGTAATCTCCAAATATTGACAAGATTCATTCTTCCAATTAAATTATTCAAGACAGTAGTGGAATTCAGTGGAGTGGCAGGGAGAGAAGAAAGCCTATCGATAGAAGGATCCAATATGCCGTTAAAATCACCACCACCTGTATTTAAATGTGTGGTTGATTAATCTGGTAAGAGATTGAAAACATTCCGAAAGAACCCCGGGTCATCGAAAGTCGGTGCATAAAGATATTTGATTTTACATGTAGTGAAAGAATATGGCCTATCACTATGATAATGCGGCCATTGGGGTTGCTTATAGAATAAATATGTTTGAAGTGGACAGTAGTTTGACATAATATGGCTACACTGAAAAAGTACATTGATAAACCTGTGATACCCAACTACATTTTAACCTGCATTGCTCAGTATGCTTTATGTGAGTTTTTTGTAAGAACAATGTCTCAAGATAAAGATTTCAAATAGGAAATAACCTAGCTTCATTTCAAATTTGTTCTCAAACCTCGTACATTCCATGAAAGAAGGGCGATATCGCCGCGTTATGGCCAAGTGGCAGTAGCCATAATAAATAATAATTTGGTCCTCAGATACAGTAACATTGTAGCAATAGTGATGGTGCAATATGAGAAGAGCAAAAGACAAATGAAAAACACAAAAACCCATGGGCATTAATATAGAGTTTCTGCTATAATAGCCTTCACTTTCCGAAACTATAGTTTGTTTAACAAGAAATTTGTGGAGTGGTTGAAAAACAAGTTTTAATGACTCCAACCTACAGTTGAAGTCGGAAGTTTACATACACTTAGGTTGGAGTTATTAAAAGTCGTTTTCAACCACTCCACAAATTTCTTGTTAACAAACTATAGTTTTGGCAAGTCGGTTAGGACATCTACTTTGTGCATGACACAAGTAATTTTTCCAACAATTGTTTACAGACAGAGTATTTCAATTATAATTCACTGTAGCACAATTCCAGTGGGTCAAAAATTTAGATACACTAAGTTGACTGTGCCTTTGAACAGCTTGGAAAATTCCAGAAAATGATGTAATGGCTTTAGAAGCTTCTGTTAGGCTAATTGACATAATTTGAGTCAATTGGAGGTGTACCTGTGGATGTATTTCAAGGCCTACCTTCAAACTCAGTGCCTCTTTGCTTGACATCATGGGAAAATCAAAAGAAATCAGCCAAGACCTCAGAAAAAGAATTGTAGACCTCCACAAGTCTGGTTCATCCTTGGGAGCAATTTCCAAATGCCTGAAGGTGCCACATTCATCTGTACAAACAATAGCACGCAAGTAAAAACACCATGGGACCACGCAGCCGTCATACCACTCAGGAAGGAAACGCGTTCTGTCTCCTAGAGATAAACGTACTTTGGTGCGAAAAGTGCAAATCAATCCCAGAACAACAGCAAAGGACCTTGTGAAGATGCTGGAGAAAACAGGTACAAAAGTATCTATATTCACAGTAAAATGAGTCTTATATCGACATAACCGCTCAGGCCGCTCAGCAAGGAAGAAGCCACTGCTCCAAAACCGCCTTTAAAAAGCCAGACTACTGTTTGCAACTGCACATGGGGACAAAGATCGTACTTTTGGAGAAATGTCCTCTGGTCTGATGAAACAAAAATAGAACTGTTTGGCCATAATGACCATCGTTGTGTTTGGAGGAGAAAGGGGGATGCTTGCAAGCCAAAGAACACCATCCCAACCGTGAAGCACGGGGGTGGCAGCATCATGTTGTGGGGGTGCTTTGCTGCAGGGGTGTCTGCTGCACTTCACAAAATAGATGGGATCATGAGGCAGGAAATTGATGTGGATATATTAAAGCAACATCTCAAGACATCAGTCAGGAAGTTAAAGCTTGGTTTTAAATGGGTCTTCCAAATGGACAATGACCCCAAGCATACTTCCAAAGTTGTGGCAAATGGCTTAAGGACAACAAAGTCAAGGTATTGGAGTGGCCATCACAAAGCCCTGACCTCAATCCTATAGATAATTTGTGGGCAGAACTGAAAAAGCGTGTGCGAGCATGGAGGCCTACAAACCTGACTCGGTTACACCAGCTCTGTCAGGAGGAATTGGCCAAAATTCACCCAACTTATTGTGGGAAGCTTGTGGAAGGCTACCCGAAACGTTTGACCCAAGTTAAACAATTTAAAGGCAATGCTACCAAATACTAATTGAGTGTATGTAAACTTCTGACCCACTGGGAATGTGACGAAAGAAATAAAAGCTGAAATAAATAATTCACTCTACTATTATTCTGACATTTCACATTCTTAAAATAAAGTGGTGATCCTAACTGACCTAAAACAGGGAATTTGTCTAAGATTAAATGTCAGGAATTGTGAAAAACTGAGTTTAAATGTATTTGACTAAGGTGTACGTAAACTTCCGACTTCAACTGTAAGTGTATGTATACTTCCGACATCAACTGTATAGTGTATCTATACTGGTTAACAGCTACTCGGGATGGCATTATTGATCCTTGGCGTCGGTGGCTGTAGCACGAACCCTGTTAATGAAAGTCTCGGTGTCTTGTGGCTTCTCGAACACCTTCTCTACCCTACCGTACTGTACTATGGGTAAGAATCAGTCGAGCAGAGAAGAGGAGGCCGTGTGATTCCCAGGTCTCTGAGTTTCTTCCTTGCTCCAGTGAAGGTGCTGCTTGGTTACCTCGGCACTGTAGTCTGAGAATATATTAATCTGCACCCTGTTGAAGGACTGGGGAATTGCTGGTGGGACAGAATATTGTCCTTCTCGGGGTCGTGCTGGATTTTAGCAATCATGACGTGGGGCCGCGTAGAGGAGAGCCTGCTGATACGGTGCCCTCGATCCACTTTTAGGCCTTGTGGGAAGTTGTCATTCCCCAACAGTTTTTGTGCGATTTCTTCCACAAACTGAGTCGGTCTGCTCTTCTCAAATTTTTCTTACAATCCTGTGATAGTTATATTTGAACGCCTTGAATTTCCCTCGAGGTCAATTAGCTTGAGTTCCATGGCTTTGTTTGCTGTTAGTAACTCTTCATACTATTCCTCGAGGGAGGTGATGCGCGTATTGTGGTCATCTGCTCTTTCTTCCAGGTCAATAATACGGATTGTGTTGTCAGGCAGTGAGGTTTGGACTGATAGTAAGGATACGTCCAGGTTGCTAAATTGAGTAGTCATGTCCTCCATTTTTTTTTTTTATAGCAGCCAGAATGTTAGCTGGTAAAGTCTCCAGGTCAGGGTTAGCCATGCTAGTCATTTCAGCTGGGCTAATGTTAGCATCGCCATCTTCGTGTTGTGACTTGCGGTGCGGTGCGGTTGTGCGGTGTTCAGTTCAGACTGGACGGCAATGACTTTGACGTATTTCATGCCGGTTGGTTTTGGGTTATTTTGTTCTGCCTTGGCCATGTTTCTCGTAGATTTGTTCATTGTAGCAGTTTGGCCTAGTATAATTTTGCATATATAAAGTAGAATTTAAATCTAATTTTAGCATGAGGTCGTCAGAAAAGCATCTACTCTGTGAGGTGCTCACTAGCACCCCCTTAGTCATTCATGTCTAAATGAAATAGAGTTCCATGCAGACTAACAGCAGGGATCAACAATGGCCAGAATATGTATATACTGCTCACAAACCTTGGCTCAAATACTATTTGAAATCTTTGAGCGTTTGCTGAAGCCTAGTTCCAGATGGGTGGGGCTTGCAGTTTTGGGACCCTTCTATTGGTCCATCAAACTAAGCAAGCTCAATCAAGCACAGATAAGTGTTTGAAATCACATCATTTGTCCAATAGTATTTGAACCCAGGTCTGGCTGCCCAGTTTCAAGGACATAATATTTACACTGAGCAGGTAATTGGGCTCAGAGCTACTAAACCTAACATGGCAACAACTCAGGAATAATAAGCAGGAACTCTGCGGCCTGTGTTCACCAAGCTTTAAGAGGCCAATCATACTGCTTCAGAACTATTGTATACGTGCTGTCTCCCTCTTTAAAACATAAAGCATAAAGCTAAAGCCATATGCTTCACAGTACAGAGCTATTGTATAAGTGCTCTCTCTTCAGAACAGAAAATTACGCTTGATGCTTTGTTCCACACATACAGTGTGATTAATATGCAGCCTTTTGTGATCCTCTGAACAATAGACCTCACTTTGTGTGAAAGCACAAGTTTGGGGAGCGTGTTATAGAATAAACGATGTCAACAACAGAGCAGAATTGAATAGTGGGTCCTCTATTTCTGGTGACCGATTGCTCCTCTTTGAGAAGAAACTGTCCCATTTATATATCCCCTAGATCTGATTAGATTACAGGGCAACTTTTTGGGGAGCGGGCCATTAAGTACAGTCATGAATCTTATTCTTTTCCCCAAATGGGGCTCCGTCAGGGCGCCTTGGATTAATGATCGTCGCTGCTGTGTTACCCTTTCTCTTCCAAGGCCCGCGTTCCCATTCACCCTGGGCTAATGCAAATTAATTTCCACTCTTCCAGCAAATGAGTCCTTGGGACTTGGCCTCTCACTAGGGCTGGAATAAGAGAGAGTTGTAAGGCACCAACACTTCATTAGCTATTCCTCACAGCTGTAATGGATATATAGGAATGGTCGCTTTCCCAAATGGCACCCCACAGTATATGCCCTAATCCCTATGGACCCTGGTCAAAAGTAGTGCACTATATAGGGAATACAATGCAATTTGGGATGTTCCCAGGATTTCAGCACAAATTGGATGGTGCATTGTTCTCTAATAGGTTTTATACCAAATGATTTATTTGCACAGGTGTTTTTTTCCAACCATGGGTGGTTAACTGAACTCATATTGCTCAACATACTCCTCATTGGATTTCAACTTTAATGTTAATATTAGGACAATCTTCTCCCATATGTGAAAAAAATTAATTAACATTTTTTTTTAAACATTTTTTAGGATACATATAATATTTATAATTGGCCAAATAATGTATTTAACATTTTTATTTAATACATTTAAAATACATTCCAACATCTATTACGGTAATGTATATACAATGTAAAATGTATGTAAAATGTACAGTACCAGTCAAAAGTTTGGACACACCTACTCATTCAAGGGTTTTTCTTTATTTTGACAATTTTCTACATTGTAGAATAATAGTGAGACAACAAAACTATGAAATAACACATATGGAATCATGTAATAACCCCCCCAAAAGTGTTAAACATGTCATGCCCTGATCTGATCTGTTTCACCTGTTCCTGTGATTGTCTACACCCCCTCCAGCTGTCGCTTGTTTTCCCCAGTGTCTTTATCCCTGTCTTTCCTGTCTCTCTGTGCCAGTTCGTCTTGTATGTTTAGTCAAGTCAACCAGTGTGTTTTTCCCGTACTCCTTTTCTATTCTCTTTTTATAGTCCTCCCGGTTCTGACCCCTGCCTGACTCTGGATTACTTTCCTGCCTGCCTGATCATCCTGCCTGCCCTGACCTTGATTCTTCCTGCCCTTTGGTACCTATTGGACTCTGATCTGGTTTTGACCTTTTTGCCTGTCCACGACCATTCTCTTGCCTACCCCTTTGGATTAATAAACATTGTAAGACTCCAACCATCTGCCTCCTGTGTCTGCATCTGGGTCTCATCTTGTGCCTTGATAAAACAAATGTATTTAAATGTATATTTTAGATTCCTCAAATGCCACCATTTGCCTTGATGACAGCTTTGCACACGCTTGGCTGCTTTTCCTTCACTCTTCTGTCCAACTCATCCCAAACCACCCAAACCATCTCAATTGGGTTGATTGTGGAGGCCAGGTCATCTGATGCAGCACTCTATCACTCTCCTTCTTGGTCGTAAAGCGCTTACACAGCCTGGAGGTGTGTTGGGTCATGGTCCTGTTGAAAAACAAATTATAGTCCCACTAAGCACAAACCAGACGAGATTGCGAATCGCTGCAGAATGCTGTTGTTGCAATGCTGGTTAAGTGTGCCTTGAATTCTAAATAAATCACAGACAGTGTCACCAGCAAAGCACACCCACACCATCACACCTCCTCCATTCTTCACAATGGGAACCACACATGCGGAGATCATCCGTTCATCTACTCTGCATCTCACAAAGACACAGCGGTTGGACCCAAAAATCTCAAATTTAGATTAATCAGACTAAAGGACAGATTTTCACCGGTCTAATGTCCATTGCTCGTGTTTCTTGGACCAAGCAAGTCTCTTCTTCTTACTTGTGTCATTTAGTAGTGGTTTCTTTGCAGCAATTTCACCACGAAGGCCTGATTCACACAGTCTCCCCTGAACAGTTGATGTTGAGATGTTTCTGTTACTTGAACTTTGTGAAGCATTTATTTGTGCTGCAATCACAGCAGAGGTAACTCCGGGTCTTCCTTCCTGTGGCGGTCCTCATGAGAGCCAGTTTCATCATAACGCTTGATGGTTTTCGCGACTACACTTGAAGAAACTTTCAAAGTTCTTGAAATTTCCATATTGACTGACCTTCATGTCTTAAAGTAATGATGTAATTTCTCTTTCCTTATTTGAGCTGTTCTTGAGCTGGTCTTTTACCAGGTAGAGCTATCTTCTGTATACCACCCCTACATTGTCACAACACAACTGTGTTGGAAAGACATTCCACAAATTGTCATTTAACTGTCACGAATACCACCGAAGGTGGCTCCCCTTCCTGTTCGGGTGGCGCTCGGCGGTCGTCGTCGCCGGTCTACTAGCTGCCACCGATCCCTTTTTCCTTTTCGTTTGTTTCTGTCTAATTGTTTTCACCTGTTCCTTGTTGGGGTTTTGGGATGGGTTGTATTTATGTTCGTTTTGCCCGCTGGTGTTTGTGCGGGCTTGTAGGTTGTTACGTTTGGTGATGTATCGTGTTTTGTTTTGGGTTTTCACTGTCCAGTGTTTGTAATGAGGTTTGGGGTTTGTTTAGCGCCAGTGTTTTGGGCATTCACCCATGTTTTGGACCTGTTACGTTTTGAAGGACATTTAAGCGTTTTCCCGTTCATTTCGCTCTCTGCATTTGACTCCTCACTCATTTCACTCACCCGTCGTTACATTAACAAGGCACACCTGTTAATTGAAATGAATTCCAGCTGCCTACCTCATGAAGGCTACTTTTAAGAATCTCAAATATAAAATATATTTAGATTTGTTTAATATTTTTTGTTTATTACATGTTTCCATATGTGTTATTTCATAGTTTTGATGTTTTCACTATTATACTACAATGTGGAAAATAGTCAAAATAAAGAAAAACCCTTGATGAGTAGGTGTGTCCAAACCTTTGCCTGGTACTGTATATCACAACATACAGTTGAAGTCGGAAGTTTACATACACCTTAGCCAAATACATTTAAACTCAGTTTTTCCCATTTCCTGACATTTAATCCGAGTAAAAACTCCCTGTTTTAAGTCAGTTAGGAACACCACTTTATTTTAAGAATGTGAAATATCAGAATAATAGTAGAGAGAATGATTTATTTCAGCTTTTATTTTTTTCATCACATTCCCAGTGGGTCAGAAGTTTACAAACACTCAATTAGTATTTGGTAGCATTGTCTTTAAATTGTTTAACTTGGGTCAAACGTTTCGGGTAGCCTTCCACAAGCTTCCCACAATAAGTTGGGTGAATTTTGGCCCATTCGTCCTGACAGAGCTGGTGTAACCGAGTCAGGTTTGTAGGCCTCCTTGCTCGCATACGCTTTTTCAGTTCTGCCCACAAATGTTCTATGGAATTGAGGTCAGGGCTTTGTGATGGCCACTCCCTGACTTTGTTGTCCTTAAGCCATTTTGCCACAACTTTGGAAGTATGTTTGGGGTCATTGTCCATTTGGAAGACCCATTTGCGACCAAGCTTTAACTTCCTGACTGATGTCTTGAGATGTTGCTTTAATATATCCACATAATTTTCCTGCCTCATGATCCCATCTATTTTGTGAAGTGCACCAGTCCCTCCTGCAGCAAAGCACCCCGACAACATGATGCTGCCACCCCCGTGCTTCACAGTTGGGATGGTGTACTTCGGCTTGCAAGCCTCCCCTAGCCTCCCCCTTTTTCCTCCAAACATAACGATGGTCATTATGGCCAAACAGTTCTATTTTTGTTTCATCAGACCAGAGGACATTTCTCCAAAAGTAAGATCTCTGTCCCCATGTGCAGTTGCAAACCGTAGTCTGGCTTTTTATGGCGGTGTTAGAGCAGTGGCTTCTTCCTTGCTGAGAGGCCTTTCAGGTTATGTTGATATAGGACTCGTTTTACTGTGGATATAGATACTTTGTACCTGTTTCCTCCAGCATCTACACAAGGTCCTTTGCTGTTGTAAGGTGATTGATTTGCACTTTTCGAAACCAAAGTACTTTCATCTCTAGGAGACAGAACGCGTCTCCTTCCTGAGTGGTATGACGGTTGTGTGGTCCCATGGTGTTTTTACTTGCGTGCTATTGTTTGCACAGATGAACGTGGAATCTTCAGGCATTTGGAAATTGCTCCCAAGGATGAACCAGACTTGTGGAGGTCTAAAAAAAAAAATCTGAAGTCTTGGCTGATTTGATTTTCCCATGATGTCAAGCAAAGAGGCACTGAGTTTGAAGGTAGGCCTTGAAATACATCCACAGGTACACCTCCAATTGACTCAAATTATGTCAACTAGCCTATCAGAAGCTTCTAAAGCAATGACATCATTTTCTGGAATTTTCCAAGCTGTTTAAAGGCACAGTCAATTTACTGTATTTAACTTCTGACCCACTGGAATTGTGATACAATGAATTATGAGTGAAATAATCTGTCTGTAAACAATTGTTGGAAAAATGACTTGTGTCATGCACAAAGTAGATGTCCTCACCGACTTGCCAAAACTATAGTTTGTTAACAAGAAATTTGTGGAGTGGTTGAAAAACGAGTTAATGACTCCAACCTAACTGTATGTAAACTTCTGACTTCAATTGTATGTTAAAAGTACCTGAAATGTATTTAATGTTTTTCAAAATGTACTTGTATTGTAACATTGTTGATATTGTCCCAAAATGTTTTGCATGTAAGCAAATTGGTTTTCAAGATCTGTAACTATCAAAATACATAAATTCGGCCCATGTGATGATGCAAAATGAATCATAGGGGCCAGCTTTCTGTATTTAGAAAGTTACATATCTTGAAAACTTGATTGCTGACATGCATAACATTTTGGGACAATATCAACAATGTTACAATATTCGAATAATTAAATCATATTGTAAAATCAGGGGAGCTGGTTCTACTCTTTTTTGCCATGTTCTGGTGTTTTGTGGTGAAACTAAGCTGGTCGAGCCTATTACGTCAACCCTGTTACCCATAGACAGGCTAGAAATGTTTTAACATTGTAATCCTTTTTGTGAATCGCGCATTCAATTGCCCCACCCTGTTGCACAAAACACACTTCCATTTTCCCTGTCACAAAGGGATTCATGACTACTTTAACTAGTTATTACCAGTTGATGGGTGGTTCAAGAGGATCTTTCCCAGATGTGGTAAATTCCCACTTGGTTGGGAACGCACCATAACACCGCACCATAGCACCATAACACCACAATTATCCACTCATTGGAAGAACCGTATAATACCACTCATTGGAAGCACAGACCTAGACATATACTTGGACATATTGTGGAGCATTATATAGTTTTTGATTAAGAAAATATAAAATAATAAAAACAGCGAGGCACTTACTATAGTGATTTTCTTTTACTTCTTGAGATGGAAAAACTTGTTTTTTATTAAATAAAAAATGTGCTCTTTATGACAGAATGATACAATTATTTGAAATCGAAGCGTTTTCAAATGAAATTACTGTATATCACTGCCAAAGTTTTTGCTTGGTGGACAAAAATATTACCTCCGTTGATCAATACCTAAAGGTTAATTTAAGAAGCTGAATTAGGAACCACTTTGGCCACCCTGTGGACTAGTGTCACGGCCGTCGTAGGGAGGTGACCAAGGCGCAGCGTGGTATGCGTACATTCTCTTTATTATAAGAATGAACACTGAACAAAACTAACAAAACGAACCGTGAAGCTATACAAAGAGTGCTGAACAGGCAACTACACATAGACAAGAACCCACAAAACCAAAAGGGAAAATGGCAACCTAAATATGATCCCCAATCAGAGACAACGATAAACAGCTGCCTCTGATTGGGAACCAATTCAGGCCACCATAGACCTACATATACATAGACATACCAAAACCCCTAGATATACAAAAAAACCTAGACAATACAAAAACAAGCATACCCACCCTCGTCACACCCTGACCTAAACAAAATAATAAAGAAAAAATAGATAACTAAGGTCAGGGCGTGACAGTACCCCCCCAAAGGTGCGGACTCCCGACCGCAAACCTGAACTTATAGGGGAGGGTCCGGGTGGGCATCTACCCTCGGTGGCGGCTCTGGTTCAGAACGCGGCCCCCCAATCTTTACACTGATCACTCCGCCTTTGTAGATCCGGACCGTGGATCATCGGCGGAGGCTCTGGACTGCGGATCATCGCCGGAGGCCCAGGACCGGGGACCGTCGCTGGATACCCCGGGCTGGGGACAGTCGCTGGAGACCCCGGGCTGGGGACCCCGGGCTGGGGACCGTCGCTGGAGGCTCCGGACTGGGGACCGTCGCTGGAGGTTCCGGACTGGGGACCGTCTCTGGAGGCTCCGGACTGGGGACCGTCTCTGGAGGCTCCGGACTGGGGACCGTCTCTGGAGGCTCCGGACTGGGGACCGTCTCTGGAGGCTCCGGACTGGGGACCGTCTCTGGAGGCTCCGGACTGGGGACCGTCTCTGGAGGCTCCGGACTGGGGATCGTCGCTGGAGGTTCCGGACTGTGGCCCGTCGTTGGAGGTTCCGGACTGTGGCCCGTCATTGGAGGTTCCGGACTGTGGCCCGTCGTTGGAGGTTCCGGACTGTGAAACGTCGCCGGAAGCTCCAGACTGGGTACTGTCGCCGGAAGCTCTGGACCGGGTACTGTCGCCGGAAGCTCTGGACCGAGTAATGTCGCCGGAAGCTCTGGACTGGGTACTGTCGCCGGAAGCTCTGGACTGGGTACTGTCGCCGGAAGCTCTGGACTGGGTACTGTCGCCGGAAGCTCTGGACTGGGTACTGTCGCCGGAAGCTCTGGACTGGGTACTGTCGCCGGAAGCTTTGGACTATGGAAGCGCCCTGGAAGCCTGATGCGTGGTGCCAGAACTGGTGGTACCGGGTTGAGGACACGCACCTCAGGGCGAGTGCGGGGAGCAGGAACAGGACACACTGGGCCGTGGAGACGCATTGGAGATCTGGAACGTAGAGCTGGCTCAATGCGTCCTGGCTGGATGCCCATTCTAACCCGGCAAATGCAAGGAGCTGGAATAGAACGCACCGGGCTATGAATGCGAACTGGAGACACCGTGTGCATTTCTGCATAATACGGTGCCTGACCAGTCACACACTCCCCACGGTAAGCACGAGGAGTTGGCTCATGTCTCCAACCTGACTCAGCCAATCTCCTCGTGTGCCTCCCCCCAAAACATTATTGGGGCTGCCTCTCGTGCTTGCCCTGTTTATATTTCTCCTCATAATATCGCCGTTCCGCTGTTGCTGCCTCAATTTCCTCCTTCGGAAGGCGATATTCCCCAGCCTGTGTCCAGGGTCCTGCTCCATCCAGTATCTCCACCCAGGTCCATTTCCCCATTAAACGCTGCTCCTCCTTTTCACGCTGCCTGGTCCTTTTATGGTGGGTTCTTCTGTCACGGCCGTCGTAGGCAGGAGACCAAGGCGCAGCGTGGTATGCATACATTCTCTTTATTATAAGAATGAACACTGAACAAAACTAACAAAACAACAAAACGAACCGTGAAGCTATACAAAGAGTGCTGAACAGGCAACTACACATAGACAAGAACCCACAAAACCAAAAGGGAATATGGCAACCTAAATATGATCCCCAATCAGAGACAACGATAAACAGCTGCCTCTGATTGGGAACCAATTCAGGCCACCATAGACCTACATATACCAAGACATACCAAAACCCCTAAATATACAAAAAACCCTGACAATAGAAAAACAAGCATACCCACCCTCGTCACACCCTGACCTAACCAAAAGAACAAAGAAAACATAGATAACTAAGGTCAGGGCGTGACAACTGGATGTCATAGCCATGCATTTCTGGAATATTGTCAGGCATTACATGCATTTGAGCAAAGATGCATATGTATGTCCATGTATTTTAAATGAAATGTATTTTTTTCCTCATATTGTAACCTAGACACAAGGAGTCTGGAAGCAAGTGCAGTGTGAGTTTAATAAAAACAAACATGGACCGAAAACAAAACAGGAGACTCGTCTAACAAGGAAAATATAACCAATACTGACTGAAGAGTGATGCTAGGGAGTGCTAGATAAAGGGGGAGTAATCAGGGTAGTGATGGAGTCCAGGTGAGCCTCATGATGAGGCGTACTGTAGGTGTGCGTAATGAGGGTTGCCAGGTGTGCATAATGATGGGTTGCCAGGACCGGTGAATGGTAAACCGGCAACGTCGAGCGCCGGTGAGGGGGAGTAGATGTGACACATTAGGGCTAACTTAAGAAACTTAGTTTTTTTTGTGGAACCAGACTGGAGTGTATTGCTACTTAACCAGACTGAACAGAAATTAACTGACTGAAAAAGAACAAGTCTGCCCTAGGTAGAGTGGGTTGGAATCCAGACAAGTCCATCCAGACTATGCATAAACTCTGTAGATTTAAAGCCTCTTTCATAATAAAAAACAACTACGATTCACAGTGTGAGGCTTCGTTCAAAGTAGGTTTTCCTGGTGAAACAGAGTCACATTTCCACACAAATATCCTTTTACCTCAGGTACTCTATCACGAAGGAATGACAAAGAAAAAGAAAATCTAAATTATGTAAAAATATCTAGCTATGGCAACTCATAATTTGTTCCTTGTTTCCACTTAACGCAACCAAGTAAATGTCTTCTATTTCTCATACTGACTCCACGTCATAAAATAAGCATTAAGCCTACTGCCGTCAAGGTATTTGCTCAAATGAGCAATTCTACTTTAGTTTTCTCCTTTAGTCGTCTTCAGTTTCATAAAGCCTTCTTTGACACTGTGGTTACAGAGCATTGTGTATCTAAGCATCACAACCTGCTTTGAGCATGTGAAATATTTCCCTGGTCCTTTTAATCAAATAAGGTATTCAAGGAACTCCAGCACAGATGCAATAAACTAAAGCAATGGCCCTTGATGAAATGCATTTGAAGTTTTTCATTTGAAACACCCAAGAGAAGAGGTAGCAACCCTGTGCTCTGATAAGAATGTTATGTTTAAGGCCAGGTCCTTATGGAGTCTCAAGCCTGTTTGTCAAACAGTGATTCTTCTTTCTGTTCTCCCACATCCCCCTTTTCTGTCCTCCCACATCCCTCCTTTCTGTCTACACAAATTCCCTCTGCGCTCTGTTATCAATGAACTTCAACGGCTCTACTCTGTTTAACACTTAGTTTCTAATTCCAATCATAAAAGCTGTTGAATTTTCTATGTCGCCTGATCAAGCTGCACTGATAGATGGCATTTGGATATGTCTACACACTCGTTGAAAAAAGGTTTCCAAAGGGGTTCTTGGAGGAAGGATAGGGTTCTACCAAGAACCCATTTCATCTGAAGAACACTTTTTTGGAAGACAAGGGTTCTTTGTAAGTCAAAGAGTTCTACCTAGAAACTTTTCCATCCTAAAGGTTTCTTTGACGATTGTTTGGAAGGCAAGAAGGATTGCTTGAAAGGCAAGAAGTGTTCTATATAGAACGCTTTGGAAACTGAACAACTTTTCATGGATTTTTTTCTTCATTCTTTCTATTAAAAAGTGTCTTCAGCATTACTGTTTACGTTAATGTTAAAAATGTACCATCAGGAGTTTGAGTAAGCTGATAAGTTTTAAAGATATGTGTGAGAATGTTCTGAATTGGACCTACAGTATGTTTTACATGTGTCTAGTAGTCCCTTAATCATTTGACATACAGTACTGACATTGTTGATATCTTTGCCGTTATTATATGAGAAAAGGGAGTCAGAGTTAAACAGTAGAGGTTTGAATTTGAAACCATGCATATTCTGGTACCTGATTTGTACTGGAATCAGCAACACCGACCACTGGACCATACAGGCCACTCTTTCACGTCCTTTCAGGGGTGAGGGGAGGTTAATTGGTCAGCCACTCCCTCTCTTTGACTTAGATAATGTGTTCAAGATCACACGATTAGTACTGTTGATTTCTAAATTACCCTACATTATTGATGTTAACTGTTCGTCTTTTAGTAAACCTTCTTGGCCTAGTAACCAATTTTCCGCATGGTGATTTCACCATGGAAAGTCTAAACTTCCGTCTATGCAAACCTGCTGATTAGAAGGTCCTGTGTTGATTGCATTTTCAACCAGCAACTATCAGGGAATAACACTGTTCAAATGTTTTCACACTTTTACAGTGTTAGTTTCATCAGCTGTTGTACAATGTGATATAAAGCACAGGAGAAACAGACTATTGACTGCACTGGGCCTTTAAGGACATGCACACCTCCCTCCTCAACACACTAAGAAACATAGGAAGAGTGTCCTGTATGGTCCGGTTGCAGCCGCTGACCCCGGCACACAGGTATGTCAGAATGGGTTTGAATACTGCCCTTTGACTCACCTTCCCCGTCTTTCTAACACTGTTAAATCTAGTCACTAAAGCAAAAAAAATGATGGAGTGGGACTGCCACACTCATAAAAAAAAGACCTTGACAACTTCTTGTCAATAGGGGGGGCGCTGTTTTCACTTTGGAAAAAATCGTGCCCAAATTAAAATGCCTCGTACTCTATTCTCGATCGTACAATACGCATACTATTATTACTATTGGATAGAAAACACTCTCAAGTTTCTAAAACGGTTTGAATTATATATGTGAGTAAAACAGAACTCATTTTGCAGCAAACTTCCATACAGGAAGTGAAAAATCTGAAAACGATGCTCTGTTCCAGGGCCTGCCTATTCAATTGCCTAATATTTATCAATATGCATGCACTTCATACGCCTTCCACTAGATGTCAACAGGCAGTGGAAGGTGGAATGGGGTGTCTAGCTTGATCTGAGGCCGAACAAGAGCTTTTGGAGTGACAGGTTTGGAAATTTCTTTGTCTTCTCTGGCGCGCGAAGTACGTCAACATTGGCTTCTGAAAAGCGTTCGGTATACACGGCTGATATCTCCAGCTCTGAATTTATTTGATACATGTGATAATAACATCATAAAGTGTTTTTTTTTAACCGAGTTGTATCAGTTTATTCAACGTTTATTGGGACTTTTGGAATTTTCCGTTCTTTGCGTCAAGAGAAGGTGGGCATGTTCGCGCCACATGGCTAGCTAAGGTTGCTAATTCGACAGGAGAAAAGGACATTCTAAAACCAAACAATGATTTATTCTGGACCTAGGACTCCTTGTACAAGATTCTGATGGAAGCTCAACAAAAGTAAGAACAATTTATGATGTTATTTCGTATTTCTGTGGAAAATGTTATTTCTATTCTCCGCTGTCTCGCAATAACGCAAGCTGTTTGTTATGGTAAAGTTATTTTTTAAAATCTAACACGGCGGTTGCATTAAGAACCAGTGTATCTTTCATTTGTTATACAACATGTATTTTTTAGTAAAGTTTATGATGAGTTCTTTGGTCAGATTAGGTGAGTGTCCAAAATATCTCCGGACATTCTGGTGAATCGATGCTACATATTCACAATGTATAACCACGGTTTGCAGCTCTAAATATGCACATTTTCAAAAAAAACATAAGTGTATTGTATAACCTGATGTTATAAGACTGTCATCTGATGAAGTTGGTCAAGGTTAGTGATTAATGTTATATCTTTTGCTGGTTTTTGCGAATGCTATCTATGCGGTGAATAAATGCGGTTGTGTGTTTGGCTATTGTGGTAAGCTAATATAATGCTATATTGTGTTTTCGCTGTAAAACACTTAAAAAAATCGGATATATTGTCTGGATTCACAAGATGTTTATCTTTCGCCGGAAGCTCTGGACTGGGAACTGTCGCCGGAAGCTTGGTGCGTGGGGCCGGCACTGGTGGTCCCGGGCTGGTGACACGCAACGCAGGATGAGCGCGAGGAGCAGGCACAGGGCTTCATGGACTGTGGAGACGCACTGGAGGCCTGATGCGTGGGACCGGTACAGGTGGCACCGGGCTGGTGACACGCACCTCAGGGCGAGTGCGGGGAGGAGGCACAGGACGTACTGGACTGTGGAGGCGCACTGGAGGCCTGATGCATGGGACCGGTACAGGTGGCACCAGGCTGGTGACACGCACCTCAGGGCGAGTGCGGGAAGGAGGCACAGGACGTAATGGACTGTGGAGGCGCACTGGTGGTACCGAGCTGGTGACACGCACCTCAGGGCGTGTGCGGGGAGGAGGCACAGGACGTACTGGACTGTGGACACGCACTCCAAGGAGAGTGCGAGGAGCAGGAAGAGGACGTACCGGACTGGGGACACGCACTTGAGGGAGAGTGTGAGGAGCAGGCACAGGACGTACCGGGCTGTGGAGACGTACTGGAGACCTGGTGTGTATAGCCGGCATCAATGGTACCGGAACTTTAACACACTTCTCACGGCAAGTGCGAGGAGCTGGCACAGGATGTACTGGGTTGTGAAGGTGGAAGGACCTGATCCCCAATCAGAGACAACGATAAACAGCTGCCTCTGATTGGGAACCATATCAGGCCAACATAGATCACTAAACACCTAGATAACCCACCCTAGTCATTGTCATGCCCCAACCACCTTAGAGAATAAACAGCTCTCTATGGTCAGGGCGTGACACTTATTAGTGAATTTTGGCATCTCAGGTGCATTCGGTTTGAAGCCAAACATTTGTTTTTCACAGGCCTATCATCTGTTGTATGCAACTTCCAGTGTATTTCTCTTGCATTTGCAAAGAGTTACCAGATGCGCCAGTGTTAAGACTTCTTGGTTGACAGCACCACATACAAAGTTGGAGATTTAAAACCCATGAATTATTATTTTGATACTGAATTCCTGATAGTAGCATAATGCATTGTGTCTCTGTCTAGTGGGCCGTGACTGTTGGGGGGCTTTTCGTCTAGAACTTTCTAATAGTCCTCCAAATGAACTGCTGGAGTATGGCAAAGAGTTACCAGATGCGCCAGTGTTAAGACTTTTTGGTTGACAGCACCACATACAAAGTTGGAGATTTTTTAAATCCTTGATATAGTCCATGCAGAAGAGATCCCACTTTTTGTCAAAGTCCAGAATCAATAGCTGGTCTGTGGAAGTGTGTATACAGCTATATATTTTTAGAAACGCCTACAGCATCCAAGACACAAGGAAGTGGGTTTCCTTCAAGCCAGGGGACGATGCTGATTATTACCCACTACACTCTGCCTGCCCCTGACCCTGAGCCTGCCTGCATTCCTGTACCATTGCCCCTACTCTGGATTACCGACCTCTGCCTGACCTGACCCTGAGCCTGCCTGCTGTCCTGTACCTTTGCCCCACCACTCTGGATTATCGACCTCTGCCTGACCTGACCCTGAGCCTGCCTGCTGTCCTGTACCTTTGCCCCACCACTCTGGATTATCGACCTCTGCCTGACCTGACCCTGAGCCTGCCTGCTGTCCTGTACCTTTGCCCCACCACTCTGGATTATCGACCCCTGCCTGCCTTGACTGGTCGTTTGCCTGCCCCTGTTGCTCTAATAAACATTGCTACTTCAACACAGTCTGCACTTGGATCTTACCTGAATCGTTATAGTACGAACTGGCCATGACTGACCCAGCAGACATGGACCAGCTCCGCCACGCCATCTCTTCCCAAGGAGCCACCATTGGTAAGCACGAGGAGTTGCTTCTCGGTCTGATGGAAGGGTTCCAGGCCGTGACTGAACGTCACAACCTGGTTTGGATGCATTGCAAGGGCAATTCCGTGGGTTGCCTACTAGGCAGCCTACCATGACGGTAACCTCCCAGCCCCTCAGTAACCTGGTTGGTAGCAGCTCTGTCACCCCGGTTTCCTGGGAACCCTGCTTATCTCCCCCGGAGAGCTACGATGGAGATTCCAGAAGCTGCCGGGCCATTCTCTCCCAGTGGACCCTCGTTTTCGAGCTGCAGCCTTCGTCGTTCCTCTCAGACCACTCGAGGATAGTGTACATCATTACGCTGGTGTCCAGGAGGGCACTCGCCTGTGCCACGGCCGTGTGGGAGCAGGAATCCGCCGTCTGCCTCAGTCTGGAGGTATTCATGGAGGAGGTGAGAAAAGTTTTTGAGGCTCCGGTGTCCGGGAGAGATTACTCCAGCTTCTGCAGGACGTGGCAGAAGCTGTGGCCAGTGTGGAAGACTATGTGGTAGATTTCTGCACGCTAGCGGCGAAGGGTGCCTGGAAACCGGAAGCGCTATTCGATACATTTCTGCATGGAGTATCGGAGGAAGTAAAGTACGAGCTTGCAGCCCGGGAACTACCAACGGATCTCGACTCACTCATCGCTTTGACCATCCAGATCGATGGACGGCTACGGGAACATAGGAGGCAGAAGAGGTCTGATTGCGGTCCCAATCGCTCACTCAAGGATCCCTCTTTGCATCTGATGGACTCCGGAAGTACCCGGCGTCTACGTCCCCAAGAGGATTCGAGCTTACCCGAGTTCCTCCAAGAGTCTCCGAAGACTGCCGATTTACCTCTTCCCAAGCCGATGCAGCTCGGCAGGGCTAGGCTGTCTCCAGCCGTATGTGTATGCAGACTTAACACCCAGAGTTGTCTGTATTGCGATACTGCCGGTCATTAAGTGTCCACCTGTCCCTTCAAGAGACCTAACTCATTGGTAGGAATGAGTACTCTGGTGGGTCCTTAGAACAATTTATCTTCTCCCTCTACTCGCCCCTCCTCTCCATGCCACCCTGCTGTGGGGCGACCAGTACAAGTCTCACCAGATACTCATCGACTTGAGGGCCGAGATGAGTCTTATGGATGTTACCCTGGCATCCGAGCTGGGCATCCCCACTCAACCTCACTCCTTTCCCATGAACGTTAGAGCGCTGTATGGGCGTTCTATAGGCCGGGTCACCCACCATACCACCCCCATCAACCTACAAGTGTCGGGGAACCACAGCGAGACGATACAATTCCTGCTAATTGAGTCTCCGCAGGTTCCTGTGGTATTGGGATTCTCTTGGCTCCAGCGACACAATCCCTCGATTGATTGGTCTACTGGAGCCATCGTGGGCTGGAGCCCGTTCTGCGACACTCATTGCCTGAAATCAGCTCTGACTGCCTCGGGACGACCTTGAGCCTTCCTTAGATATCGTGCACCAGCTGTTGTTTACAAATATGCATAGGCCCCCGCTCCGTGTGTTACCAGAGGCTGCTGTTCTATCCTGCCGATAGAGTGTATAACCCGCCAGCTGTATGTTATTAATGTCGTCGTTCAGCCACGACTCTGTGAAACATAAGATATTACCGTTTTTAATGTCCTGTTGGTAGGATATACGTTTTCAGTTCGTCCCATTTATTTTCCAGCGATTGAACGTTAGCTAACAGTACGGATGGCAAAGGCAGATTAGCCACTCGTCGCCTGAGCCTCACAAGGCACCCCGATCTCATTCCACGAAATCTCAGTTTCTTTCTCCAGCGAATGACGGGGATGAGGGCCTGTTCGGGTGTTTGGAGTATATCCCGTCCGACTCATTAAAGAAAAATTCTTCATTCAATTTGTGGTGAGTAATCGCTGTTCTGATGTCCAGAAGCTCTTTTCGATCATAAGCAACATTATGTACAAAATAAGTTACAAACAATGCGAAAAAGCAAACAAAATATCATGGTTGGTGAGGAGCCAATAAAATGGCAATCATCCTCTCCGGCGCCATCTTCCTTCTGCGTAAGTGTTTTGGACAGTGCTTCTTTACGTAGATGAGATACAAAAAAAATTACAGGAGGTGTGGAGAGGTCATGGCCGGTTATGAGTTCTGATCTAGGACCAGTTTTTTGTTTGAGTTTGTAATGAGTGGACAGGAAGGACCTGACCCTAGATTAGAAATCATGCTCTGAAACGCTTTATGAATACAGGCCTAGATCTTTAGACTATTGAGAGAAAGAGCCCCTGCCTTGTTGAAGCAGAGATGCAGCACCATGGACAGCTCCACTAATGTCACAGAGCAGAAACCCATCAAATAAGCCCATTGCTCTGATACCTTCTCAAGTTTCATGGTTTGATTTTCAAATAGGTGGAGAGCACAGCATGAGAGATAAGACAAGTTATAGAGTGGGAGATGATAGGGTTGAATTCTAAAACACCTTTCGGTGTGTTTGGATGTGACAGATGTTGGGCTGAGTCCCAAATGGAACCACATTCCCCTTGTTTATTCTTTTTGGGCCCATAAGCCTCTGGTCAAAAGTTGTGCACTTTCCCTTATCGAGACTAGGGTGCCGTTTGGGACACACTCATACTACACAATGTTAAATCCAAGTCTGGAAAGATTTAGTTCTACAGTATTTGGATAATGGTATTAGAGCGTTAGAGCAATTGACAAACAGTGTTTTGGATCATTGCCTCTGAAGTTGCTGAGGTTTGCTAAAGCTGCTTATACTGTACAGTAGTCTCTAAGCACAACCCAAACTCTAAACACACTGGACGTGTTGCCATACTCCAGCAGTTCATTTGGAGGACTATTAGAAAGTTCTAGACGAAAAGCCCCCCAACAGTCACGGCCCACTAGACAGAGACACAATGCATTATGCTACTATCAGGAATTCAGTATCAAAATAATAATTCATGGGTTTTAAATAGTGCTTTCCCTGGACCCAAAGTTGCTATTCAATGGTTTCAGTAGGAACCCTGAACTGTGGAAAACATAATATTTATTTAAACTCTTGCCTTCTGCATTAAACTATACAGTTATGCATTTAAAAAATAAATATATTTCCAATGGTTTCTTTCAGGGTTGTTATACTCAATCAATCAATCAAATGTATTTATAAAGCTCTTCTTACATCAGCTGATGTCACAAAGTGCTGTACAGAAACCCAGCCTAAAACCCCAAACAGCAAGCAATGCAGGTGTAGAAGCTAAGGCATGCTTGGTTATAGCCATTCATTCCTTGCTTAATAGCTACATATTCATATACCTCATATAATATTATGTCCAGGTACATTTGCATATGAATACCCACTCAGTCATGATAAAATCCTTTCACAGACACAGAGCCTGCGGAGTGGAGGCCTGTATTGTTACTTATTGAACACCTGTACTGGTCTGTAAAGAGGCCCATTAGTCGCAAGTCTCTCTCCACACTGAGAATGCGTCCCAAATGGCACCCTATTCCCTATTTAGTGCACTAGTTTTGACCAGAGCCCATAAGGTTTTAGGATTTAAATAGGGAATAGGATACCATTTGGAACGCAGTCTGAGTGGTGATAGCATACTGAATCAGAATGTTGTATTCTGTACTGGGGCTTGATGTTACCCATGCAGGCATAAGCAGCAGCAATATTATTACAATGAACCTGCATCCCAAATGGAACCCTATTCGGTACAAATTTCAATACTTTGGACCAGAGTCCTACAGTATGTGCCCTCGTCAAAAGTAGTGCATTATATAGGGAATAGTGTTACATTTGTGATGCAAAAAATACCCTCCCTCCCTCTGTCTGTCTGTCTGTCTGTCTGTCTGTCTGTCTGTCTGTCTGTCTCTCCCAAACACTGCACTTCTTCCTCAAGCTGCTAATCTCCTGCATGAGTTAGCCACTTGTGATGACTGCACCCAAGTCAAATAATATGGGCCAGCGCTCTTCAGACAAATGTACCGGAATTTGCATTTGAATAGGTATTGTATTCTAACCTACTTTTTTTCTCTGGCAACTTTTTATTTGAATATAAACCAATTTTCCCCTTTTTCTTTTCTCAGATTAGCCTTTTTGTTTTGTGCATTAAAAATTGCACCTTATTCCCTATATAGTGCACTACTTTTGACTAGAACCCATAGGGCTCTGGCCAAAGGAGTGCTCTACTGTATGTAGGGAATAGGGTGCCATTTGGGATGCAAATGTTGGCTTTACACAGACAGGCTATTTTTAATGGTTAATGCCAGATATTTATGTTCCTTAGGTACCCGTCATTCTATTGGAGCATCGGACTGTAATGCTGTTTGAATGCATGTTATGCCAATTCCGATTTAGGAAATCGCATGGCTGTCCTTCCTACGCACGCCTTCCCTACGCATTTCTCAGTAGTTGGTATTCAGACGTACCCTATGCTAGTGCATAACGGGCTTTGCAGGCGTGTACGGAGTGAGTACGGAGTCAGGCGCAGAACACAGAACTGAGTAAAATAACGTACTTTACTCAGAAAATAATCAACCATAAATTCCACACAGGGAAAACACACCATAACACAGAAGACTGAATACACTAGACAAGGAACAATCACGCACAAAACATCATGGGAACCAGAGGGTTAAATAGGGAAATAATTATAACGTAATGGGAACCAGGTGTGTACAATCAAGACAAAACAAATGGAAAAAGAAACGTAGATCGGTGGCAGCTAGAAAGCCGGTGACGACGACCGCCGAACGCCGCCCAGAACAAGGAGAGGAACCGACTTCGGCGGAAGTCTTGACAGCGTGCTTCCCTTGTGCACACTGAATATATTTAATTCAACCGCTGAAAACCCTCTGACTTGGAGTTTTCATTCAATGAGGTTTCCAGTACTTTTATCTTAAGCCATCCCTTTAAATATGGTGTACCTTTAATTAATTATAATTGTTTTCAACAGACTGCCTAGAATACATCGAGAGAACGGGTTAAGAATATAGGGATCAATGAAAGAAAGTTTCAGCACCAACTGGTATATATAAAATACTCTGATCTTGTGGATTATTTTGGCACATTTTAGGGTTAGGAAAGTATGTATGAATCATAAAAAAATACATGTTTGGAGATCCTTTACACAGTAAATATATTGATGAATCAAGAATACAATGGATTGATTCCTCCTGAAAGCTGTCAAGGCTCAGATCAACATGGCAGTGTTGCCATTGTTTGTAAAAGGTTTTCAAATGTGGAAATAAACATGTCTTCAACACCCATATCAAACACTCACAAACTAAATTCATGTATGTGTATATTATGCAATCAATTAGTGAAAGCCTCA
This sequence comes from Salvelinus alpinus, assembly GCF_045679555.1. Classification (NCBI taxonomy): domain Eukaryota; kingdom Metazoa; phylum Chordata; class Actinopteri; order Salmoniformes; family Salmonidae; genus Salvelinus; species Salvelinus alpinus. The sequence continues at coordinate 53,322,689 of NC_092100.1, forward strand.
AAAATCACATTAATTTGTATATATTTATTGTACACATGAATTGTGGCAAATTCGTTCCTGTTCAGTCATGTCTTTGGTCACGTTTGCGTGGGTCAAACAAAAACCCCTTAATGATTGGTTGACAATAGAGCCTCCAACAATGCAGGTGGTGGTTGCGGGATGAAGGTGAAGAGCAACTGCAGAAACTTGCAGTCGACTGCAGTCAAAACTTCATGACCTTTGATCAAATTATTTTGGTAAAGTTTATGCAGTTGACATGTAGGCACAAGTTAGAATTTTTTGGGGCACAGAATGCAACACACTTTGAAAGAGGGTGAGCAACGATGGTCAATGACTTGACAAAAGTGATCTGCTCGAACTATGTCCTAGTCAAAAAATCCTATAGGATTTCAATACAAAAATCATATTAGAATTCAATAGAAAATCCTATACGATTTTGTAACCTATCCCAGAGGATATAATCCTATAGGACTCCAATAGGACTGGTACCACAATCTGATAAGATTTTTGTATTTGATTATTTTATTGGAATCTTATAGGATCCTATAAAATAAAATCATATAGGACAGAATACCATGAGTCCAATAGGACAGGTTCTACTGAACATACTGCAAATTAACTTGCAGTCTTGAATCATTCCCATATTATGGTGGTGTTTTGTAGAGGTTGAAAACCTCAGGAAATTATCACTGGTGTGAGTAGGCAAAGATATGGAGATTGTGCTCTGGTTAAGGCCCTCCCACACTGTACGTCGGATTCAGTCTTTTACGATTATTACATGTCACAATGTGCAATGGGACCAAATACAAATCTTGATATCAACCTGGCTAGATGGTACAATTTGCTTCAGTTCTGTCGTCACATTCCGTGATGGGCTTTCGAGGCTACGTCCATCAACAGCGACGTAAGCAATGTCAACTGGGCGTATCACATTTGTGGTCGAAAGAACAACACACTGTTGCTATGTTCTCGTAATGAAAGACACATCACAACATGGGAATGCTATAAAGCCGAATATAAGCCACACAGCTTGAATGTGATATGCGCCTCCACATAATCATTGGCATTACTTAATACAAGCATTGCGAATATGACATTCAAGGTGTGCTTATGTTATTTTATTTCTGTTTTATTCACTTTTAAGAAAGCCTGTCCCTTTAAGAGTGACTGATGCTGTCAAAGCTAGCAGTGTTAATTAACTCATAAATTCAGCTTGCCACTTGTGGCTGTGCGAAGAATCTCCGGTTTTCTAACATTCTTTTTCTAACCGTTTTATCCTTTATTGTGTGTGAATGTAAGAACTGTGAGTACAGTATTTTTTTCCTGACAAAGTTTTCAATGTTTTAGTCGTATTTTTGTATTGTGGTGGGGGGGCTGTGTAGCGACCCGCATAGACAGCTGTGTGTTATGTGTTAGGCTAGGAGGTGGTTGTGTTGTACTTACCAGTACCCAGTGTTCGCGGGTTCCGACATGCCAATCAACCTGCTATCTGCCAATCACGGGAATGCCTGGAATGTTCTGATGCCGGGCATCCTGGCGGTTGGCGTAGTGGCGTGGAGGGGGGTTGGAGCATTGGAAGTTAAGATCAGATTTAGCTCGTTTTTATGCTTGCTAAGAAACTGTTAGCCACCGTAATCACACAATCCAATAGAAAATCTCATTTTGGAACCTAATTCATAGGATTTTATCCATTAGGATATAATCACATAGGAGTCCAATAGGACTGGTTCCAAAATCTGATAGCGTTTTTCTTTTGGATTCTTGTATTGGAATCCTATAGGATCCTATTAGATATAATCCTAATGGATAGAATCCCATAGGAGTCCAATCCGTTTCTTTTTCTGCTTTGGCGACCCCCAAATCCAAATGTATCACTCAAATGTAACTGGTTGTCTTCAGCAGGTTGTCCTCTAACGAATGATTTAACAATATTTCCAGTTTCCATGTGGTTTTTGAGATGTGTTAGTTTAAACAGTGCATACAACCTGATTTGTTCCCCCCCAATCAATATGTGATGAATTGCCACTTGTCAAACAACAGAGGTGTTGGTGCATATGCAGTCTATAAGGTGCTTGCTTAAAAAAATAGTAATATGATTGCTATTGCTATTGTGTCACATGTGTATGTGTAGGTAGTACATTTAATGTTTTCAATATATCACACACTGTTTATTGATTTAGACACTTCAAAACTGATTTGGACAACGGGAAGCAGCACCAGCATCATTTCCAACTTATGTTTTAGGAATATATTGTAGCGACCCGCACAGACAGCGGTGTGTTATGTGGTAGGCTATTAGTGGGTTGTGTTGTACTTACCAGTGTTCGCGGGGTCCGACATGCCAATCATCCTGCTATCTACCATTCACGGGGATGCCTGGAATGTTCTGATGCCGGGCATCCTGGTGTTTGGCGGAGTGGCGTGGAGGGGGGTTGGGCAGGGGGATGGAGCATTGGAAGTTAAGACCAGGTTTAGCCATTGTTCTCTCTCTTACGTCTGGGCTTCACAAGAGAAGGTCACGGTTGTCTTGTGGGGTATCTTTCGTTTATTTGGCGTGGGCTACGGCCAAACAGTAGCCTGTGTAAAGTTTGGTTAATAAACCGTCAATTCGTAAACTCAATCCTCTGTCTGAACAATTGTTCCTTTATGATCTTGTCAGGTCATTACAATACTGTAAATGGAACTTTCAACATTCATGTCCTATGCTAATATAATTCATTAGGTAAAAAATGCTATGAGGCCAAAAACGTGATGTGATTGATTTATTTTGATCTACCAGGAAACATGAAAATGGGTTTACTTGCCAATAATAAGGCAAATGTATTTAGCAATAACAAACAGGATAAACATTACTCATCTGCTATAACAATACAGTGACTCAAAAACGAGATACAAATGGCTACAACTTAGCTAGCTAGCTAGTGAGCTGACAGGCAAAATGTGGCTAACAGTGTTTTATTAGCTAGCATAAAAACAAGTGCATAGAATACTGCACAGTGACAAAATATGACTAGAACATTGACAACGTCAGGAAACATAAGGAACAAATACTGTAACTTTACTCACAGTTCTTTCATTCACGCACAATAAAGGATAAAACAGTTACAATAATAATGTTAGAAAATTGTACATTCTTTGCACAGCCACAGGTGGTGAGCTGAACTTGGTAGTTAATTAACACTGCAAGCCTGTGCTAGCTTTGATGTCATCAGTCACTCTTAAAGTGACAGGCTTTCTTCAAAGTGAATCAACCAGAAATTAATATAGAACTGTTGTTTCTGATCAACATAAATGTTGTATTTAATGTTGTTGCGTTGTACTGGTACTCATGACAACAAACTATAATGTATTCGATTCAATTTAAAATAAAGTTTCTAATATAATTCTGATTGAGGTGACAAAATCCTACAAGACTTAGCAAAAAGATATAGGATCCGATCGGATTACTTTTGATTTGCAATAGGAAACAAGTTGTCCAATAGAAATTCTGATAGAGGTGACACAAAATCCTATAGGATTATGAGAATCCTATAGGGTCCAATACGATTACTTTTGATTCCCAATAGGAAAAATGTAGTCCAATAGGATTCTGATAGAAGTGACACAAAATCTTAAAGGATTGTGAGAATCTTTTTTCACTACTCTGACAACGGTCCAGTTGTAGTGAACCGTGCGTCAGGCTCCAGGTTTTACCTGCTATGTGTGGTCTGAGATCCATAAGGATTCAAATAGTCTACATGTCCCAAAATATTGCACAACACATATAGCCTAATGTGATCCACTAATGCTAGCAACCCTCAGGAACAACTACACATATGTGACAGAGGACAGAAAGGTAAATGGAATGGAAAAATGTATGCTACAAACTAAAGAAAACTAACACTAAAGTGACAGATATACATGTACACTATATATACAAAAGTATGTGGACACCACTTCAAATTAGTGGATTCTGGCTTTTTCAGCCACACCCGTTTCTGACAGGTGTATAAAACCCAAGCACACAGCCATGCAATCTCCATAGACAGACATTGGCAATAGAATGGCCTCACTGAAGAGTTCAGTGACTTTCAACGTGGCACCGTCATAGGATGCCACCTTTCCAATAAGTCAGTTTGTAAAATTTCTGTCCTGCTAAAGCTGTCCCTGTAAACTGTAAGTGCTGTTATTGTAAAGTGGAAACTTCTAGGAGCAACAACGGCTCAGCCGCGAAGTGGTAAGCCACACAAGCTCACAGAACGGGACGGCTGAGTGCTGAAGCGCATAGCATGTAAAAGTGATCTGTCTTCGATTGCAACACTCATTACCGAGTTCCAAACCGCCTCTGGAAGCAACGTCAATACAAGAACTGTTCGTTGGGAGCTTCATGAAATGGGTTTCCATGCCCGAGCAGCCGCACACAAGCCTAACACCACCGTACGTAATGCCAAGCGTCAGCTGGAGTAGTGTAAAGCTCGCCACCAATGGTATCTGGGGCACTGGAAACACTTTCTCTGGAGTGACGAATCACATTTTACCATCTGGCAGTCCAACGACGAATCTGGGTTTGGCGGATGCCAGGAGAACGCCACCTGCCCCAACGCATAATGCCAACTCTAAAGTTTGGTGGAGGAGGAATAATGGTCTGTGCTGTTTTTCATGGTTTCAGGCTAGGCCCCTTAGTTCCAGTGAAGGGATATCTTAATGCTACAGCATAGAATGATATTCCAGATGATTCTGTGCTTCCAACTTTGTGGCAACAGTTTGGGGAAGGCTCTTTCCTGTTTCAGCATGAGGAACATACAGAAATGGTTTTGTCGAGATCGGTGTGGAAGAACTTGACTGGCCTGCACAGAGCCCTGACCTCAACCCCACCGAACACCTTTGGGATTAATTGTTTAGCCGACTGTGAGCCAGGCCTAATCGCTCAACATCAAAGCCCGACCTCACTACTGCTCTTGTGGCTGAATGGAAGCAAGTCCCCGCAGCAATGTTCCAACATCTAGTGGAAAGCCTTCACAGACGAGTGGAGGCTGTTATAGCAGCAAAGCGGGACCAACTCCATATTAATGCCCATGATTTTGTAATGAGATGTTCAACGAGCTGGTGTCCACATACTTTTGGTCATGTAGTGGGTATTACTGACTGTGGCTCCCGATAGTGGCTCATATTTACAAATTGTAAAATAAAACGGACGAAAGGCATACAATTTAAGACATTCTAAAGCGCATACATTAACTCGGAAGGATCAACCCTATAGAAGCCTATAACTTAGGTCTCCAAGGCACACAATTCAACTTCTGAATAACAGAACAGCTATTTATAGCCTACTTCACTGTGGAAAAGGGGCTGCAATACAGTACATGTCATGTTGATAGGATTTCCAATTTACTGCACAAACAATCATAAAACAAAAACTTATAATGAACTCCTGGGGCTACTGAACCACAGTCCAACAGTTTTTGATAAAGGAAAAGTAACTTTCATAAAGGTAAATTAACATAGATTCTGCCCACCACCCCTCAGATTCTCCTGCTCTACTCCAAAACATGGTGCATTAAAGATGAAATCAGGAGAGAGGTTTTCGGTTGAGCCTGAGGAATAATTGTTATCAGAACGATGTGCAAAAACGTATTGCTCCACATGCGAAAAGCTGTAAATTAAATGTAATTGTGCTCCTAGTTATACTTTAGCGTGATATTACTCTCCCAACTTCAGAGGAGAGGGCCTGAGATTTCCATTTTTATTCTAAATGTCTTTTTATTGCTACATTATTCCATTCAGTATATATTTAAACTGTAGCTTTTAAGCTGAGGGAATTATCCCAAAGGCAAATTGGAGTTCCTTTTTTACATTACAACATTTTACTGAAGGACATAAAATGTTCATAGTTCACTGAATGGTCATAATTTGTAGACTGCAAATTGACCGCAAGGAGCTCAAACAGATATACACTGAACAAAAATATAAACGCAACGTGCAACAATTTCAAAGATTTTACCGAGTTACAGTTCATATAAGGATATCAATAAATTGAAATCAATTTGTTAGGCCTAATTTATGGATTTCACATGACTGGGAATACAAATATGCATTTGTTGGTCACAGATACCTTGGGGGAAAAAGTAGGGCGTGGATCAGAAAACCAGTCAGTATCTGGTGTGACCACCATTTGCATAGAGTTGATCAGACTGTTGATTGTGGCTTGTGGAATGTTGTCCCACTCCTCTTCAATGGCTGTGCGAAGTTTCTGGATATTGGAGGGAACTGGAACACACTGTCTTACACGTCGATCCAGAGCATCCCAAACATGCTCAACGGGTGACATGTGATGGCAGCGGATTAATGGCACAACAATGGGCCTCAAGATCTCGTCACGGTATCTCTGTGCCTTCAAATTGCCCTTGATAAAATGCAATTGTGTTCCTTGTCCGTAGCTTATGCCTGCCCATACCATAACCCCACCGCCACCATGGGGCACTCTGTTCACAATGTTGACATCAGCAAAACGCTTGCCCACACGACACCATACACGCTGTCTGCCATCTGCCCGGTACAGTTGAATCCAGGATTCATCCGTGAAGAGCACACTTCTCCAGCATGCCAGTGGCCATCGAAGGTGAGCATTTGCACAGTGAAGTCGGTTACGACTCCTAACTGCAGTCAGGTCAGGACCGTGGTGAGGACAATGAGCACACAGATGAGATTCCCTGAGATGGTTTCTGACAGTTTGGGCAGAAATTTTTTGGTTCTTCAAACCCACAGTTTCATCAGCTGTCTGGGTGGTTGGTCTCAGGCAATTCTGCAGATGAAGAAGCCAGATGTGGAGGTCCTGTGCAGGTGTGGATACACGTGGTATGCGGTTGGACGTACTTTCAAATTCTTCCTAAATTACTTTGGAAGCGGCTTATGGTAGAGAAATGTACATTCAATTCTCTGGTAACAGCTCTGGTGGACATTACTGCAATCAGCATGCTAAATGCACGCTCCCTCAACTTGAGACATCTGTGGCATTGTGACATCTGTGGCACTGCACATTTTAGAGTGGCCTGTTATTGTCCCCCAGCACAAGGTGCACCTGTGTAATGATCATGCTTTTTATTCAGCTCTTGATATGCCACACCTGTAGGGTGGATGGATTATCTTGGCACTGGAGAAATGCTCACTAACAGGGATGTAAACAAATTTGTGCATAAAATTTGAGACATTTTTGTGATAAAAAAAAAAAATTCAGCTAATGAAACACAAGAGCAACACTTTACATGTTGCGTTTATATATTTTTTTCTGTGTAATATTTGACTAAAACAACCATTTAAAACCTTGCTTACATTTGTACAAGATCACATAGGGGTGGATTCCGACCCGAGTTAAGCGCGCGTAAAACTAACAGCATTACCTTGTTTGTGCACTTGTCTCTCTGTGCGTATTCTGACCTTGAACTTAAGCATGAGAATAGCATCCTATTCACCCACTATGCGTCTGAGGTAGAGCTTGAATAAATGAAGGTGTGGTGGAGGTGTCTACAGATACACCGTATTCTGACTTTGACTTATGTCCCTAATAACTCCACCACCTTTACGTGTGAGGAAACCATGAATAACCTCTAGCGAATGTACAGTGGAAAAAGCATCTACTTATTTTTTCTATAGAAATAACACCATTCTCCATGCGCTGTAATTTACAACTTGATGAGATCTATTGATAAGAGGTAAATTAGTAATCCGTTATGAGGGGTTTGTACACATAAAATAGACCTAAAACAAGTATCTTTATCTTATGATTGCTGGAGACAAATGTGAAACCAGTCAGAGACGAATATGCATATATTTAGAAGGCTGATTTCTTTGACCCCTAGTATTGTGAACCCGGTCTCTCGACATATTATAAGTCTGTCAACAAAATTAGAACTAAATGGTGCACTGTATTTAAAGGGATGGCTAAAGATACATGTACTGAAAACACCATTGAATGAAAACTTGAGAACATCTGTTGGCCAGCAAGTGGGAGTTTTTTCAGCAGATGAATTAAATGTATTCAGAGCGTGCAAGGGAGCCACACCTGCAGAGGTAGCCACACTTACGTGACTGAAAAAGGTACGTCTGAATACCAAATACTGAGAAGTGCGTAGGAAAGGCATAAATTCCTAAGTCGGGATCAGGCCCATACTCTCTTCCGTATCGTCTGAGATTCCTAAAGATTGGAAAGCGGCCACGGTCATCCCCCTCTTCAAAGGTGGAGACACTCCTAAACTGTTACAGACCTATGTCCATCCTGCCCTGCCTTTCTAAAGTCTTTAAAAGCCAAGTTAACAAACAGACCATTTCAAATCCGTACCTTCTCCACTATGCAATCCGGTTTCCGAGCTGGTCACGGGTGCATCTCAGCCACGCTCAAGGTCCTAAATGATGTCATAACCGCCATTGATAAAAGACAGTACCGTGCAGCCTTCTTCATCAACCTGGCCAAGGCTTTCAACTCCGTCAATCACCACATTCTTATCGGCAGACTCAACAGCCTTGGTTTCTCAAATGACTGCCTCACCTGGTTCACCAACTACTTCTCAGATAGAGTTCAGTGTGTCAAATCGGAGGGCCTGTTGTCCGGACCTCTGGCAGTCTCTATGGGGGTGCCTCAGGGTTCAATTCTCAGGCCGACTCTTTTCTTTGTATACATCAATGATGTCACTCTTGCTGCTGGTGATTCTCTGATCCACCTCTACGCAGACGACACCATTCTGTATACTTCTGGCTCTTCTTTGGACACTGTGTTAACAAACCTCCAGACGAGCTTCAATGCTATACAACTCTCCTTCCGCGGCCTCCAACTGCTATTAAATGCAAGTAAAACTAAATGCATGCTCTTCAACCGACCGCTGCCCACACCTGCCCGCCCGTCCAGGTCCAGCATCACTACTCTGGATTGGTCTGACTTAGAATACGTGGACATCTACAAATACCTAGGTGTCTGGTTAGACTGTAAACTCTCCTTCCAGACTCACATTAAGCATCTCCAATCCAAAATTAAATCTAGAATCGACTTTCTATTTGACGACAAAGCATCCTTCACTCATGCTGCCAAACTTACCCTCGTAAACCTGACTATCCTACCGATCTTTGACTTTGGCGATGTAATTTACAAAATAGCCTCCAACACTCTACTCAACAAATTGGATGCAGTCTATCACTGTGCCATCCGTTTTGTCACAAAAGCCCCATATACTAAATCAAATCAAATCAAATCAAATTTTATTAGTCACATACACATGGTTAGCAGATGTTAATGCGAGTGTAGCGAAATGCTTGTGCTTCTAGTTCCGACAATGCAGTAATAACAACAAGTAATCTAACCTAACAATTCCACAACTACTACCTTATACACACAAGTGTAAAGGGATAAAGAATATGTACATAAAGATATATGAATGAGTGATGGTACAGAACGGCATAGGCAAGATGCAGTAGATGGTATAGAGTACGGTATATACATATGAGATGAGTACTGTAGGGTATGTAAACATAAAGTGGCATAGTTTAAAGTGGCTAGTGGTACATGTATTACATAAAGATGGCAAGATGCAGTAGATGATATAGAGTACAGTATATACATATACATATGAGATGAGCAATGTAGGGTATGTAAACATTATATTAAGTGGCATTGTTTAAAGTGGCTAGTGGTACATTTTTACATAATTTCCATCAATTCCCATTTTTAAAGTGGCTGGAGTTGAGTCAGTATGTTGGCAGCGGCCGCTAAATGTTAGTGGTGGCTGTTTAACAGTCTGATGGCCTTGAGATAGAAGCTGTTTTTCAGTCTCTCGGTCCCTGCTTTGATGCACCTGTACTGACCTCGCCTTCTGGATGATAGCGGGGTGAACAGGCAGTGGCTTGGGTGGTTGTTGTCCTTGATGATCTTTATGGCCTTCCTGTGACATCGGGTGGTGTAGGTGTCCTGGAGGGCAGGTAGTTTGCCCCCGGTGATGCGTTCTGCAGACCTCACTACCCTCTGGAGAGCCTTACGGTTGTGGGCGGAGCAGTTGCCGTACCAGGCGGTGATACAGCCCGACAGGATGCTCTCGATTGTGCATCTGTAGAAGTTTGTGAGTGCTTTTGGTGACAAGCCGAATTTCTTCAGCCTCCTGAGGTTCTTCACAACGCTGTCTGTGTGGGTGGACCAATTCAGTTTGTCCGTGATGTGTACACCGAGGAACTTAAAACTTTCCACCTTCTCCACTACTGACCCGTCGATGTGGATAGGGGGGTGCTCCCTCTGCTGTTTCCTGAAGTCCACAATCATCTCCTTTGTTTTGTTGACGTTGAGTGTGAGGTTATTTTCCTGACACCACACTCCGAGGGCCCTCACCTCCTCCCTGTAGGCCGTCTCGTCGTTGTTGGTAATCAAGCCTACCACTGTAGTGTCATCCGCAAACTTGATGATTGAGTTGGAGGCGTGCATGGCCACGCAGTCGTGGGTGAACAGGGAGTACAGGAGAGGGCTCAGAACGCACCCTTGTGGGGCCCCAGTGTTGAGGATCAGCGGGGTGGAGATGTTGTTACCTACCCTCACCACCTGGGGGCGGCCCGTCAGGAAGTCCAGGACCCAGTTGCACAGGGCGGGGTCGAGACCCAGGGTCTCGAGCTTGATGACGAGTTTGGAGGGTACTATGGTGTTAAATGCTGAGCTGTAGTCGATGAACAGCATTCTCACATAGGTATTCCTCTTGTCCAGATGGGTTAGGGCAGTGTGCAGTGTGGTTGCGATTGCGTCGTCTGTGGACCTATTGGGTCGGTAAGCAAATTGGAGTGGGTCTAGGGTGTCCGGTAGGGTGGAGGTGATATGGTCCTTGACTAGTCTCTCAAAGCACTTCATGATGACGGAAGTGAGTGCTACGGGGCGGTAGTCGTTTAGCTCAGTTACCTTAGCTTTCTTGGGAACAGGAACAATGGTGGCCCTCTTGAAGGATGTGGGAACAGCAGACTGGGATAAGGATTGATTGAATATGTCCGTAAACACACCAGCCAGCTGGTCTGCGCATGCTCTGAGGACGCGGCTGGGAATGCCGTCTGGGCCTGCAGCCTTGCGAGGGTTAACACGTTTAAATGTTTTACTCACCTCGGCTGCAGTGAAGGAGAGCCCGCAGGTTTTGGTAGCGGGCCGTGTCAGTGGCACTGTATTGTCCTCAAAGCGGGCAAAAAAGTTATTTAGCCTGTCTGGGAGCAAGACATCCTGGTCCGCGACGGGGCTGGTTTTCTTTTTGTAATCCGTGATAGACTGTCGACCCTGCCACATACCTCTTGTGTCTGAGCTGTTGAATTGCGACTCTATTTTGTCTCTGTACTGGGACTTAGCCTGTTTGATAGCCTTGCGGAGAGAATAGCTACACTGTTTGTATTCGGTCATGTTTCCGGTCACCTTGCCCTGGTTAAAAGCAGTGGTTCGCACTTTCAGTTTCACGCGAATGCTGCCGTCAATCCACGGTTTCTGGTTTGGGAATGTTTTAATCGTTGCTGTGGGTACGACATCGTCAATGCACTTCCTAATGAACTCGCTCACCGAATCAGCATATTCTTCAATGTTGTTGTTGGACGCAATGCGGAACATATTCCAATCCGCGTGATCGAAGCAGTCTTGAAGCGTGGAATCAGATTGGTCGGACCAGCGTTGAACAGACCTGAGCGCGGGAGCTTGTTGTTTTAGTTTCTGTTTGTAGGCTGGAATCAACAAAATGGAGTCGTGGTCAGCTTTTCCGAAAGGAGGGCGGGGGAGGGCCTTATATGCGTCGCGGAAGTTAGTATAACAATGATCCAGGGTTTTACCAGCCCTGGTAGCACAATCGATATGCTGATAGAATTTAGGGAGTTTTGTTTTTAGATTAGCCTTGTTAAAATCCCCAGCTACGATGAATGCAGCCTCAAGGTGTGTGGTTTCCAGTATACAAAGAGTCAGATAAAGTTCGTTCAGGGCCATCGATGTGTCTGCTTGGGGGGGAATATATACGGCTGTGATTATGATCGAAGAGAATTCCCTTGGTAGATAATGCGGTCGACATTTGATTGTGAGGAGTTCTAGATCAGGTGAACAGAATGACTTGAGTTCCTGTGTGTTGTTATGATGATCACACCACGTCTCGTTAATCATAAGGCATACCCCCCCGCCCCTCTTCTTACCAGAAAGATGTTTGTTTCTGTCGGCGCGATGCGTGAAGAAACCAGCTGGCTGCACCGACTCCGTTAGCGTCTCTTGAGTTAGCCATGTTTCCGTGAAGCAGAGCACGTTGCAATCCCTGATGTCTCTCTGGAATGTTACCCGTGCTCGGATTTCATCAACCTTATTGTCAAGAGACTGGACATTGGCGAGTAGTATGCTAGGGAGTGGAGCGCGATGTGCCCGTCTCCGAAGCCTGACCAGGAGACCGCTACGTTTGCCCCTTTTACGGCGTCGCGTAGGGTCGCCGGCTGGGATCAGATCCATTGTATTGGGTGGAAGGCAAAACACTGGATCCGTTTCGGGAAAGTCATATTCCTGGTAGGAACGATGGTGAGTTGACGTTAATCGTATATTCAGTAGTTCCTCCCGACTGTATGTAATGAAACCTAAGATCACCTGGGGTACCGATGTAAGAAATAACACATAAAAAAACAAAATACTGCATATTTTCCAAGGAACGCGAAGCGAGGCGGCCATCTCGGTCGGCGCCGGAAGTACTACCCACCACTGCGACCTGTATGCTCTCGTTGGCTGGCTCTCGCCAAACCCACTGGCTCCAGGTCATCTATAAGTCTTTGCTAGGTAAAGCTCTGCCTTACCTCAGTTCACTGGTCGCCATGGCAACACCTACCCGTAGCACGCACTCCAGCAGGTATATTTCACTGGTCAACCCCAAAGCCAACACCTCTTTTGGCTGCCTTTCCTTCCAGTTCTCTGCTACCAATGATTGGAATGAATTGCAAAAATTACTGAAGTTGGAGACTTATATCTCCCTCACTAACTTTAAGCGTCAGCTGTCAGAGCAGCTTACCGATCGCGGTAGCTGTACACAGCCCATCTGTAAATAGCCCATCCAACTACCTACCTCATCCCCATATATGTTTTTGTTTTTATGCTCTTTTGCACACCAGTATTTCTACTTGCACATCCTCATCTGCACATTTATCACTTCAGTGTTATTTGCTAAATTGTAATTACTTTGCCGCTATGGCCTTTTTATTGCCTTATCTCCTTACTTAATTTGCACTCACTGTATACAGATCTTTCTCTTGTGTTATTGACTGTACGTTTGTGTATCCCATGTGTATCTCTGTGTTGTTGTTGTTTTTGTCACACTGCTTTGCTTCATCTTGGCCAGGTCGCAGTTGTAAACGAGAACTTGTTCTCAACTGGCCTACCTGGTTAAATAAAGGTGAGATAATAATACAGAAATACTGTATCTCTCTATTATGCATGGGAACACTTTGGAACAGATTTCAGAAATTATAATAACTTGGAGCTGATTTGCTGGTGTTTTGACAGTCTTTTATATCCAACAATTAAACTTGAGGGGCCAAATGATATCACCCACCAGTTGGGGAACCCTTCTGTACAGAATGTCAAGAAAACTCTGTGCTCACTGACGCTACGTACCATTTCCTCGGTCTATGCTTGTATTTCATAGGCGATTTCATGCTTGTTGAAAATAGCACTGGATTGCCTGACTTTTTTAGTTCGTAGTTGCTAGACATCACTTTTCTATTCTAAATCATACTATTATCGTTGTCATTGACTGACCTCTTCTTATTCCCTTGAGCCTATTGCTGTAGGCATACTTCATATTTTATTTCATGCAGTAAGTTTGATAACTTTTTCACAGACCCACACTGACTCAAGAGAGCTAAGATGACATCAGAGAATGCAAGGGAAAATAACACAATGTCATTTCCCACACTCCATTAGTTTTGGCACATCGTATAAATCACATGACAGATTAGTCACCCACCTCCCAAATGTCTTGTCTCAGCTTTTGGGTTTGCTATAACCTGCAATGATTGGTTCTCCGAATAGAGGGCCCTGGCACATGCTCCTAACACCGTTTTTAAAATGGCAAAACTAGCGCATGAATAGGCAACTTTGATGGGGGTGACGGCCACAAAAAATCTGAACTCATCATGAGGGGCCGCAGTGGCTCACGGGTCTGCGTACTCACATCTATACCCACACATGCAGTCAACTGATTTGTGCAATCAATCCATTTGTGCAGTTAAATTCCATAACTCTCTTAAGTAAATGTATTATACAGTACCAGTAGCAAGAGGGGCCCCCCACCTAGCTGGCAAAACATGTCATGTCTGGCCTTGTCTTGATGGCGTAGATACACATTTAAGTTTCAAAGTACATTTCCATCAATTATACACATTTTTCAGAGAAAATGTTACAGTTGTACAACACTTTTCCTGCAATTTCACACATTTTGCCATGACCAATGTCATGTTAATATGATATTAGAGTGAGTGACTAACAAAATCAATGGAGGCCCCCTGGAGGTCAGGGCACCTAGGCACGTGCCCTGCGTGCCCGGCCGGTATTCGGCCATAATTACTTCAAGTTTAGATACTGTAGGTGGCTAGACTAACTTACCAATCTAAAAATGGTTAAATTACATGGCTAACTGAGTGAATGTCAGTGACTGAAATAAAAATACCAAAACTGGGTCCCTGACCTCCAGGGGACCCACATTGAATATCATTTTTTTTTAGGAACTCAGTCGAGGTCTCAACTTACTGTTGAGAGTTATAAAAGTAGAATAAACAAGGTGCAATTTCGAAATTTGGTTGTGCATCAGCAGTTTTTCTCTTATGTCAGTTACTAACAGTCATTTAATTAGCCCATGTCAGCTAACATTTTTAGATCAGTATAAACACCATGGGACCACACAGCCAACATACAGCTCAGGAAGGAGACGTGTTCTGTCTCTTAGAGATGAACGTACTTTGGTGCGAAAGGTGCAAACCAATCCCAGAACAACAGCAACAGACCTGGTGAAGATGCTGGAGGAAACAGGTACAAAAGTATCTATATCCACTGTAAAACGAGTCCTATATCGACATAACCTGAAAGGCCGCTCAGCAAGGAAGAAGCCACTGCTCCAAAACCGCCATAAAAAAGCAAGACTACGGTTTGCAACTGCATATGGGGACAAAGATCATACTTTTTGGAGAAATGTCCTCTGGTCTGATGAAACAAAAATAGAACTGTTTGGCCATAATGTCCATTGTTATGTTTGGAGGAAAAAGGGGGAGGCTTGCAAGCCGAAGAACAGCATCCCAACCGTGAAGCACGGGGGTGTCAGCATCATGTTGTTGGGGTGCTTTGCTGCAGGTGGGACTGGTGCACTTCACAAAATAGATGGCATCATGAGGCAGGAAAATTATGTGGATATATTGAAGCAACATCTCAAAACATCAGTCAGGAAGTTAAAGCTTGGTCACAAATGAACTTCCTGACGGGTCGCCCCCAGGTGGTGAGGGTAGGTAACAACATCTCCAACCCGCTGATCCTCAACACTGGGGCCCCACAAGGGTGCGTTTTGAGCCCTCTCCTGTACTCCCTGTTCACCCACGACTGCGTGGCCATGCACGCCTCCAACTCAATCATCAAGTTTGCGGACGACACTACAGTGGTAGGCTTGATTACCAACAACGACGAGACGGCCTACAGGGAGGAGGTGAGGGCCCTCGGAGTGTGGTGTCAGGAAAATAACCTCACACTCAATGTCAACAAAACAAAGGAGATGATTGTGGACTTCAGGAAACAATAATGGGAATTGATGGACATTTATGTAAAAATGTATCACTAGCCACTTTAAACAATGCCACTTAATATAATGTTTACATACCCTACATTACTCATCTCATATGTATATATATATACTGTACTCTATATCATCTACTGCATCTTGCCATCTTTATGTAATACATGTATCACTAGCCACTTTAAACTATGCCACTTTATGTTTACATACCCTACATTACTCATCTCATATGTATATACTGTACTCTATACCATCTACTGCATCTTGCCTATGCCGTTCTGTACCATCACTCATTCATATATCTTTATGTACATATTCTTTATCCCTTTACACTTGTGTGTATAAGGTAGTAGTTGTGGAATTGTTAGGTTAGATTACTCGTTGGTTATTACTGCATTGTCGGAACTAGAAGCACAAGCATTTCGCTACACTTGCATTAACATCTGCTAACCCTGTGTATGTGACAAATAACATTTGATTTGATTTGAAATGGGTCTCCCAAATGGACAATGACCCCAAGCATACTTCCAAAGTTGTGACAACATGGCTTAAGGACAACAAAGTCAAGGTATTGGAGTGGCCATCACAAAGCCCTGACTTCAATCACATAGAAAATGTGTGGGCAGAACTAAAAAAGCGTGTGGGAGCAAGGAGGCCAACAAACCTGACTCAGTTACACCATCTCTGTCAGGAGGAATGGGCCAAAATTCACCCAACTTCTTGTGGGAAGCTCATGGGAAGGGAAGGCTACCTGAAATGTTTGACCCAAGTTAAACAATTGAAAGGCAATGCTACCAAATACTAATTGAGTGTATGTCAACTTCTGACCCACTGGGAATGTGATGAAAGAAATAAAAGCTGAAATGAATCATTCTCTTTACTATTATTCTGACATTTCACATTCTTAAAATTAAGTGGTGATCCTAACTGACCTAAGACAGGGAATTTTTACTAGGATTAAATGTCAGGAATTGTGAAAAACTGAGTTTAAATGTATTTGGCTAAGGTGTATGTAAACTTCCGACTTCAACTCTATTTCCGGAATGTCTCCTGGTCTGACAAACAGCGCTGTAGCTCTGCCGCTTTCCCCCGCAGATAGAGAAGGGCAATATAGGTGGGATTCGGTGGATTGAGACGCAGTCCATGCAGAAAAACACCATCTCTAGTTAAAACTGATGGATTTTGATGGGGATTTTTTATTATGTGAATTAGATTGATGCATGTTTAAGGATATTAAAATGTAAGATGTTTCTGTCCACCATTAAGAGGGGGGTCACTAAAATGTGTTGCTCGCGAGGTGGGGGCCCCCAACGAAATCTCACTTAAAAGGCTATGGCCGGCTTTGTTTTCTTCCTCAGTGGGAGGTCTTGATATGTATTTGTCTATGACCAGGCAAAATGAGTGGAGCCACAACAGATTTCAAGCCGTGCAGGCCGATCAGACCGTAATTTATCATGGACAGACTACATTATAGCGGCGTTTCACCACAACGTTAACATAAATGGTACTGTAGATCTGTCGTGATAGAAGGGGATGTGTGTAGTAACATGCTGCATTAGTTCCGGTGCTTTGAACAAATCATGATTTCACAGGTGTAAGCATCTTTCACATTTCAGAAGGGAAAGGGACATACAGAACGTAACCTGCAAAGTGAAAGATGGTGGAGCTCTTCGTTCCCATTTCGATCATAGTTCTAAACTCAGCAAAAAAAGAAATATCCTCTCACTGTCAACTGCGTTTATTTTCAGGAAATGTGTAAATATTTGTATGAACATAACAAGATTCAACAACTGTCACATAAACTGAACAAGTTCCATAGACATGTGACTAACAAAAATTGAATAATGTGTCCCTGAACAAAGGGGGGGTCAAAATCAAAAGTAACAGTCCGTTTCTGGTGTGGCCACCAGATGCATTTAAGTACTGCAGTGCATCTCCTCCTCATGGACTGCACCAGATGTACCAGTTCTTGCTGTGAGATGTTACCCCCCTCTTCCACCAAGGCACCTGCAAGTTCCCAGACATTTCTGGGGGGAATGGCCCTAGCCCTCACCCTCCGATCCAACAGGTCCCAGACGTGCTCAATGGGATTGAGATCCGGGCTCTTCGCTGGCCATGGCAGAACACTGACATTCCTGTCTTGCAGGGAATCACGCACAGAACGAGCAGTATGGCTGGTGGCATTGTCATGCTGGAGGGTCATGTCAGGATGAGCCTGCAGGAAGGGTACCACATGAGGGAGGAGGATGTCTTCCCTGTAACGCACAGTGTTGAGATTGCCTGCAATGACAACAAGCTCAGTCCGATGATGCTGTGACACACCGCCCCAGACCATGATGGACCCTCCACCTCCAATTCGATCCCGCTCCAGAGTACAGACCTCGGTGTAACACTCATTCCTTTAACGATAAACGCGAATCCGACCACCACCCCTGGTGAGTCAAAACCGCAACTCGTCAGAGAAGAGCACTTTTTGCCAGTCCTGTCTGGTCCAGCGACGGTGGGTTTGTGCCCATAGGCGACGTTGTTGCCTGTGATGTCTGGTGAGGACCTGCCTTACAACAGGCCTACAAGCACTCAGTCTAGCCTCTCTCAGCCTATTGGGAACAGTCTGAGCACTGATGGAGGGATTGTGCATTCCTGGTGTAACTCGGGCAGTTGTTGTTACACATGGTCTGCCACTGCAAGGACAATCAGCTGTCCGTCCTGTCTCCCTGTAGCGCTGTCTTAGGCATCTCAAAGTACGGACATTGCAGCAGGCCTAAGGCACGTTCACGCAGATGAGCAGGGACCCTGGGAATCTTTCCTTTTGTGTTTTTCAGAGTCCGTAGAAAGGCCTCTTTAGTGTCCTAAGTTTTCATAACTATGACCTTAATTGCCTACCATCTGTAAGCTGTTAGTGTCTTAACACCCGTTCCACAGGTGCATGTTAAGTAATTGTTTATGGTTCGTTGAACAAACATGGAAAACAGTGTTTAAACCCTTTACAATGAAGATCTGTGAAGTTATTTAGATTTTTACGAATTATCTTTGAAAGACAGGGTCCTGAAACGGGGACGTTTCTTTTTTTGCTGAGTTTATCTCGTCTCAACACATAGACCCAGCCTCTGACCAATTACGCGAGACTTTGGTTCTGAGTTAACCCGAGATTAATCAGACAGGTACAGTGGTTCTATTGTAGTCTAACAGCGTCCAACACAACCAGGCGATTACACTCAGTGTTTCTGTTTCAGGCAACAATCTCCGTTGTGGGAGATATATAGATTTCTGGATGACACTTTACATTAAGTTGCCCCTATTAATATGTAACTGCACAGTATTAGCTGTATCAACGACGTAGTTACGTACTGTAGTTATTATTATGCAAATTACATGACAATAGGATTGTAGCAGTATCAGTTATTACTCAATTGGAACAAGGAACGTGTAATTACACATCCACCTGCTGAAGGTCATTCCACATGTGTAATTATTGTTACAATATATTTTTTCTTGTTCCACTATACTAATGTTTTGTAATAACATGTTTGAATGTTATCTAAATTTACCATGTTAATAACTCAAAACAAAATCTGACCTTATTACGTTTAACTACTAGGTGCCACTTCCATCAAATCCACATGTAATACCAGGGTTGATAAATAGACTATAGGACCTGGTAACAATTGTAACAAGGCACACCTTGTCATTAACTACCGCCAGTAATTTTCAATTAGTTTATTTCTATGTTATGACCTGGCTCAAAGGCTATACCAAATCAAGTCTAATGTAAGAACAATGTGGTTACATAGGCTATACTTGTACATACCCATGAGCAAGCAACTTAATGTAAAATGCAACCCAATATGGTATCAGTGTAACGATTGTTGTCTGGAGAAGGAGAGGAGGACCAAGGTGCAGCGTGGTAAGTGGTCACATTTTTTAATAAAATACGAAAACACTTGACAAACAACAAAAACGACAAACGAACAGTCCTGAAAGGTGAAACAAAACACTAAACAGGAAACAACCACCCACAAACAAAAGTGGGAAAACAGGCTACCTAAATATGATTCCCAATCAGAGACAACGATAGACAGCTGCCTCTGATTGGGAACCACACCAGGCCAAACACACAGAAACAGAAAACCTAGACCTACAACATAGAATACCCAGACATAGAATACCCA
This sequence comes from Salvelinus alpinus, assembly GCF_045679555.1. Taxonomy (NCBI): domain Eukaryota; kingdom Metazoa; phylum Chordata; class Actinopteri; order Salmoniformes; family Salmonidae; genus Salvelinus; species Salvelinus alpinus. Next base: position 53,342,622 of record NC_092100.1, read on the forward strand.
CCCACATCACACCCTGACCAAACTAAAAATAGAAACATACAAAGCAATCTACGGTCAGGGCGTGACAATCAGAAATTAAGAGACCGGATATTTTCTTTTTCTTTCATGCATTTGACAACAATTCATATTCAAACCACTCACATTCAATTACCTATTTCAGTCTCAAAGCAATAGCTAACTATTTCAGTAAGTAAAACTTACTAACAGAGAGTGGTAAAGCTAGCAAGCTATCTATAGCATTTCCCCATTATTCACTGATACTGGCTAGCTAACTCAGCTCTGGCACAATGTCAACACCTTTTCAAACTCGGTCAAAAAACATTACAAAACTGTAATTTAACTCATGAAACATTTAGTAAGCAATGTTATTTCACTATTTTGAGACTTGCATTGCACTTTTGCACATTACAAAACTTAACAAACAGGACAAATTAAGAGACAGAAACTGCATGATGCTTCCATTTTGGCCAGATTTGGCTGCACAGGAGGAAAGTGTGAGAGGTGACCTCTTGCTTAGACAAAATCATCAAAAAGACTCATTAGTTAAAATTTTGTTCACTGATAAAAGACTGACTGGATTACATACAGTGCATTCGGAATGTATTCAGACCTCTTAACTTTTTCCACATTTTGTTACGTTACAGCTTTATTCTAAAATGGATTAAAAAAAAAATCCTCATCAATCTACACACAATACCCGATAATGACAAAAGCGTTTTTTTAGAGATGTTTGCAAATGTATATAAAAAAATAAAAAAATGAAATATTACATTTACATAAGTATTCAGACCCTTTACTCCATACTTTGTTGAAGCACCTTTGGCAGGGACTACAGCCTCGAGTCTTCTTGGGTATGACGAAACAAGCTTGGCACACCTGTATTTGGGGAGTTTATCCCATTCGTCTCTGCAGATCGTCTTGAGCTCTGTCAGGTTGGATGGGGAGTGTCACTTCACAGCTATTTTCAGGTCTTCTCCAGAGATGTCCGGTCGGGTTCAAGTCCGGGCTCTGGCTGGGCTACTCAAGGACATTCAGAGACTTGTCTCGACGCCACTCCTGCATTGCCTTGGCTGTGCACTTAGGGTTGTTGTCCTGTTGGAAAGTGAACCTTCGCCCCAGTCTGAGGTCTTGAGCACTCTGGAGCAAGTTTTCATCAAGGATCTCTCTGTACTTTGCTATGCTTATCTTTCCCTCGATCCTGACTAGTCTCCCAGTCCCTGCCGCTGAAAAACATCCCCACAGCATGATGCTGCCACCACCATGCTTCACCGTAGGTATGGTGACAGATTTCCTCCAGACGTGACGCTTGGCATTAGGTTAGAGTTCAATCTTGGGTGGCAGTTAGCCTAGTGGTTAGAGCGTTGGGCCAGTAACTGAAAGGTTGCTAGATCGAATCCCTGAGCTGACAATGTAAAAATCTGTCGTTCTGCCCCTGAACAAGGCAGTTAACCCACTGTTCCTAGGCCGTCGTTGTAAATAAGAATTTGTTCTTAACTGACTTGCCTCGTTAAATAAAGGTTAAATAAAAATAATAAAATAATATTGATTTCATCAGACCAGAGAATATTTTTTTTCATGGTCTGAGAGTCTTTAGGTGCCTTTTGGCAAACTCCAAGTGGGCTGTCATGTGCATTTTACTAAGGAGTGGCTTCCGTCTGGCCACTCTAAATCAAATCAAATCAAATCAAATTTTATTTGTCACATACACATGGTTAGCAGATGTTAATGCGAGTGTAGCGAAATGCTTGTGCTTCTAGTTCCGACAATGCAGTAATAACCAACAAGTAATCTAACCTAACAATTCCACAACTACTACCTTATACACACAAGTGTAAAGGGATAAAGAATATGTACATAAAGATATATGAATGAGTGATGGTACAGAACGGCATAGGCAAGATGCAGTAGATGGTATAGAGTACAGTATATACATATGAGATGAGTAATGTAGGGTATGTAAACATAAAGTGGCATAGTTTAAAGTGGCTAGTGATACATGTATTACATAAAGATGGCAAGATGCAGTAGATGATATAGAGTACAGTATATACATATACATATGAGATGAGTAATGTAGGGTATGTAAACATTATATTAAGTGGCATTGTTTAAAGTGGCTAGTGGTATATTTTTACATAATTTCCATCAATTCCCATTATTAAAGTGGCTGGAGTTGAGTCAGTATGTTGGCAGCAGCCACTAAATGTTAGGGGTGGCTGTTTAACAGTCTGATGGCCTTGAGATAGAATCTGTTTTTCAGTCTCTCAGTCCCTGCTTTGATGCACCTGTACTGACCTCGCCTTCTGGATGATAGCGGGGTGAACAGGCAGTGGCTTGGGTGGTTGTTGTCCTTGATGATCTTTATGGCCTTCCTGTGACATCGGGTGGTGTAGGTGTCCCGGAGGGCAAGTAGTTTGCCCCCGGCGATGCGTTGTGCAGACCTCACTACCCTCTGGAGAGCCTTACGGTTGTGGGCGGAGCAGTTGCCGTACCAGGCGGTGATACAGCCCGACAGGATGCTCTCGATTGTGCATCTGTAGAAGTTTGTGAGTGCTTTTGGTGACAAGCCAAATTTCTTCAGCCTCCTGAGGTTGGGTATGTGTGCATGCGCCTTCGCACAACGCTGTCTGTGTGGGTGGATCAATTCAGTTTGTCCGTGATGTGTACACCGAGGAACTTAAAACGTTCCACCTTCTCCACTACTGTCCCATCGATGTGGATAGGGGGGTGCTCCCTCTGCTGTTTCCTGAAGTCCACAATCATCTCCTTTGTTTTGTTGACGTTGAGTGTGAGGTTATTTTCCTGACACCACACTCCGAGGGCCCTCACCTCCTCCCTGTAGGCCGTCTCGTCGTTGTTGGTAATCAAGCCTACCACTGTAGTGTCGTCCGCAAACTTGATGATTGAGTTGGAGGCGTGCATGGCCACGCAGTCGTGGGTGAACAGGGAGTACAGGAGAGGGCTCAGAACGCACCCTTGTGGGGCCCCGGTGTTGAGGATCAGCGGGGTGGAGATGTTGTTACCTACCCTCACCACCCGGGGGCGGCCCGTCAGGAAGTCCAGGACCCAGTTGCACAGGGCGGGGTCGAGACCCAGGGTGGAGGGTACTATGGTGTTAAATGCTGAGCTGTAGTCGATGAACAGCATTCTCACATAGGTATTCCTCTTGTCCAGATGGGTTAGGGCAGTGTGCAGTGTGGTTGCGACTGCGTCGTCTGTGGACCTATTGGGTCGGTAAGCAAATTGGAGTGGGTCTAGGGTGTCAGGTAGGGTGCAGGTGATATGGTCCTTGACTAGTCTCTCAAAGCACTTCATGATGACGTGCTTCTACCATAAAGGCCTGATTGGTGGAGTGCTGCAGAGATGGTTGGCCTTCTGGAAGGTTCTCCCATCTCCACAGAGGAACTCTGGAGCTCTGTCAGAGAGACCATCGGGTTCTTGGTCACCTCCCTGACCAAGGCCATTCTACCCCGATTGCCTAGTTTGGCCGGGCGGCCAGCTCTAGGAAGTCTTGGTGGTTCCAAACTTCTTCCATTTAAGAATGATGTAGGCCACTATGTATACACCTGACACACATGGTTACAGGCTTAATAAAAAAGAAGACACCTGTACCATGTCAAATATAGAGTTGAAATGTGTTCAATGTTGAGTTTGCATCCCGATATTACACGTGATATACATCACAGAAGACTGACATATAATACAACTGTTTGACATAGAAACAACCGATTTTCTGCGTTCTTTTTAAATAATGTTTATTAATTATGAAATTGTGAAAAATATGAATAACATTCCACCCCTGAGGCCACTAGGTCATTTGACTGCAGGACAGGGCTACCTCTAAACAAGCCTACTGTATGCTTTTATGCCAACTTTTGTACTCTGATCCATGATTAGACCACTTTGTGTCTTTGTTTTGTTTATTTCTTTGTTTAATTGTATTTTTTATTATTTCTTTGTTTTCTAGTTACTCGGTCTGTTTATTAGAACAAGTTTGTTATGCATAGTGTGCCTTTTTGATTTGTGAACATTTCAACAACAACAAAAATGATTTCAATTACTGACATTGCACATTCAAAATAAGAAGCCAGAGGAACGCTGGGCCATCACCAGGAAGTGACGTCACGCTGACCTCTTATCTCTCACCCTCTCTGTAGCCAAAATTGAAGGCACATATTGTGTTTGTCTCTTAATTTGTCCTGTTTTTAAAGGTTTGTAATGTGCAAAAGTGCAATGTAAGTCTCAAAATAGTGGAGTAACATTGTGAACTAAATGTTTTATGATGATTTTGTAACGTTTTATTGACTGAGTTGGAAAACGTGACATTGTGCCAGTTTAATTAGTTGGTGCTTTGAGTCTGAAATGGAGAACTGAATTTGAATGGTTCGAATATTAATCTTTGTCAAATTCATTAAAGAAAAAACAAACAGAAAAATGTTCTGTCTCCTAATTTCTTCTGGTAAGCCTATTATTGTCTGCAAATGTTATGTTGTAATTACAAAATAATTAAAATGTCACTTCACTTTACATTAAATTGCTTGTTACTGGGTAGGTACATTGTAAATACATGTATATACCTTGTAAAAAAAATAATAATTACAGAGTTGATTGTTAAAGATGGTTACATTGTAAGTACAATGTAACTAAAAGGGTTATACCTAATGTTCCCCTGTCTCCTAACTTCTCCTGGTTAGCTTATTGAATGCGAAGGTTGTTACATTGTAACTACCTAGTCATGAAAAAGGTTGTACCCTACTGGGTTTCACTTTACATTAAGTTTCTTGCTCCTGGGTAGGTACATGGTAATTACAAATACAGTATGTCCTATGTAACCACATTGTTTGTTACATTACACTTTAAGTGGTATACCCTTTGAGCTAGCTAGTAATACAGAAAGAAACTCTGTAGTTAGTGGCATTTAATTGGGTTGGCGCCCCCCCTTGGTTTGTGCTGTGGTGGAGATCTTTGTGGGCTATACTCGGCCTTGTCTCAGGATTGTAAGTTGGTGGTTGAAGATATCCCTCTAGTGGTGTGGGGGCTGTGCTTTGGCAAAGTGGGTGGGGTTATATCCTTCCTGTTTGGCCCTGTCCGGGGGTTTCTTCTGATGGGGCCACAGTGTCTCCTGACCCCTCCTGTCTCAGCCTCCAGTATTTATGCTGCAGTAGTTTATGTGTCGGGGGGATAGGGTCAGTTGGTTATACCTGGAGTACTTCTCCTATCTTATCCAGTGTCCTGTGTGAATTTAAGTATGCTCTCTCTAATTCTCTCGTTCTCTCTTTCTTTCTCTCTCTCGGAGAACCTGAGCCCTAGGACCATACGTCACGGCAAACCGGGCATGATGACTCCTTGCTGTCCCCAGTCCGCCTGGCCTTGCTGCTATTCCAGTTTCAGCTGTTCTGCCTGCGGTTATGGAACCCCTACCTGTCCCAGACCTGCTGTTTTCAACTCTTAATGATCGGCTATGAAAAGCCAACTGATATTTATTCCTGATTATTATTTGACCATGCTTGTCATTTATGAACATTTTGAAAATCTTGGCTCTCTCTAATTCTCTCCTTCTCTCTTTCTTTCTCTCTCTCGGAGGACCTGAGCCCTAGGACCATACGTCACGGCAAACCAGGCATGATGACTCCTTGCTGTCCCCAGTCCGCCTGGCCTTGCTGCTATTCCAGTTTCAGCTGTTCTGCCTGCGGTTATGGAACCCCTACCTGTCCCAGAAAAGCTGTTTTCAACTCTTAATGATCGGCTATGAAAAGCCAACTGATATTTATTCCTGATTATTATTTGACCATGCTTGTCATTTATGAACATTTTGAAAATCTTGGCTCTCTCTAATTCTCTCTTTCTTTCTCTCTCTCGGAGGACCTGAGCCCTAGGACCATACGCCAGGACTACCGGGCATGATGACTCCTTGCTGTCCCCAGTCCACCTGGCCTTGCTGCTATTCCAGTTTCAACTGTTCTGCCTGCGGTTATGGAACCGCCACCTGTCCCAGACCTGCTATTTTCAACTCTTAATGATCGGCTATGAAAAGCCAACTGAAAATTATTCATGATTATTATTTGACCATGCTTGTCACTTAGTAATATTTTGAACATCTTGGCATAGTTCTGTTATAATCTCCACCCGGCACAGCCAGAAGAGGACTGGCCACCCCTCATAGCCTGGTTCCTCTCTAGGTTTCTTCCTAGGTTTTGGCCTTTCTAGGGAGTTTTTCCTAGCCACCGTGCTTCTACACCTGCATTGCTTGCTGTTTGGGGTTTTAGGCTGGGTTCCTGTACAGCACTTCGAGATATTAGCTGATGTACGAAGGGCTATATAAAATAAACTTGATTTGATTTGATTGAAACTTGATTTAATGTCTTATTACAACTGTTACCAGCTCCCAGCCTATTTACATCATTAGATCAGGATGGTATGGCAACCCTGGTAGGCCTATTACCTGTGTATTCGATGGTAGTGGCACCTTGTAGTTACATGTTTTGGTATGAGGTCACAAGGTCACGTTTTGGTATGAGTTATTAACGTGGTCATTCACAGGTGACGTTCAAACGTGTAATTACAAAACATTAGTTACGTAGTGGAACAATAACGTGTAATAACATTAATTACACACGTGGAATAAACTTCAGCAAGTGGATGTGTAATTACACTGTCCTTGTTCCGGTTGTGTAATACCTGATACTGCCACAACCCTATTATCATGTAACTACCACTGTATGTTACGACAGTTATTCCCGTGTAGCTACATACGTAGTAATAGGGGCAAGTTAATGTAAAGAGACAAGTGTCTCTACCTGGCCTCAGGTGGACTGGTGTGTTCGGTAACCACTGACATCATCTGGCACCCAGCCTTGCATGGCCATGATTCATCAGCTCTCTGCTATACCAAGGGAATGTGTCATTTCTATCTACCTGCCAGGCTGGGCCTCGGAGGCATCCTCCCTGCAAGGCTCCTGTAAGGCTCCTGTCACCAGGGCTTAAACCAGGGCCAGAGGTGGCCAGGACTGGTCAGATATGTGACCCAGTCTTACCTCTCTGTCATAGCTATTGATGTGTATAATATTCTGCCGCTTGAGACAATGCTATATCTATAGCCTAGTCTGAGTACCAAGATCGAGGGAGAATGCATGTTTTTAGACAAATCATTCACTTTCACAAAAATATCATTACATTCACAACTCTAATCGGTCTTCAACAGGCTTTGCTAAGCCGAGAACATTGAGTAGAAATGTTTTTGGAGTCTGTGGAAGCTTGAATTATATATCTACAGCTTAGTTTGGTACCCAGATAAAGAAAATGCATGTTTTTAGACGAGACGAGACAAATAATCTGTTTTCACACAGATAGTGTAGCGCTCACGACTCTAAATTGTCTTCATCAGGCTTCCATAAGCTAAGAACATTGTGTAGCGATTGTTTTGGAGTCTCTGAAAGCTTGTACTACAGGGGTAGATATCACTGGGAGGTGGCGGTACATCCTCTCAAGACAGTCCTTCCTTTGGCTACTCGGAAATAAGGTAGTTCTAATTATGTAATACGAGGGTGGGGCATATGTTGGGAATCGTTGTTGGGTCGGTGCATAAGCAGCTAATTGTGGAAAAGCAAATGACAAAATGCAAATATGAGCCAATTAAGCTGATGTCCTGACAAAGAACAGACCCGACCTGAGTTTCAACAAGTCGTTTGGCATGCTATCCAGTCCAATAGCTGTCTCTTGTGACAGACTGTGAGTAGCTGGCCAGCATTTGAGTGATTTGTTTCTGGGTTCCGAGATTAGCCTAACAGGCACAGTGCTGGACTTTTAAATGACAGTATAAAGACGTTCATAAAACACAAAGGACAGATGTCAGCAGCCCTACACAGTCCTATAAGGGCCTGTATAACCTGTTTAATAAAACAGCTCGGTGAAGTTAGCAGTCAGGCAGCTGTCCAGTTCTCACTGCCAGTCTGCCCTCTGTCTCTCAGGAGGCTGTGGCCTCTATGCCCATTGGGCGAGGGGCAGCGGCGTGCACAAACACCAGGCCTGTTCACAGAACCAGACCGCACATTACCATTTCAATCAGTCACTTCAGAGACACAAGTTGCTTCCTGCCTGCCCCTCCTCTCCTCTCCTCGCACAGGTGGTGCTGTTGAGTAGCCAACATGGACTGTCCAAATAAAACTCCACAGCAGATTGATTATGATTTGTGTCAATCATATATTTGTTTTAGGAAATATTTGTCACACAGATAAGTGACAGGCAATTACAATCAAAATGCAGGCATTTGACAGGTGCAGTAGGATGTAGGTGTGTGTTATAAACTAACGCTCTTTCTGTTATACAGTAACGTTCTATCTGCAAAAAGAGGATTCTGAGATAATTTACTTTAAAGTTCCGAGCTCTCATTGGTTTGAGTGTTTTTAAAATGTTGTGTTCTTTTGAACTACAACATGAATTGGGTTATTTAGAGTACTATATAGATATTGAACAGAACAAGGCTATCCCACTGGGCACAGACGTCAATTCAACGTCTGTTCCACATTGGTTCTGAAATGACGTGGAAATAACATTGATTGAAACAGTGGAATGTCAACGACAACATTTTTACAAAAAAGCAGATCAAAATGAATAGTCCCAAGCTTTGAAACTGTTATAAACGGATTAGAAAACCCACAACAACTGGGCACATTGGCAGATGATCATCTAATAAGCCTATTTCAGTCGTTTGTTGATGTAAAAGTATCTGACGATAAGATCACCCTGCAATTTGGAGTCATTTTAATATCTGCCATATCGACAATCATTGAGGATAGATAGATGGAAGAGAAGAGTATATAGCAATGTGTTGCGTTTCAGATGAAACGTTCAGATATTTGGTTCTGTGAAGATGTCATCTCCCTCATCTCTCTCCTCATCGAGTGTAACAAATATCTTCGCTGGGAAGGATATAAACCTCTATTGCAGATATGAGACTTTGCAGTGCAGATGACCTAGATAGAGAGAGAGAGAGAATGTGAAAAGGGGATTGAGAGCGACTAAATAACTACTTTAATGATTGGGGGAATCTGTTTGGTAAAGAGTTAAAAGCTCTTACTATCACCATCATCGTGTTATATTTTAGTTCTATAGTTGCCATGGCACTCTATTAGCAGCTTAAGCAGAGAGCTCCTATACATATGTAAATATTTTGTTATTGTTAAGTGTTTTTTATTTATTTTTTATCTGCAATTTTTTTATTTTTTTTATTTTTTTATGCATATTTGCAGATAGACAGGCAGGTCAACTCTTTTTGGTTTGGCTAGCTGGCTGGCCAATTGTTTTTATTTGAATGATGCATCTGGATAGTGTACCAGATTTTTTATTTAACCTGGCTGCTGGTTCCGGATCTTTTGAAAACGTCAATTGAAGCGTCACCTGGAGCCTGAGAGGAATGGGAGATGAGGTAGAGGAATACAGTGCTGAAGCAGAGGGCTCCTAGTGAGGACGACTGGCTTCTGGCTACTACTCTGAACTGTGTGTGCTGAGCTTTCTAGAGCCCAGAGCTGTCGAGGCATCACTCAAGTGGGTGCCATACATTGTGAAGGAGGAGAAGTCCAGTAGCTACATGAATCCGGCTGGTTCCCAGAGCAACCCTCTATAAGATCGTCACTAGACCCTTCTTCACCAACCATCTCCCTGACCACATTCCTCTTCTCAAGCCGCGATGAACTGCCTCTCTCTTTGGAGGATGCATGAACTCAAAAGACTTGGCCTATATTGGTTGACCTAACTATAGTTAGGCTACTCGTGATGGTGTATTGCTTGTTTGTTTTTTGCTTTTGAAACTCTTTGAGATGATGAAAAGCGTTATAGAAACGTAATACATGTATTATTATTGTTATATTGATCTGGAAACACGTCACAGTGGACTTTTGATTATTTATGAGTGATGTCAATTTTCTCTGCTCAGGTTCCTATAATGGCTCTTCATAAATGCTTAGAGATTATTTTTTTTTAGACTCAGCTTTTGAGTGAAGGTCGTTACACACTATTGCATTGATCTCGAAGACTGAATGTTCAATTGATTGATTCAATCAAAAGAATACAAAATACATGTATATAAGGTGCACATCAAAGTTCAGGGATTATGCCAGGCAGGTAAAAGTAAATACATAACACATCAAAGCTTGGTCAAGCTGCCATGTGCTGGAGCAGATACAGCACGAGTGGTTAGCTAAACGCATAAACAACACGGCAAAATACTCTTCCAACCACCGACATATCAGTGAACGAGTGGAGTGTGAAATGAACGACATTTGACATGTTTCGTGGGTCGGCTCACTGACAGAGTATTCCTGATCCCTCCACACTCTTTTCATCCCCATCCACACAACGCTAGCAGCCTTTCATTCCCAGCTGGGAGACCATGCTTATTCCTAGAGCATTGATCCTGTTGCTTTGTAGTAAGTGAATGTGATTTTTGCCCCCCCCCCCCCTGCTGTGGCAAGGCAGAGAATTGCTGTGGTGAGGGATGGAGACTGACTGGTCTCGCCTCGTCGTTCTGCGGTGTGGTGTCGCTCTTTCTCTGAGCCGTGTGTGTGTGTGTGTGTGTGTGTGTGTGTGTGTGTGTGTGTGTGTGTGTGTGTGTGTGTGTGTGTGTGTGTGTGTGTGTGTGTGTGTGTGTGTGTGTGTGTGTGTGTGTGTGTGTGTGTGTGTGTGTGTGTGTGTGTGTGTGTGTGTGTGTGTGTGTGTGTGTGTGTGTGTGTGTGTGTGTGTGCGCATGTGTGTGTGTGTGCTGGCAGTAGAGGCTGAATTAATGTAGCATCAGGTCACACCTGGGACCTCAGACTCATCCAGCCGTGACCGACGGTGACAGGAAATCTTTTTCCATCCCATTGCCACTCTCTCAGCTCTCTCTGCCAGACCTGGGTTCTCCTGGTCTAATGTGGTTTGGGGTCTGCCCCGCTCTCGTTACCTCAGTAAACAAAAGCAACAGAGTCCAGGGTCATCTCATCACACAGTGATGTATTAAAGAGAAGGCTCATCATTTATTCCTAACACTGAGCGATGACCCTTTACATTCATTAACAAATACAAGAGATGACAAGAGATGACAAGAGATGACAGAGAAAAAGGGTAATAACCCTAATGAACATGGGCTTTAAATGAGAAATTCTCTTGTTACAGGGATATTTTCCAACCAAAGGCACCATCACTTATCCTTATGAGAAAAGTAATACATTTTCAGATCAAGAGGTTATAAGAGCAGCTAGCAGCTCCAGGTGGAACAAATTAATTCTACCTTCTGTATTTTCTCGACCATAACAAAGCATAATACAATGTGTCAAGCAGCTGATCCAGAGAGGTCAGTCTGATCTGGAGTCTGACTCTCTGCTGTTGGTTTACCTGCCATCCTACAGACTGTTTGTCCCTCTGGTGGAGGACGCTAACCTCTGGCCTTGCAGATACCACAGAGACCTGCATCTTCTATTTGTATCCACCGCTCTAATGTGATGAGTACTGACAGGTCAGCAGTAGGCTCAGCTCTGCTCTAGTTTCTCCGCCACAGAGAGACACACACACACACACACACAGCAGAAGGCAGACAGCTGTGGATGATACGCAGGCATGGGCACTTCCACGACTCTCCTGTGCAGGAGGAAGACTCTGGGCTCCCAGCCTGATCCCTCTTCTTAGCGGGATAAGGGGAAGAGGTCGGGGAGGTTTCCACCCTCAGTAGCACTGTTATTGTCTTCAGCATTGTCAAACCTTTCAGAGTAGGGGACAGGAGAAAGGCCAGTGGGTGTCTAATCTGTATTCTAATAATCCGAAGCTGCAAATGCAGGGAGCCTAGTGGTTAAGTAACCCGGGAGGTTGCTGGTTCAAATCCCTAGGTGAAACGTCTGCCGATGTGCCATTGAGCAAGGGGCTTAACCCTAATTGCTCCTGTGAGTTGCTCTGGATAATGACACAAATATAAATGTATCTACATCACTCCGTAGAATTGGAAGACTACAATGAATGAACTAAGACAACCCCCTTCCTCTATACCGCTTTTGGAAATGGATATACACTGTTTTACATTTCACTCACCACCTACATCATGTGCATCGTTTTACTACCGTAGGCTTATTTGTATAGAGCCCCATTAAAACACAGCGTGTCAATTAAGACTGAGGTCCACACTACAGCTCAGTTCTGGCTCTCCCAGAACATGATTACAAGGCATTTTCTCCCTGATCAGAGACACTCAGCGATCACTGAAAATCAATGGTGCTCCATTCTCCCACCCGCATCCCACTCTTTTACACACAATTAATTCTCACAGGCTGAAGAAATCCACTGCAGAGGAGAGGTACTTAGCAGTCCACGCAAGCATTGACTTCTTCCCCATAAGAGTCTGCATTGACGTCCCAAACGGCACCATATTCCACAGTGCACTACATTTAACTGGGGCCCATAGGGCTCCGGTCAAAAGTTGTGCACTTTAAATGGAAGAGGGTGCATTTTGGGATGCAGAATCCTGTATTATGTAACCTGTCTGGTGTTCTTTGGCAAACCACAGGGGGTGAAAGTAGTCCAGTTGAACATCTGCTTGAATTAGAGAAAGCAAGTGTCAAAACTGAAATGCCATTGATCCAGAAAATATCCAGCACGTCCCCTTTAGACGGGTAGTTGACTTAATAGCAGGGCTCATATAATTGTCTCTAAATAGTCCGAGAGAAATCTATGTGACTCCAGGCGTAATTGATGGATGCTAGAGTGTGACACTGCCCTTTATTCCTGTGAGGACAATTTGACAAATACTGGTGTGAAACATGATAAAAAATAAAATGTTGGTGTGTATTTGAATCCCATCCCATCCCATCCAGCCTGCCAGTATCCCACACTGTGGAGAACTGCAGTGGAAGCTGAAGGCCCTCTCTCTGACTGAGCCAGAGCACACATACACACCAGCTAGGTCGCAAGCCTCCTCACAGGCACACGCAAACACAAACAAACTGCAGACATACACATGCACACACACACACACACACTATCCTATATGATTACAATGATCTAATTTAAGCCCCAGTGTTGGGCCACAGACTGCGACTGAATTAGCGCTCTCTGTGTCTGTTGATATCAGGCCTGGAACACACCGTTGAAAGGCTGAAAGTCCACAACAAAAAGTAGACTTTCAAAAGTTACAGAGAAACTGCAGGTGTTGATAGCTATGGCTACTGTACGTACTGTATGTGAAGAGTTTGAATAGAAAATAGTTTGAAAAGGGAATTTGGCGAAGAGAGTAATGTTGTGAAGAAAATGGAAGTGTGTGAGGTCAAGGTGTCAGATGAATAATGTTCTTTGGGAAAGCAAGACGTCTCCCAAATGAATGTTTGTCCTTGCACTGTTCACAGAGCAACAGATGGGAAATGGAAATGTAGAATCCAGTACATAGTTCTTGTATGGATGAAAGGTCATAAAGAGTATAGGACACAGACAGAAGGATGGATGGAGGGACGAGTTGGCGGGAGGGCGGGCGTGCGGATGTGCAGACAGACAGACTCATGACATCCTCTGCCAAAAGTCTCTCAGACTCAGACAAAGTCATTTGTCCAGGGATGGATCTTCAGACCAAAATGACAAATGAATGTAAAGCTTTTAAATAGCAAACTTAATTTAACTAGATTTAAACAAGCACAAATCATAGCACTTTCTCTCAGTAATGGGTTTTCTATAGTCTGGCACATCTATCTACACCTAGATAGGACAGCATTACTGTTTCTCTAGCTTTGCTGATTGAGTTGCTTTTTCTCACTCTCCTGTGTGTGTGTGTGTGTGTGTGTGTGTGTGTGTGTGTGTGTGTGTGTGTGTGTGTGTGTGTGTGTGTGTGTGTGTGTGTGTGTGTGTGTGTGTGTGTGTGTGTGTGTGTGTGTGTGTGTGTGTGTGTGTGTGTGTGTGTGTGTGTGTATGCGTGCGTGCATGCGGCGTGGGCTTGTGCGTGTGTGTGTGATAAGTTGCTTTTTGTCAGACTTACACTTCCTCTGTATTTAATTATCCCTGGCAGATGCAAGTGTATCCTATTCCCTTTCTTTGGCACTTAAATGCTTAATGATTTACATTTGTAATCATTTATCCGGTCATTTGGGTAAGTAAATTCCAGCAGCAATTTGCTTTATGCTCCATTGTTCTTGTTTTTATTGCAGCTGTTGTCAGGCGGCCTGGACAACGTGGCGTTGGAGGGATACAACAAGAACTTGCAGTGTGTCTATGATTAATGTACCCTGTTAAAATGTTGAGTAAGGAGAAATTAGACTGTGCTGCATATGGTCACACTATTTCCTCCAGCTGCACCCAAATCTGTCTTCCTCTTTTCATATATTAATTTCAGTATACACTTAATGCGTTTTAGCCAATCAGTTGTGTTGTGACAAGGTGGGGGGAGTGGGGGGGGGGGGGGGGGGGGGTATACAGAAGCTAGCCTTACTTGGTAAAAGACCAAGTACATATTATGGCAAGAACAGGTCAAATAAGCAAAGAGAAACGACAGTCCATCATTACTTTAAAAACTTTTCTAGGGTAGGGGGCAGCATTCGGAATTTTGGATGAAAAGCATGCCCAAATTAAACTGCCTTCTTCTCGGGCCCAGAAGATATGATATGCATATAACTGGTAGATTTGGATAGAAAACACTCTAAAGTTTCCAAAACTGTTAAAATAGTGTCTGTGAGTATAACAGAACTGATTTGACAGGCGAAAACCTGAGAAAAATCCAATCTGGAAGTAGTTTTTGGGGGGTTTTGTAGTTTTCTATTTAATGCCATTACAGTATCCATTGACTTAGGACTCTAATTGCAGTTCCTATGCCTTCCACTAGATGTCAACAGTCTTTAGAAATTGTTTCAGGCTTGTATTCTGAAAAATGAGGAAGTAAGAGCAGTCTGAATGAGTCGACCCTAAAGTGTCACAGAGCTTTATCATGCGCACGACCGAGAGGGTGCCTTTCTTGTTTACCTTTTATACTGACAACGTTATTGTCCGGTTGAAATATGATCTATTATTTAGGATAAAAACAACCTGAGGATTGAATATAAACATCGTTTGACATGTTTCTATGAACTTTACGGATACCATTTGGATTTTTTGTCTGCCTGTTTTGACTGCGTTTGAGTTTGTGGATTACTGAAGAAACCGTGCGAACAAAGGTTTTTGGATTATAAAGAGACTTTATCGAACAAAAGGAACATTTATTGAGTAAATGAATGTCTGCTGAGTGCAACCATATGAAGATCATCAAAGGTAAGGGATAAATTTTATCTCTATTTCTGACTTGTGTTACTCTTCTACTTGGCTGGTTACTGTTTGTAATGATTTGTCTGCTGGGCTATGTTCTCAAATAATTGTACGGTATGCTTTCGCCGTAAAGCATTTTTTAAATCTGACACCATGGTTGGATTCACAAGAAGTTCATCTTTAAACCTATGTAAAATATGTTTTGTTTTCTGAATTTTTATAATGAGTATTTCTGTATTTGAATTTGGCGCCCAGCAGTTTCACTGGCTGTTGAAGAGGTGGGACGCTAACGTCTCACGTACCCAAGAGAGGTTAAGACATGAAGGTCTGTCAATACGGAACATTTCAGAACTTTGAAAGTTTCTTCAAGTGCAGTTGCAAAAACCATCAAGCGCTGTGATGAAACTGGCTCTCATGAGGACCGCCTCTGCGGTAAGTTCGTTGGAGTTACCAGGCTCAGAAAATGCAGCCCAAATAAATGCTTCACAGAGTTAAAGTAACAGACACATCTCAACATTAACTGTTCAAGAGTAGACTGTGTGAAGCAAGCCTTCAAGGTCGAATTGCTGCAAAGAAACCACTACTAAAGGACACCAATAAGAAGAAGAGACTTGCTTGGGCAAAGAAACACCAGCAATGGACATTAGACCGGTGGAAATGTGTCCTTTGGTCTGGAGTCCAAATTTGAGAGTTTTGGTTCCAACCACCGTGTCTTTGTGAGACGCGGTGTGGGTGAACGGATAATCTCCGCATGTCTATTTCCCACCGTAAAGCATGAAGGAGGAGGTGTTATGGTGTGGGGGTGCTTTGCTGGTGACTGTCTGTGATTTATTTCGAATTCAAGGCACACTTAACCACCATGGCTACCACAGCGTTCTGCAGCGATACGCCATCCCATCTGGTTTGGGCTTAGTGGGACTATCAACTGTTTTTCAACAGGACAATGACCCAACACACCTCCAGGCTGTGTAAGGGCTATTTGACCAAGGAGAGTGATGGAGTGTTTGAGAGAATGCCAAGAGTGTGCAAAGCTGTCATCAAGGCAAAGGGTGGCTATTTGAAGAATCTCAAACATAAAATATATTTTGATTTGTTTAACACTTTTTTGGTGACTACATGATTCCATATGTCTTATTTCATAGTTTTGATGTCTTCACTATTATTCTACAATGCAGAACATTGTAAAAACAAAGAAAAACCCTTGAATGAGTAGGTGTTCTAAAACTTCTGACCGGTAGTGTACATGCCTCACAAGACTTGTCTGAAGGTAGCCCGGTACCAGCTAAAACACTTATGGCAGTATATATGGAAGTGCTTTCTTATATCTTTCAAATATAGGGCAGACACTTCAAAACCTACTTCCTTTTGATTTATTTTTAGATTATCTGTTTTGCCATTCATAAATATGTAATTCAATGCATTTCTATGGGCTAAAATCAGTAAGGCAAAATTCAAGTTTCATCAAATAATGTTTTTATATACAATTTTTATACTTACAGGGGTCCTACAATTCTAAATCAAATAGCTAAATGATCCATGGTATGACCTTCTTAAAACTATTCCATATAGCTTAGTAGAAACCCAGCCCCGGGCCCTTAGTCCTTAGGGGGTTATTAAGAAAGAAAGATATTCCACAAATTTTTATTTCACAAACTTTTACTTGAAATGCATTCCAGGTGACTACCTTATGAAGCTGTTTGAGAGAATGCCAAGAGTGCAAAGCTTTCATCAAGGCAAAGGGTGGCTATTTGAAGAATCTGAAATACAGTATAAAACATATTTCGATTTGTTTAACACTTTTTTGGTTACTACATGATTCCATATGTCTTATTTCATAGTTTTGATGTCTTCACTATTATTCTACAATGTAGAAAATCATAAAATAAAGAAAAACCTTGAATGAGTAGGTGTTCTAAAACTTTTGACCGGTAGTGTACGTGAGAGTCTCACCTTTCGATTTGGGGTCATATTAGTGTGTGTCCCGTGAAACTTGTGGGGGTTGTGTAGAGCGAAAGGGAGAACACCATCGCAAGCTTCTCATATTAGGCCAAACCGTTACAGATGCTACAGATGTTTTTGTCAGAAGACCGATTTTCAGGAGATCTCCTTGTCTGACAAACACCGTTGTTACTCAGCCACCTTGCCACCTGGATTTTCTTTTTTAAATAGGCCAGTTGAGGCCAGTAGAGAACAAGTTCTCATTTACAACTGCGACCTGGCCAAGATAAAGCAAAGCAGTGCGACACAAACAACAACACAGAGTTACACATGGAATAAACGAAACATACAGTCAATAACACAATAGAAAAAAAGTCTATATACAGTTTGTGCAAATGAGGTAAGATAAGGGAGGTAAGACAATTAATAGGCCATAATGGCAAAATAATTACAATTTAGCAATTAAACACTGGAGTGATAGAGACTGGAGTGATAGATGTGCAGAAGATGAATGTGCAAGTAGAGATACTGGGGTGCAAAGGAGCAAAATAAAAATAAAAATTACAGTATGGGGATGAGGTAGTTGGATGGGCTAGTTACAGATGGGCTATGTACAGGTGCAGTGATCTGTGAGCTGCTCTGATATGAGTCTCCAGCTTCAGTGATTTTTGCAATTCGTTCCAGTCATTGGCAGCAGAGAACTGGAAGGAAAGGCGGGCAAAGGAGGAATTGGCTTTGACCAGCGAAATATACCTGCTTGAGCGCGTGCTATGGGTGGGGGCTGCTATGGTGACCAGTGAGCTGAGATAAGGCGGGGCTTTACCTAGCAAAGACTTATAGATGACCTGGAGCCAGTGGGTTTGGCGAGGGCCAGCCAATGAGAGCATACAGGTCGCAGTGGTGGGTAGTATATGGGGCTTTTGTGACAAAACGGATGGCACTGTGATAGACTGCATCCAATTTGCTGAGTAGAGTGTTGGAGGCTATTTTGTAAATGACATCGCCGAAGTCAAGGATCGGTAGGATAGTCAGTTTTACCAGGGTATGTTTGGCAGCATGAGTTAAGGATGCTTTTTTTGCGAAATAGGAAGCCGACTAGATTCAATTAATGAGTTAATTGTTACATGATTAATTTAATCGGGTAACAATTAAACACAGTTAGTTGATGAGATAAATAACAATCATCATATTAATGAAAGTAAAGTCACGACATCTAGCTTAAACAGACCGGGAGAGGGATAATTAACACTGCCACAGATGCTTTTAAGAACAAACTAATGGAAAGGATAGATGTCACGTCACTGTCCTTTACTGTGCTCTACACACACCCAGATCACAGGGAGGATGAGATGGTTGGGGCAGTGTCCAAAATGGTACCCTATTCTCTTTATAGTGCACTACTTTTTGTGCCATTTCGGACACAGACAGGGTTGGAGAGGCAGGGGGCCCGGCCCTCTCCCTGCAGCAGACTAGGAGTCTTCATAGCCAGGGATTGAGGGATTTAAGATTCAGACAGTATCTTCATTAGTTCTCCTAGCCTCGATTAATCATCATTAAGGTTAGCCTTCAGGTAGCAGGATCAGCCAGTCAACCCACCGTCCTCAGGGTCAGTGAGTGAGTCCAACCTCTGTAAAGTTTGTCCCTGGGCTGGGCCACTCACTCAGTTAGTCACTCAGTCCCACATGTCTCCATCCCTGGACCACCCCCTCACTTAGTCAGTCACTCAGTCTCACGTGTCCCCAACCCTCTGCCATACAATCAGTCTTACCTCCCGGCGATTTCTATCTTTCTGTGTGTAGTCCTGGGGTGGCTGCATGTACATCTGTATTGTGTCACCCATCCACGTGAAGCACATAAACCTATTCAAATCTATTTTCTCCGTAGGAAATGGCATGCTAAACCACTCTGTTCCATCCACGTAACTAAAAACATGATTCCATTTTCCGTCTGCGCATGACTCACTGGATTCTTCAGAAGACTAACGTCTCAGAAAGCTTAATCTATCTAGGAAAATACCGCCAAATCAAAATAAGGGATTGAATATGGGGGAATATAGAAAAATGACATCTGTAGGGGCTAATGTGTCCCAGATGTGTCATGTACACGAACGTCTGCTATAGTCTACAGCATGTGTCATGATTTTTGGGTTCTTTATGCCTAAGCCCTAAATGTTCAGTAGCAGCTGTCTGCTTCAGATATGTCACACAGCAACAATACAACCATGCTAATCCAGCTCGGGCCTTTGTGTTGCTTCTGTAATCTGTTCCATAGAAAAAAGCTTAGTGCTCATAAATCTGCACTATTGAATTATTTATCCTTATTCATCCTGTAGCTCCAGATCGGTCAAGAAGTAGGGACGGAGGATGGAGGGACAGAGAGATGGAGGAAACGGGTATGGATGGATGGACAGAGGGGCGGATGGAGGGAGGAGGAGAGACGGACGGATGGAAGGACGGACGACAGATGGCGGGGACAATGGAACGCGGGAGGACTTACAAACAGATGAACAGAATTAACGGAAGGGAGAACGGGAAGTAAAGTAGCCCGGTTGAAGTTTAATTTAAGTTTACTCAAGTGCATTATTAATGGAAGGAGGAGGGGAATGTATTGTGCAGCATTGTGATAAAGACTAGCAGTAATTAGAGCAAGGCCATTTATTCCTGCCTCCGTCTACACATTCATCATCCTGGCTGAAGAAAAAAGAGAGAGGGGGAGATGAGACAAAAAAAGAGGAGGAAAGAAGAGAAAGGAGAAAGTCAAATCAAATACATTTTTATTTGTCACGTGCGCTGAATACAACAGGTGTAGACTTTACTGTGAAATGCTTACTCACGAGCCCTTTCACAACAATGCAGAGTTAAAAAGGAAGAGCATTAGCAAACAGAAAATAGTAACACAAATAACAATAATGAGGCTACACTGTATATACAAGCAGTACCGGTACTGAGGCAATGTGCAGGGGTACGAGGTAGTTGAAGTAGAATGTACATGTAGATAGGGGTATAAAAGTGACTAGGCAATAAGGATAGACAATAAAACAGAGTAGTGGCAGCATATGGAGAGAGTGAAAGTATGTGTGTGGCATCAATATGTGTGTGTGTGTGTGTGTGTGTGTGTGTGAGTGTGAGTGTGAGTGTGAGTGTGTGTGTGTGTGTGTGTGTGTGTGTGTGTGTGTGTGTGTGTGTGTGTGTGTGTGTGTGTCTGTGTGTTGAAGTGTCAGTGTAAGTATGAGTGAGTGTGTGGGTAGAGTCAGTATAAGAGACTCAGTGGAAAGTGCAAAAAAGTGTGCAATAGCCATTTGATTAACTGTTCAGCAGTCTTATGGCTTGGGAGTAAAAGCTTTTTAGGTGCCTTTTGGTGACAGATCTGGCACTCTGGTATCTCTTGCCATGCGGTAGGAGAGTGAACAGTCTATGGCTTGGGTTGGCTGGGGTCTTTGACAATTTTCCAGGCCTTCCTCTGACCCTTCCTGGTATAGGTCCTGGATGGCAGAAAGGAGAAACGAGAGAGGAGAGAAATACATGTATGTCTCACTAGCAGACAGTGGACAGTCACATTCAGGCCTTTGACTTGTCTAAATGAGATATTCTCAACATAAACAATGGCTATAAACAGTATTGTCAACTTTTAAAACTCCAATATCTCATTTCTTTGTGTCTAACTTTTGTATCTATTAGGAAGATACTGGATGTAACCCGCTGTGTCTGGTTCAAAAGCGTTTCCACCTAAAAGGGGATTTTCTTTTCCATTAGGGTAACGGCGTAGTGAAGAGCAGAAAATAAGTCTGATGGCGTGGAGGATCATCTAAGAGTTTCTCCCCTCTGCTCTGCTGGGGGACTGTCGCTGCCAAGGAGAAATTACACATCAGAGGAGATCATTACCAGGAAGAGGCCTGGGGAACGGAGAGAATGAACAGAGAGAGGGAGGAATGGAACAACGGCATTTCTTTGCGTTCCAAATGGCACCGTATTCCCTACATAGTGCCCAAGGCCCTGGTCAAATGTAGTGCACTATATAAGGAATAGGGTGCCGTTTGGAACGCAGCCCGTGGCTCCCAAGCCCATGCAGTATAAATGGAAATCCAATACAGTGTTTGGCTGGCACAATGATTTGATCATTAGTGAAGAGCAGGCTGTGACACCAAATAATATCATCAGAAAATATGAGCCATATTTCAGGTAGAAGTAACCACTCCAATTCTGGTGAGAAATGCTTGAAAATGCAAAGTCATAAAGGGCGAGGTATCTGAGAAAGAGAGGATTAATCAATGAGTAAATCTGTGAATACAATACATGTGTGAAATGAATGAGTGATTGAATGATGGTGCTTCTCAGTTCTCACAGATCTGAGTAGAAAGGACTTGTTATGTTTCCCAAATGGCACCCTATTCCCTATATAGAATAGGGTGCCATTTGGGATGTAGCCAGGACCTGATGCAGACATGCTGCAATAGATTGGGCTTGCAAAGGGTGCATTGATTTACTCCCCCCCTTAAAACACCACACTATCCAATTCCCACAAATGAAAAATAATTATCCTAAATGCACCCATGAGGCCACTTAGGATGCAGCCAGTGAGACAACTGGAGATTCTTCTTCTGCACTGAATAATTTATATCTTATTAATGTTAGAACACATTGTTCACTTAGATATTCATTTCATAACCATACACAAAGAAAGGGAGTAGAAAGGGCTGTATAAGCACACTGACAGATACAAAAACATATAATCTCATAAAGCCTTTTGTATTTGGACTACTGTCTGGGAATATCTTTCTAGCACACTGTTGTCTGACTGTTTTGGATAAAAATACCCAGATGGATGGGAACATAATTATTGTTCACTTAGATATTCATTTAATAACCATGCACAAACTCTGCCGGGTTCAAAAGCAAATCTCATAATGCACAGTAGGCCTTTTGTACTTGGGACTACCGTCTGTGAATATCTTTATAGGACATTGTTGTCTAATACTGTTTTGGATAAAAAAAATACCCAGATGGCTTACAGGACATGAAAGGAATAGTTATTGGACTTAGAAAACAGGGGTTTTAAAGTAAAGTACTAAATTATACAAAGTATCTTATTTTTCACTTGCAGAGTTTTTGTTGATTACAACGATTAGGTCCCAAACGACACACTGTTCTCTATACATTGCATTACTAAAGGAGTGCACTATAAATGGAATAAGGTGTCAGTGGGGACATACAAACCTTTCAGAATGAGGCTGCTGTTTCATAACCAGTATTCTGGTCAATGAGGAGCATCAGATCGGGTTTTAAAATACAATTTGAAATATTTGAAATACTTTGAGCTCTTTCTTCATCCTGCTTGTGTATCAATTGGGTAGAGTTTGCACTGCACTTTTGGGATTTTTCTATCGGTTCACATGCAACAGGCAAGCTAATTCAAGCACAGCTAAAGTATTTGAAATGATTTCAAATAGTATTTGAACCCAGGTCTGAAGACCATTCAGTATCAGCCTCGTTAATATCATCCATCCTGAATGATGAAAAACACATCAGACCTCACCTTTAACCAGTAACCAGACACGTTACAGTCCAGTAACATGACATGTTTCATGTTGTTGATATATAACTCTGGTTATCCTTCATGTTTGAACCCCCACAGAATTGAATGACCACTACTGACAGCTTGGCTTTAAGTCGCCCTATGTCCTCCTCATTAGGCTGTAGAGGGATGGCAAACTCAAAGAAGACTCTGTACGACAGTGATGGGATCTAACTCCGGGGGGTACAACGCCCACTTAATTTCCTAGATCCACCAATCAAGAGGCTCCAAGACAGACTGGTTCTACAGTGGGACCTCTGAGATACGAACACGTTGGGAATGGAGGTTGTTTCAGAAACACTGTCTGTGTATTTACTCAGTGATCAGTTTATTAGGTACACCAATCTAGTACCGGGTCGGACCCCCTTGGACACATTGCTCAATTGGTATCAAGGGACCTAATGTGTGTACGCCAAATCCTGACTCTGCCATCACCATGACGCAACAGGAACCGGAATTCGTCGGACCAGGCAATATTTTCCACTCCTCAGTTGTCCATTGTTGGTGATCGTGTGACCACTGGAGCCGGTTCTTTTTGTTTTTAGCTGATAGGAGTGGAACCCAGTGTGGTCGTTCACTGCAATAGCCCATTTGTGACAATGACTGACGAGTTGTGCGTTCCGAGATGCCGTTCTGCACACTACTGTTGTACTGCGCCATTATTTGCCTGTTTGTGGCACGCCTGTTAGCTTGCACGGTTCTTGCCATTCTCCTTCGACCTCTCATCAATAAGCTGTTTTCGCCCACAGGTCTGCCGCTGACTGGATGCTTTTTGTTTGTTGCACCATTCTCGGTAACCCTAGACACTGTCGTGCGTGAAAATCCCAGGAGGCCGGCCATGCCTGAGATACTGGAATCGGCGGGCCTTGCACGGACGGTCATACCACGCTTAAAGTCGCTTAGGTCACTCGTTTTGTCCGTTCAATTGAACAGTAACTGAATGCCTTGATGCCTGTCGGCCTCGGTTTATATAGCAAGCCAAGGCTACGTGACTCACTGTCTTTAGGAGCGAACCATTTTCATGAACACGGTGGTGTACCTAATAAACTGGCCACTGAGTTGTATCTGTCTGTGTATATAACTGCAGACTGGATACCTTTACCTCTCTTTCAAGCGACTGGATCTCACCATACAGAGAGAGAGACATGTATTTTTCCAACTTAATTGAGGAAAATAAGAACAATCCAAAATGTATTTTTGATACTGTCGCAAAGCTAACTAAAAAGCAGCATTCCCCAAGTGAGGATGGCTTTCACTTCAGCAGTAATAAATTCATGAATTTCTTTGAGGAAAAGATCATGATCATTAGAAAGCAAATTACGGACTCCTCTTTAAATCGGCGTATTCCTCCAAAGCTCAGCTGTCCTGGGTCTGCACAACTCTGCCAGGACCTGGGATCAAGAGAGACACTTAGGTGTTTTAGTACTAAATCTCTTGACACAATGATGAAAATAATCATGGCCTCTAAACCTTCAAGCTGCATACTGGACCCTATTCCAACTACACTACTTAAAGAGCTGCTTCATGTGCTTGGCCCTCCTATGTTGAACATAATAAACGGCTCTCTATCCACCGGATGTGTACCAAACTCACTAAAAGCGGCAGTAATAAAGCCTCTCTTGAAAAAGCCAAACCTTGAACCAGAAAATATAAAAAACTATCGGCCTATATCGAATCTTCCATTCCTCTCAATTTTTTTGGAAAAAGCTGTTGCGCAGCAACTCACTGCCTTCCTGAAGACAAACAATCTATACGAAATGCTTCAGTCTGGTTTTAGACCCCATCATAGCACTGAGACTGCACTTGTGAAGGTGGTAAATGACCTTTTAATGGCGTCAGACCGAGGCTCTGCATCTGTCCTCGTGCTACTAGACCTTAGTGCTGCCTTTGATACCATCGATCACCACATTCTTTTGGAGAGATTGGAAACCCAAATTGGTCTACACGGACAAGTTCTGGCCTGGTTTAGATCTTATCTGTCGGAAAGATCAACTGTACATTTCGGTGTTCCTCAAGGTTCCGTTTTAGGACCACTATTGTTTTCACTATATATTTTACCTCTTGGGGATGTCATTCGAAAACATAATGTTAACTTTCACTGCTATGCGGATGACACACAGCTGTATATTTCAATGAAACATGGTGAGGCCCCAAAATTGCCCTCGCTAGAAGCCTGTGTTTCAGACATAAGGAAGTGGATGGCTGAAAACGTTCTACTTTTAAACTCGGACAAAACAGAGATGCTTGTTCTAGGTCCTAAGAAACAAAGAGATCTTCTGTTGAATCTGACAATTAATCTTGATGGTTGTAAAGTCATCTCAAATAAAACTGTGAAGGACCTTGGCGTTACTCTGGACCCTGATCTCTCTTTTGACGAACATATCAAGACTGTTTCAAGGACAGCTTTTTTCCATCTACGTGACATTGCAAAAATCAGAAATGTTCTGTCCAAAAATGATGCAGAAAAATTAATCCATGCTTTTGTTACTTCTAGGTTAGACTACTGCAATGCTCTACATTCCGGCTACCCGGATAAAGCACTAAATAAACTTCAGTACGGCTGCTAGAATCCTGACTAGAAGCAGAAAATTTGATCATATTACTCCAGTGCTAGCCTCCCTACACTGGCTTCCTGTTAAGGCAAGGGCTGATTTCAAGGTTTTACTGTTAACCTACAAAGCGTTATATGGGCTTGCTCCTACCTATCTTTCCGAGTTGGTCCTGCCGTACATACCTACACGTACGCTACGGTCACAAGACGCAGGCCTCCTAATTGTCCCTAGAATTTCTAAGCAAACAGCTGGAGGCAGGGCTTCCTCCTATAGATCTCCATTTTTATGGAATGGTCTGCCTACCCATGTGAGAGACGCAGACTCGGTCTCAACCTTTAAGTCTTTACTGAAGACTTATCTCTTCAGTGGGTCATATGATTGAGTGTAGTCTGGCCCAGGAGTGTGAAGGTGAACGGAAAGGTTCTGGAGCAACGAACCGCCCTTGCTGTCTCTGCCTGGCCGGTTCCCCTCTCTCCACTGGGATTCTCTGCCTCTAACCCTATTACAGGGGCTGAGTCACTGGCTTACTGGTGCTCTTTCATGCCGTCCCTAGGAGGGGTGCGTCACGTGAGTGGGTTGAGTCACTGACGTGATCTCCCTGTCTGGGTTGGCACCCCCCCCCCCCCCTTGGGTTGTGCCGTGGCGGACATCTTTGTGGGCTATACTCGGCCTTGTTGGTGGTTGAAGGTATCCCTCTAATGGTGTGGGGGCTGTGCTTTGGCAAAGTGGGTGGGGTTATATCCTTCCTGTTTTGCCCTGTCAGGGGGTATCATCGGATGGGGCCACAGTGTCTCCTGACCCCTCCTGTCTCAGCCTCCAGTATTTATGCTGCAGTAGTTTATGTGTTGGGGGGCTAGGGTCAGTTAGTTATATCTGGAGTACTTATCCTGTCTTATCCGGTGTCCTGTGTGAATTTAAGTATGCTCTCTCTAATTCTCTCTTTCTTTCTCTCTCTCGGAGGACCTGAGCCCTAGGACCATGCCTCAGGACGACCTGGCATGATTACTCCTTGCTGTCCCCAGTCCACCTGGTCGTGCTGCTGCTCCAGTTTCAACTGTTCTGCCTGCGGCTATGGAACCCTGACCTGTTCACCGGACGTGCTACCTGTCCCAGACCTGCTGTTTTCAACTCTCTAGAGACCGCAGGAGCGGTAGAGATACTCTTAATGATCGGCTATGAAAAGCCAACTGACATTTACTCCTGAGGTGCTGACTTGCTGCACCCTCGACAACTACTGTGATTATTATTATTTGACCATGCTGGTCATTTATGAACATTTGAACATCTTGGCCATGTTCTGTTATAATCTCCACCCGGCACAGCCAGAAGAGGACTGGCCACCCCTCATAGCCTGGTTCCTCTCTAGGTTTCTTCCTAGGTTTTGGCCTTTCTAGGGAGTTTTTCCTAGCCACTGTGCTTCTACACCTGCATTGCTTGCTGTTTGGGGTTTAAGGCTGGGTTTCTGTACAGCACTTTGAGATATCAGCTGATGTACGAAGGGCTATATAAATAAATTTGATTTGATTTGATTTAGAGAGAGACCTTTTGTGATGACTTCTATGTCCAAGGTCTCGTTTGGCTTCTCGGAAAACCTCAAGACTGCGTCCTAAATGGCACCCTATGGGCCCTTGTCAAAAGTAGTGCACTACACATTGATTAGGGTGCTCTTTTGGACATACATTAAGCCTCCCTCTGTACCTAGCCACCTGTCCAGACATGCATTGACTCTCAGAGAACCCATTATGCCTCTGTGAAAGGAGAGGACTATGGCCTCTCTGAATCCCAGACAGACAGCAGGCTGATAAGAAAAGCTCTGGGATGCTGTCCAGATAGAACAAGTATCCATTTCTATGTCCCAACTGGCATCCCACTACCTATATACAGTAGTGCACTACTTTTGACCAAGGCCCTAGTCAAAAGTAGTGCACTACATAGGGAATAGTAGGACATTTAGAACCCACAGCCATTTAATCATTCTTTTGACATATCTTACCTTAACTCCAGGAAATTATCTTTATTCACCAGCCAATTAAGATCATATCAAATGTTTTAGTTTTGTTTTCCACTAACTCATTACATTAGAATTAAATGTAAATGCTTAATTTCTTACTGTGACAACAAGTTTTATAAATACACTGAACAAAAATATACAGTGCATTCGGAAAGTATTCAGACCCCTTCACTTTTCCACATTTTGTTATGTTACAGTCTTATTCCAACATGGATTAAAACGTTTTTTCCCCTCAATAATCTACACTCAAAACCCCATAATGATAAAGCAAAAACCGGGTTTCAGACATTTTGTAAATTTATAAAAAACAAAAATGTTCACATTTACATAAGTATTCAGACCCTTTACTCAGTACTTTGTTGAAGCACCCTTGGCAATTACTACAGCCTCAAGTCTTCTTGGGTATGACGCTACAAGCTTGGCATATCTGTATTTGGGGAGTTTCTCCCATTCTTCTCTGCAGATCCTCTCAAGCTCTCTCAAGAGTTTTGTACTGAAGCCACTCCTGCATTGTCTTGGCTGTGTGCTTAGGGTCTTTGTCCTGTTGGAAGGTGAACCTTCGCCCCTGTCTGAGGTCCTGAGTGCTCTGAAGCAGGTTTTCAACAAGGATCTCTCTGTACTTTGCTCCGTTCAGCTTTCCCTCGATCCTGAGTAGTCTCCCAGTCCCCACAGCATGATGCTGCCACCACCATGCTTCACCGTAGGGATGGCATTGGCCAGGTGATGAGTGGTGCCTGGTTTCCTCCACGCTATGCATTCAGGTCAAAGAGTTTCGTCAGACCAGAGAATCTTGTTTCTCGTGGTCTGAGAGTCCTTTAGGTGCCTTTTGGCAAACTCTAAGCAGGCTGTCATGTGCCTTTTACTGGCCAGTCTACCATAAAGGCCTGTCTGGTGGAGTGCTGCAGAAATGGTTGTTCTTCTAGAAGGTTCTCCCATCTCCACAGAGGAACTCTGGAGCCATAGGGATCTTGATCACCTCCCTGACCAAGGCCCTTCTCCCCCGATTACTCAGTTTAGCCGGGCGGCCAGCTCTAGGAAGTCTTGGTGGCTACAAACTCATTCCATTTAAGAATGATGGAGGCCACTGTGCTCTTGGGGACCTTCAATGCTACAGAAATGAGGATTTGTGCCTCGACACAATCCTGTCTCTGAGCTCTACGCACAATTCCTTCGACCTCATGGCTTGGTTTTTGCTCTGACATGCACTGTCAACTGTGGGACCTTATTTAGACAGGTGTGTGCCTTTCCAAATCATGTCCAATCAATTGAATTTACCACAGGTGGACTCCATTCAAGTTGTAGAAACATCTCAGGTATGATCAATGGAAACAGGATGCACCTGAGCTCAATTTCGAGTCTCATAGCAAAGAGTCTGAATACTTATGTAAATAAGGTATTTCTGTTTTTTATTTGTAATACATTTGCAAAAAATTCATATTTTGTTTCTCTTTGTCATTATGTGGTATTGTCTGTAGATAGATAAGGGAAAACATTCATTTTAGATTAAGGCTGTAACGTAACAAAATGTGGAAAAAGTTAAGCGGTCTGAATACTTTCCGAATACACTGTAAATGCAACATGCAAACATTTCAAAGAGTTTACTGTTCCAGTTCATATAAGGAAATCAGTAAATTTAAATAAATAAATTAGGCCCTAATCTATGGATTTCACATGACTGGGGACACAGATATGATCTGTTGGTCACAGATACCTTAAAAAATTAAAGGTAGGGGCGTGGATCAGAAAACCTGTTACTATCTGGTGTGACCACCTTTCGCCTCATGCAGCGTGACACGTCTCCTTTACAATGAGTTGATCAGGCTGTTGATTGTGGCCTGTGGAATGTTGTCCCACTCCTCTTCAATGGCTGTGCAAAGTTGCTGGATATTGGCGGGAACTATAACAAGCTGTCGTACACGTTGATCCAGAGCATCCCAAACAGCTCAATGGGTGGCATGTCTGGTGAGTATGCAGGCCATGGAAGAACTGGGATATTTTTAGCTTCCAGGAATTGTGTACAGATCCTTGCGACATGGGGCCGTGCATTATCATGCTGAGATGATGGCAGTGGATGAACGGCACAATAATGGGCCTCTGGATCTTGTCACAGTATCTCTGTGCATTCAAATTACCATTGATAAAATGCAATTGTGTTCGTTGTCCACAGCTTATGCCTGCCCTTAGCATAACCCCACCGCCACCATGGGGAACACTGTTCACAACGTTGACATTATCAAACCGCTCGACCACACGACGCCATACACGCTGGGATTCATCCGTGAAGAGCACACTTCTGTGAAGAACACACTTTTCCAGCATGCCAGTGGCCATCAAAGGTGAGCATTTCCCCACTGAAGTCAGTTACGACGCCGAACTGCAGTCAGGTCAAGACCCTGGTGAGGACGACGAGGACGCAGATGAGCTTCCCCGTGCAGAAATTCTTCAGTTGTGCAAACCCACAGTTTCATCAGCTGTCCAGGTGAAGAAGCCGGATGTGGAGGTCCCGGGCTGGCGTGGTTACACGTGATCCGCGGTTGAGAGGCCTGTTGGACGTACTGCCAAACTCTCTAAAACTAAGTTGGAGGCGGCTTATGGTAGAGAAATGAACATTAAATTATCTGGCAACAGGTCTGGAGGACATTCCTGTAGTCAGCGTGCCAATTGCATGTTACCTCAAAAGACATCTGTGGCATTGTGTTGTGTGACAACACTTCACATTTTATAGGGGCCTTTTACTGTCCCCCAGTACAAGGTGTACCTGTGTAATGATCATGCTGTTGAAATTAATCAGCTTCTTGATATGCCACACCTGTCAGGTGGATGAATTAACTTGGTAAAGGATAAGGAAAAAAGTTAACCGAATATGATGCCTCCCCACGCAATACATTTCATGGCTTGATATTACAATAAGAATGTCCAAGAACACTGAATCAACTTAAAAGTTCAGAATTGTGTCACATCTCACAAAATGCATCATTATAGGCAATAAACTCAAGACAACAGTACACACTGTTGCAAAGAAAGATAACAGAGACAACATTTCAAATTTGACTTTAATGCCAAAGATTTTTTTTAAGTATCTGTTTAGCGCCAGAGTTGAGCATCTTTATGTAATACCACAGCACAGCAGTCACAGTGGTAGAAACATACACCATAGAGAGTTTAAGGCAGATATACAGAGAATAAGCGGCTTTTCAATGAAGCTCAACAGTGTCGAATGTCTGGTATCAAAGAATACTGTGAGGAAGGTAACGGCTGTGTGTAACATGGGACAGAGCTATTGTACCTTGTTTTAATTCCCTTGTCACAGTTATCAGTGAAGCACTGTAGGTGACCATGAGAATCAGGGAATCAGCAGAGTCAATATACTGCTTTGCTTGGCTCTGGTCCAGGGCACTGGACCAGAGCTAAGGAAGGCAGGACAAGAGCTATGACTTACTGTACTTGTTGACTGACATGTAGCCTACTAGGCTAGCCTATATGTTGAAGGAGGGGATTCATACTGTAGGAAATGTTTTCCAATCCCCCACTAGAGATTCTCTAAGGTATCAAATCAAAGTTTAAATCAAATTTTAATTGTCACATGCTTTGTAAACAACAGGTGTAAACAAGCAGTGAAACTGCGCGCAGACACTCAGCTCACCGGGACTGCTGCACAGAAGAAATATCAGCCCACGCAGAGAAGCATGAGCTTGAACTTCACTCAACTATCTAGAGTTTTCGCCCTTAGTTAATTAACACTATCAACGTTTCCCTTTACTGTGGGAATTGTGATTGAATCAACGCAATATTAGCCACTTTCAATGCAACATACCGAAACAAAACGAACGCATCAGTGTAGGATTCTATTAATTGACACCTCCTACCCATCCCGTATTCTACACAGACCGGTGCACCATAACCAATCAGAGCTGCAGTAGGCCTAAATCTAATTTTGTTTGTCACATGCGCCGGATACAAAATGTGTCGACCTTACAGTGAAATGCTTACTTACAAGCCCTTAACCAACAGTGCAGTTTTAAGAACAAAAGAAGAAGAAAAAGTAATACAGTGTCAATGTGCGGGGGCACCAGTTAGTCGAGGTAACTGACGTAATATGTACATGTAGGTAGAGTTATTCAAGTGACTATGCATAGATAATAAACAGAGAGTAGCAGCAGCGTAAATGTCAAATTCCTTATATTAAGCAAACCAGAAGGCGCATTTTTCTTGTTTTTTAAATTT
Source organism: Salvelinus alpinus (assembly GCF_045679555.1). Taxonomy (NCBI): domain Eukaryota; kingdom Metazoa; phylum Chordata; class Actinopteri; order Salmoniformes; family Salmonidae; genus Salvelinus; species Salvelinus alpinus. The sequence goes on from NC_092100.1 coordinate 53,374,155, forward strand.
GCGAATAGCCAGGGGTACTCTTCAACACTCAGACATAAATTACAAACAAGCACCCGCTAAAAAATAAATATATAAAAGTAAATCATAATTACAAAAGAAAAAGAGCATTTGTGTTTCGTGAGTCCACCAGATCAGAGGCAGTAGGGATGACCAGGGATTTCCTCTTGACAAGTGCATGAATTGGACTATTTTTTCTGTCCTGTTAAGCGTTCAAAATGTAACGAGTACTTTTGGGTGTCAGGGAAAATGGTTGGAGTAAAAAGTACATTATTTTCTTTAGGAATGTAGTGAAGTAAATGTAAAAGTTGTCAAAAATATAAATAGTAAAGTAAAGTACAGATACCCCAAAAAACGACTTAAGTAATACTTTAAAGTATTTTTACTTAAAAGTACTTTACACGACAGCATGTAGCCACATGTGCACATTGTTCATATCCTTTGCTAGTTAGTGACATATTAGCCCAGTTATAGATCATTTGTAGTCAGCAATGGGGAAGTGATTGCTTTCTACAAGAGCACAAAACGTGTACATTTCTAGATACCTTTGAAACGCAAGTCAGGTAAAGAGCTTTTTTTGTATTAAAGGGGCAATGTTGAATTTTGAGACAGGCTTGAATAAGCTAAGTAGCCAATAGGCAGAGGGTAGCATCATTTGTCTGATTCTCTGTAATAATGGTACAGTATGGGAATAATAATGGATGTTATTTTGTAAAGTGGTTTCTTGCATCAAACAACACAACAACATTTCCAGTCACCTCCTTGTCTGAAGAACAAGTGGATAAACAAGTTAATGTTAAGCCTACATTGAACACCACACATTGGCCGCTACTGTAGCCTGAATGATAGAACAGGTTAAAATGTTATGGGATCATTTTCTCCATTGTTTTTGATGGTAGGCCACTCTGGTAGACCTACATTATGATCAAATACCCACAGTAGCCTACTTGACCACTGTTTGAAACTGTAACTTAAGGCGGGTACAGCCTCAGTGTTCACACTAAACCCACGCTGGAAGTTGCACAGAATTTACACATCGTTCAAGTTTGTGCTCAGCAGACCTGAAATTTGCTCGATGCTGAAATAAATTTGAGGGAACATTGCTCATGGGCCCTTCCCAAAAATTCACAATGCAATAATTAAACATTTATATAATAGAAGAAAAAATATATAGTACAAAATTAGCAATGATAGCTTGGCTATATAAATGGGGTACCAATACAGAGTCAAGGTAATTGAGGTAAATACAGTTGAAGTCGGAAGATTACATACACCTTAGCTAAATACATTTAAACTCAGTTTTTCACAATTCCTGACATTTAATCCTAGTAACAATTCCCTGTCTTCGGTCAGTTAGGATAACCACTTTATTTTAAGAATGTGAAATGTCAGAATAATAGTAGAGAGAATGATTTATTTCAGCTTTTATTTCTTTCATCACATTCCCAGTGGGTCAGAAGTTTACATACACTCAATTAGTATTTGGTAGCAATGCCTTTAAATTGTTTAACTTGGGTCAAACGTTTCGGGTAGCCTTCCACAAGCTTCCCAAAATTAGTTGGGTGAATTTTGGCCCATTCCTCCTGACAGAGCTGGTGTAACTGAGTCAGGTTTGTAGGCCTCCTTGCTTGCACATGCTTTTTCAGTTCTGCCTACATATTTTCTATGGGATTGAGGTCAAGGCTTTGTGATGGCCACTCCAATACCTTGACTTTGTTGTCCTTAAGACATTTTTCTACAACCTTGGAAGTATGCTTGGGGTCATTGTCCATTTGGAAGACCCATTTGCGACCAAGCTTTAACTTCCTGACTGATGTCTTGAGATGTTGCTTCGATATATACACATAATTTTCCCCCTTCATGATCCCATCTATTTTGTGAAGTGCACCAGTCCCTCCTGCAGCAAAGCACCCACACAACATGATGCTGCCACCCCCGTGCTTCACGGTTGGGATGGTGTTCTTCAGCTTGCAAGCATCCCCCCTTTTCCTCCAAACATAACGATGGTCATTATGGCCAAACAGTTCTATTTTCTGTTTCATTAGACCAGAGGACATTTCTCCAGAAAGTAAGATCGTTGTCCCTATGTGCATTTGCAAACCACAGTCTGTTTTTTTATTGAGCAGTGGCTTCTTCCATGCTGAGCGGCCTTTCAGGTTATGTCGATATAGGAATCGTTTTACTCCGGATATAGATACTTTTGTACCTGTTTCCTTCAGCACCTTTACAAGGTCCTTTGCTGTTGTTCTTTGATTGATTTGCACTTATCGCACCAAAGTACGTTCATCTCTAGGAGACAGAACGTGTCTCCTGCCTGAGCGGTATGATGGCTGCGTGGTCCCATGGTGTTTATACTTGTGTACTATTGTTTGTACAGATGAACGCGGTACCTTCAGGCGTTTGGAAATTGCTCCCAAGGATGAACCAGACTTGTGGAGGTCTTTGGCCGATTTCTTTTGATTTTCCCATGATGTCAAGCAAAGAGGCACTGAGTTTGAAGGTAGGCCTTGAAATACACCCACAGGTACACCTCCAATTAACTGAAATGATGTCAATTAGCCTATCAGAAGCTTCTAAAGCCATGACATAATTTTCTGGAATTTTCCAAGCTGTTTGAAGGCACAGTCAACTTAGTGTATGTAAACTTCTGACCCACTGGAATTGTGATACAGTGAGTTATAAGTGAAATAATCTGTCTGTAAACAATTGTTGGAAAAATGACTTGTGTCATGCACAAAGTACATGTCCTAACCGACTTGCAAAAACTATAGTTTGTTAACAAGACATTTGTGGAGTGGTTGAAAAACTAGTTTTAATGACTCCAACCTAAGTGTATGTAAAATTCCGACTTCAACTGTATGTAGATATAGGTAAGGGTAAAGTGACTAGGCAACAGGATAGATAATAGCGTGGAAGTGTGTGGCGAATGTGTGCCTGTGGGTACATGTTATGTGTGAATGAGTGTGTGTGTATGTGTTGGAGGATCAGTGTAAGTATGTGTGAGTGTGTGGGTAGAGTCCAGTGGGTGTGCATAGAGTCAATAAGAGTTAGTACAAAAAGGGTCATCGCAGATGGTCCGTGTAGCTATTTGGTTAACTATTTAGTCTCATGGCTTGGAGGTAGACGGCTTTTGGCCCAAGACTTAGCGCTCCGGTACCGTTTGCCATGCGGTAGCAGAGAGAACAGTTTATGACTTGGGTGGCTGGAGTCTTTGACAATTTTTAGGGGCCTTCCTCTGACACCGCCTGGTATAGAGGTCCCTGGATGGCAGGGAGCTCGGCCCCAGCGATGTACTGGGCCGTACACACTACCCTCTGTAGCACCTTACGGTCGGATGCCAAGCAGTTGCCATAACAAGCGGTGATGCAGCTCTCAATGGTGCAGCTGTAGAACCTTTGAAGATCCGAGGGCCCATGCCAAATCTTTTCAGCCCCTTGAGGGGGAAGAGGCATTGTAGTGCCCTCTTCATGACTCTGTTGGTGTGTTTGGACCATGATCGGTCCTTAGCAATGTGGACACAGAGGAACTTGAAGCTCTCGACCCGCTCCTCTACAGGCCCTTCGATGTGAATGGGGGCGTATTCGGCCCTCCGTTTTCTGTATTCCACGATTATCTTGCTCACGTTGAGGGATATGTTGTCTCGGACCTCCTCCCTATAGGCTGTCTCATCGACGTTGGTGATCAGGCCCACCATACTGTATGTTTGTATACTGTATGTTGAGTGTGGCTCATACAGCAGCTGGAGGTCTGTCACGGTTTGGGCTACATTGGAGAATTTCTGTCATCCATCATTAATTCATTTTAATTAAGGAGCTGTTCATGGTAGTGTACCTGAGGAGCTGAGTGTGTAGCTGGTTATATGAAACACTTTGGGTGAAGAGTACTGTTTGAACAGACATACGGTGGGCACCACTTCCATTCCACTTCAGGGATAGATCTGGGATAACAAGAGATGTCCCCGTCTATTCAGTTCAGGTGATTAGAACCAAAAGTTAGGCTAGGCCTCAGTCACAAACTGTTCATCTGTTGGAAAACGTTTCAAAGGATGTGCGTTCTTTAATACTTCAGAAAACTTTTTAAAAGGCATATTTTCCTTTCTAGAGAGACTGTAGACGTATTGTCCAGCTTGACTAATCTACAATACTCATATTCAAACTGTCTGCAAATGACATTTTTTTTACATAACATTTAGGTAATTTAGCAGACGCTGTTATCCAGACCAATTTACAGCCAGGCCTCATGTTACAATAGGCCTTATGCGGTGCATAGTGCAAGACCAAAAACCTATCCTAGTTCCACTCAACATAAAATCCACCATACAGATTAAGGTCTATTATGTTCATTGGTCTATTATTTGAGGTAATAACAATGATATAATATTCCTAAATGCCACCCATTCCAATTAGAAAAAGCCCAACAGCAGTGAACTATGAAGGCCTTTAGCTCTCACTAGAAAGAGATTTGAGCAGCATACATCACTGTTAGTGGCCATTAAAAGCCCTTCCTCTCATATTACTAGCCCTGGTCACGTTTGGGTTGAAATAATATTTTCCTCTGTAATTTACAGTGAGGACTGAGTGGCTCAGTGGTTCGGCAAGGTTAATTAGCAACAGGAATGAATTGCCGTTTTAATTCCACCAAGATGATCATTTTACTTCTCCACAAAGCGCTAACGTCAATGTAATCTCTTCACAAATACCGGTGTTACCGCTTGTGTATCAAGTAATCACCCCCCTCCAAACCAACCCTCATATAAAGCGTGAGAAATTCTGAAATCTTAAATCTACTGTGTGTGCGAAGAAGAAATGAATTATACAGAATCCGATTATTACCTCACATTTCTACTACATATTAGATGGGTGCTGCGTGTAAGTTTCATCAAAGACTGGGGAAGTATCAGATATTTATAAAAAGCCATATACTTCATACCACGAATTGGATTCATATAGCTTTCCTTCATACAGAAGAAAAATTATAATAATCCACATCAAAATGTCAAACAGAAAGTATATTACTGTGCAATAACAACACCAAAATGGGTCCCCACACAAAATATATTACTAAGGTATAATTACTAAGAGTCAGGGGTCTCTTTGCAAGGGCCTCTGCACTGTAAAAAAAATAAAAAAGAAGAAGATTCAACGTACAATTGTAAGGCAACCAGCTGCAATAAAATTGTGAGTTTGCTCAACAACAATTTTATTGAGCAAACTCACAACAAAAAGTGTGTGTGAACATTTTGTTGAGCAAACTGTTTGCCTTACAATTGTATGTTTAATCAACATCTTTCTTTTTTGTGTGTTTGTTTAAGACTTTCACAGATCACAAGAAAAGCCATGCAGTTGTAGGTAATGGGCTTCTATTCAACGTCGATCTAACCGCAACAAAAAGGAGATAACAGAATTTGCCTAAAAGCATAAAGTACATTTCATAGCTGTACTGTTAAAAAATATATGTTACACTTCCACACTAGATGGGAAAATGTAGCCTTAACCTCTGACTCTAGAGTGTTTTGATCAGCTTACTACGGAGTAAAATGACGTAAATGTAAAACTCTGAGCTGTTCCCTGAAACTAAAAGCTGGTGCCATAAAGCTAATTCCCTCCCTAGCTAATCTAATAGAGGTGGCCTCTGTCAACATACAGCTTCTCTGAATAATGGAAAACACACAGATTGAGTCCCAAATGATACCCTATTGCCTACATAGTGCGCTAGTTTTGACCAGAGGGCTAAGGGCCCTGGTCAAAAGTAGTGCACTATATAGGGAATAGGATGCCATTTGAGACGTAACCCCAGACTGCCGTGCGCTGTGCATGTCTTAATTACAGTTGAACCTGACAGCAGACTGTTTTCCAAGCACTTCTCTCTTCTCTCCTCTACACCAAATAATTTCAATTATTCCAAATCAAAACAGCTGTCCCATCTGGAGGGAGAGACCTGGAAACGGACTGGCCATAGGGCAGTTAGGGCAAATGCAAAGAATTATAATTTCTTTGGCTAATAATGGGAGCCTGAAAAAAAAAATGGGCCTGTGTGGGGGCCTTGAAGAGAATAAATGGGCCAGTGTGTTAAAAATGCCCAGTCTAATTTCTGGTCCCAGTTTGTCCCTGGAAGCATCCGCAGACGGCGAGGGAACAACCTTGACCAACTGTGGCATGTTCTTGGCTTCTTTTTCATTCAAATTATCAGCTCTGGGAGGCACACACGCGCGCGCACACACACACACACACACACACACACACACACACACACACACACACACACACACACACACACACACACACACACACACACACACACACACACACACACACACACACACACACACACACACACACACACACACACACACACACACACACACACACACACACACACACACACTAGGTGGGCTATTCATATCTCACTTATTCATATCTCACTCTCACAATGTCTGTGGGAGGTGTGGAACTGTAGAGGTGTAAGCCATTTGCAAAGTTGATTATTACAGCATATCACAGTAATTCACAGTCATTTCCCACAGAGCTTGCCTTAATCTTATTCCAACTGTAAACTCTCTCTAGCCTGTGTGACTTAACGACTGCAAACACAGATGTTGGATGTTTTTCCCTCCATATTGTAGCTAGTGATTGTGTTTAGATCAAATGATGAACAGATAGAGGGAATGTGGCCATATAGGTAAACCATTTAACGATTCAGTTCTTAATTGGCATGCTAGCACTGATGGGAAATGTTTATTCTTATAGTTGATGTCATATCTCAGGCTATCAGCGAGTGTCCCCTCTCAACCTGGCTGGGGTTATTATCGGCCTTTAGCCTTGGGCTGCGTTCCAAATGGCACCCTATTCCCTATATGAGCCCTGGTCAAAAGTAGTGTGCTCTATAAGGAATAGGGTGCCATTTGGGATGCAGACTTGGTGTTTTTTTTTATGTGTCTCTCCTTAATGATTAGTACTCCTTGCATGCACTACACCAAGGCACCACTCGGGTTCTAAGACTTAGCTGGCCATTTTTCATAAATGTTTTATTTTTTATTTTTTTATTTAACCTTTATTTAACCAGGAAGGGCTCATTGAGATTTAAAATCTCTTTTTCAAGAGCGACCTGGCCAAGATAGGCAGCACCAAGTCATTACAAAAATTACAGACAGACAACATGAAAAACTACAAGTAATCTAGTAAAAACCATTGAATTCACAAGAGTATAACAAAATCAAAAACAGCAAATTAAAAACATTGACAGGTCAGGGAATCAGCCTCAAAATCCTTCATCAGTGATTTAAAAACACCAATCGGGACAAGTTCTTCCAGTTTAAAAGTATTTTGTAAGGTGTTCCAAGACGATGGCGCAGAGTACATAAAAGCCCTTTTACCAAATTCAGTTCGGACATTTGGAACAGTTAGCAGGATAAAGTCCAGCGAACGAAGAGAGTACCCACCACATTTCTGAACAATAAAAATGACCAAATAAAAAGGTAGTAAACCTATATAAACCTATATATCCTATTTCATAAACACTTATTTGTGGAGTCCCTTTGCTTTACTGAAGATAAAGAGTGGTGTGGCATGGAGACGACTGGACAGGCCTGTATGTGAGGCTGCTTGACACACATGGAATGCTTATTACAAACGTTCACCAATGTGGAGCACAGGCTCCATCTCCGCTCCACCACCGACTTCTTGCCCTGCCGTGCCACACCGCGCTGAGCCACACTGAGCCTGCCCAATATGCAGGCAGACATTTTCCAATGCCTGAGCACACATGCTGATTGAAATTGAAGTTGTGTTGAACACACAAAGATAAAAGTGATTTAGCTAAAGCCAACCATAATCTTACTTTTGGCAGTCTGGGGGTTTGGTTGAAATTGCTTGGAGGGGGTGGGTGAGAGAAAATCCTATTTCAAATGCAGGCTGGCTTCAAGCAAATTGAGCAGTAGGAGAGGAAAAACAGAAGTGTTGAGGCTGGGGACTGCAGATGAGAGGTGGATGAGGGGAGAGGAGAAAAGAGAGGGGGGGAGATGAGAGGGGGATGAGAGGAGAGACGAGGCAGTGGAGAGGTAAAGGTAGAGAGGCCATGAGAGACCACGTGTGAAGGTTCTCTCGCTTTGTTTTCAGATTTAATACTTAAAAGTCAGAATAATAGGAAGCTACTAGGAAAGGTACATTTTCTGAAGAAAATATGGGTGCTTGCTTCAGCTATTAGTTATCTTTGATCTACAGCCAAGCTAGATGTGTAGTTAGTATTGCTCTAGATATACAATCTAGTTGGTCTTGATCTATAGTCTTATAGTTGGCCACAATCTTTAGTCTTGATCTATAGTCCTGTATGTAGAGGTCAAGTTGGGCAAGTCTGTGGATCCAAAGTAGCACACTGTATTATGCCAACACCTTGACCAGCTAGATACCTTGCCTTCAGCAAGTACACTAATAATTAGTATGTTGGATTACAGTGCTCTTTCCTGCTTTCAGCAAGCACACTTGTTAGCTATTGGCACCAATAAATGCTATTCATGTTCTCTCCAACAACCGACTTGGTGTTCTGCACTGTCTGTTTTGGCCTGCAGCCATCACATCTCCAGCTGCACTAAGGGACTGGGCTTGCATCCCAAATGGCATCCTATTCTCTATGTGGTGCACTACTCTTGACCAGAGTCTTAGGGAATAGGGTGCCATTTGGGACGTCGTTGAGCTCTGAGATCAGATCCAACCTGAAGTGTTGGGACAAATTTAGACTTTTCTCCTTTTTTTAAATGCAGCTAGACTGACAAGAGTGGTGCTGAGAACATCTCTTCTCATTCAAGCTGCATTAGCTCAATGATGTTGCTAGCCAAGCCATGCCAGCCTTACCTAATACTTACTTACTACGTTTTAGGTTGTTGTCTTTTATGTGTGACTCTCAGTAGACTTGATATGACTTGATACATGTTCACTGAAATCTTTTTGAAGCAGTTTTCCACAGAGCAACCATACCTAAAAAACAACTTCTCATTTAAAAAATGTGCCATTGATTTGAGTCAGTAACATTTATTCTACTGTCAAAATGTACTAAAAAGTGTAAATAGGGTATTGTTGGTCATAAAGTCTAGACTGCTGTTGTATAGACTAAAAAAGGTTGGTTTAATTGTTGGTGCATTGGATTGGTTCCAGAAATACCTTTCTGACAGTAGCTCAGTAGGGTATGAAATCTTTCGAAGGCTTACAAAAGGAGTTCCCCAGGGTTCAATTTTAGGTCTGATCCTTTTCACACTGTATATAAATGATATAGGGAAGACTGTTGACTCTGCAAATCTCCATCTGTATGCTGATGACACAATTATTTATTCTAGCATCTAATATTGAGAAGGCTTTTCAGGACTTACTGTTGGCCTTTGACGTTATTCAAAGGCAGCTTTTCCAATTGAAACTCGCGCTTAATAAAAGGAAAACAAAATGTATGGTTAACAGATGGAAAGTTAACAGATGGAGCCACTTGCAGATTTTAACTATAACAGGCCAGCAAATTGATAGGGTCACCTCCTATAAGTAACTTGGGATATGGTTAGATGAAAAGTTGAATATTAAACAGCACATTGATACCATGACCAAGAAACTGAAGTTGATATTGGGTTTTTATTACAGGAACAAATCTTGCTTTTCAATGTTAGTTCAAAGCACTTTCTTTTATCAGTGCTGGATTATGGTGATATTGTCTATATGCAGGCCTCAGCAAGTACCTTGAAAACTCTGGACACAGTGTATCATGGTGCTTTAAGATTCATTACAAACGCTAGATCATTTACCCATCACTGTGATCTGTATGCTATGGTGCAAAGGACCTCTCTCTCCACTAGGAGGCTAAAACACTGGAACACTTCTGTGTACTAAGCATGGATGGGACAACTCCCTTTGTATCTCTGTTCTTTACTGAACAGTTTAGTCACTCAATATAGTCTTCGTTCACAGTCGGTGCTGTCCTCGTCTGTCCCTAACATGCTGACCAGACCGTACACGTCGCATGCGCGAGCGTCGCAAAATAAATTTAGAAATCCATGTTATTCAATTATTGCACCCACACTGCTTGCGTGCGCCAACGAGCGTCTGCGACGCCAAGGGCTAAAATAGAAGTAATTCCTATTTCTGACGCAGATCGCGCTGAAAGTCCTGCCTCTCCCATCTCCTCATTGGTTTATAGAAGCAGATACCCACGTGCCATCTCCTCATTGGTTATACCCACGTGGGTGATTGAAAGACGAACTGTTTTGCCGGTAGTCGTGGTAATAGTATGAAAGTTTAGATGCTGATCACCATATAAGTTCAAAGATGAAAAAGCCTGGAAGGAGGAGAGATGACAAGAAACAATTCGGTTGGTCGTTTTATGTGTGGATTAATTGTCGGAGTAGAGGACCTTGTGCATTTAAGGTAAAATAACAACTCAATGTTTATATCCCAGGACAAATTAGCTAGCAACAGAAAGCTAGCTAAATAGGACAAATTAGCTAGCATGTGCAAGCTAACTAGCTAAATTGCCATACGTGTTTAATGCTTTTCGACCTGTCCCCAAATTAATGTCATTGGTTCAGAGTTTGTTTTGATATTTTAACCTGCGTGTCGTGATCGCGTTTGGTGTAGGGGGACAAAATACATTTATGCACGATAGCGCACAATGGCGCATGCGCACAGCCGGTTTGGGTTCCGTGTAAGGCTAGAACTGAGATAGGGAAAATAAATATTTTTCGCATAATGCCCCTTCGTCCTGGAACATGCTTCAGAAGATTTTAAGTTAGGGGAGTTAGTGTATTTGCCAGTTTTTAAGACTCTGATCGACCACACTGTTTGTGAAAACTGCAGTTGTTTCTAATCTTCAATTGTATCTTTAACTCGTGACACTTTGTCTTTTGTGTGTATTCTGTATTTTTCTGTAATGTCTTATGGACAAGCTGCTATTTCCCTGTTGTGCCTTCTTGCCTGGTCACCCTCGCAAAAGAGGTGTTTAACCTCAATGGGTTTTACCTGCATAAAGGTTAAATAAATAAATACAAAATAATTGCATCAAAACGTAAATGAAGGTTGAGTTTGTTTCAAGCCTGCCCACATCCCCACAGATGGCAGAACACAAGTAACCATCAATTCGGAGTCCAGCTGCAAGCGACCCGGTCGTAATGCCCGTGGTAAATTTAGGGGTAACTTTTAAGGACCATCGGTAAATTACACAACATAATTACTTTAATGTTTTTTTATTTTATTTGACTTGTATTTATTCAAGGGAGCCCAATTGAGACCAGAGTCTAATTCACAATGGTGCCCTGAGTACAAACATGTTCACAATCAAGAAAATTAACATTCCAAAAAAAAAAAAAAAGAATACAAAGAACTACAAGGTACAATTACAATACTACAATTTAAACAAAAAATCATTACAATCAATTAAAACAACTGCAATCCTCAATGAATTCATTTAACACCAGTCCTAAACTGTGGTAGCGGCACCAAGGAATCAAGATGCAAGGCATTTTGCAGGTTATTAAAACAATGTGGGGGACTAAAACTAAAGGAGGATTTACCTAAAATGGTCGAGAGCAGAGAGAGCTCCAGAGTTAACCAACCCTTCGGGTTTCATAGCTCGTTCTTTTATACTTTAGCAATGAAGTTAGGTAAGTTGGAAGTGTGTGTAGTAAAACAAAAAGAGAGTAATGAAGTGATCTACAGGCCTTCAATAAGGACCAGCCAACGTTTTGATACAGGATGCAGTGGTGAGTATTAAAACAGTCACCTGTGAGAAAGCGAAGGGTAAACGGCATCCAAAAGTTTTAAGACTAGTGGCTGCTGCAATCTGGTAAATGATGTCACCTTAGTCAGGAACTGGCAGGAAAGTTGACTGTAGAATCTGCTTCCTGCTATTTAGGGAGAGGAAAGATCTAATTCTAAAAAAGAAGCCCACCTTAAATTGTAGCTTTTTTAACTAGCTCATCCGTTTATTTTTTTAAACATTACATCTTGTCAATTCAAATATCCAGATACACTACCGTTCAAAAGCTTGGGGTCACTTAGAAATGTCCTTGTTTTTGAAAGAAAAGCACCTTTTTTGTCCATTAAAATAACATCAAATTGATCAGAAATACAATGTATTTTATTAGGCAAGACAGTTAAGAAAACATTGTTATTTACAATGACGGTGGGTTAACTGCCTTGTTCGGGGCGGAACGACAGATTTTTTACCTTGTTAGCTCAGAGATTCGATCTAGCAACCTTTTGGTTACTGGCCCAACGCTCTAACCACTAGGCTACCTGCCGTGTAGACATTGTTAATGTTGTAAATGACTATTGTAGATGGATGTTTTTTATGGAATATCTACATAGGCGTACAGAGGCCAGTTATCAGCAACCATCACTCTTGTGGTCCAATGGCACGTTGTGTTAGCTAATCCAAGTGTATCATTTTAAAAGACTAATTGATCATTAGAAAACCCTTTTGCAATTATTTTAACAGCTAAAAACTGTTGTGCTGATTAAAGAAGCAATACAACTGGCCTTCTTTAGACTAGTTGACTATCTGGAGCATCAGCATTTGTGGGTTCGATTACAGGCTCAAAATGGCCTTTATTCTGAAACTCGTTTGTCTATTCTTGTCATGAGAAACGAAGGCTATTCCTTGCGAGAAATTGCCAAGAAACTGAAGATCTCGAACAACACTGTGTACTATTCCCTTCACAGAACAGCGCAAACTGTCTCTAACCAGAATAGAAAGAGGAGTGGGAGACCCCGGTGCACAACTGAGCATGAGGACAAGTACATTAGAGTGTCTAGTTTGAGAAACAGACACCTCACAAGTCCTCAACTGGCAGTCTCATTAAGTAGTACCCACAAAACACCAGTCTCAACGTCAACAGTGAAGAGGCGACTCCGGAATGCTGGCCTTCTAGGCAGAGTTGCAAAGAAAAAGCAATATCTCAGACTGACCAATAAAAAGAAAATATTAAAATGGGCAAAAGAACACAGAAACTGGACAGAGGAACTCTGTCTAGAAGGCCAGCATCCCGGAGTCGCCTCTTCACCGTTGACATTGACACAGGTGTTTTGACGCTGCCAGTTGAGGATGCGATGGTCAACAGTGTCAAAGGCCTTTGAAAGGTCTATAATTAAGGCAGCACAATGATTTTATGAACTAAGCAATCTAATACATTATCTAAAACAAGCATAGCAGCTGAAATGGTGCAATGTCCAGGTCTAAAAATGGAGTGAGAAGTTAAAAAAGTTATTATCTGAGAGTTTTCCAGGGATTCTAAAACTTTGGAAAGGCAAGATCATTTGGAAATTGGACGGTAGTTATCTAAGTCAGAAGGATCTTCTCCTTTATGTAGGGGGAGGATATGTGCCACTTTCCAGATCTTAGGGATAACATCAGAAACAATTGTCAAGTAAAAAGTATACAGTGCTTTCAGACAGTATTCACACTCCTTGATTTTTCCACATTTTGTTGTGATTACAAAGTGGGATTAAAATTTATTTAATTGTCATTTTTGGTCAACGAACTATACAAAATACTTTAATGTCAAGGTGGAAGTCAAATAAATCACTAATATATCTTGATTGCATGCTGTAAGTATTCAACCCCCTGAGTCAAAACAAGTTAGACCTCTGCCAAACCTAAAACCATTATAACCCGTCAGAGACACAACAGAGTCCGGCATAGACTTCTTTAACCAAGATTCAGTCATAGCCAGAATGTCTGCATTGGTTTGAGAAGCCAGAGTTATAATAAAATCTAACTTCGAAATCAAACTGCTGGCATTTACATGAATCAGCCCAAGGCTACAGCTGTGGGTATTCAGATCAGACAGTCTCTAATATGAACCTGCCATGTGCAGCAGGTTAAGAAAATACCATGGGGTTGGCTTGAATTGGAATAGATACAAGATTGCCTAGAACTGAACCATTAGGCCTATGCCTCGAAACAGGACGTGGATTAAAACAAGATCCAACGAGGGTTACATGTAGAATACCGGTCAAAAGTTTTAGAACACCTACTCATTCAAGGGTTTTCCATTATTTTTACGATTTTCTACATTGTAGAATAATAGTGAAGACATCAAAACTATGAAATAACACATATGGAATCATGTAGTCACCAAAAAAGTGTTAAACAAATCTAAATACATTTAATATTTGAGATTCTTCAAATAGCCACCCTTTGCCTTGATGATAGCTTTGCACACTTGGCATTCTCTCAACCAGCTTCAACTGGAATGTTCAATACGCACAAATAGATTACTTCTCTAAAATGTTGTGCACAAATTTGTTTACATCTCTGTTAATGAGCATTTTTCCTTTGCCAAGATAATCCATCCACCTGGTATGTGTGGCATAACTGTCACGCATTGACCTTAAGAGAGCCGTTGGAGGAGAGAGTTAGGAGAGAGCTGTTGTGTTGGTGCATGAGGCACGACATTCGCCCTACGGAGCGTGTCCTCAGTTTAATGTCACCTGAGTCAGCTCTCCATACTCGTCCTGAGGTGCGTGCTAGCCGTCTGGTGAAGACTGTGCCAGCCCCAGTAACCAAGCCTCCTGTGCGCCTCCCCAGCCCTGCACGTCTTGTGCCAGCTCTATGCTCCAGACCTCCAGTGCACCTCCACAGGCCGGTGAGTCCTGCGCCGGCTCTGCGCACTGTGTCTCCGGTGCGCTGTGACAGCCCGGTTCGTCCTATGACTGCGCTCCGTACGTGCCGGGCTAAAGTGGGCATTCAGCCAAGAGGAGTGGTGCAAAGTCTAAGCACCAGATCTCCAGTGCTCCCCCACAGCCCGGTTCATGCTGTGCCTGCTCCACGGGTCAGTCCGGAGCCTCCAGCGACGGTCCCCAGTCCGGAGCCTCCAGCAACGGTCCCCAGTCCGGGGCATGCGGCGAGGGTCCCCAGTCCAGGGCCTGCAGAGAGGGTCCCCAGTCCGGGGTTGGCGACGAGGGTCCCCGCACCAGAGGCGCCACCAAAGTGGGGGGAGCCAGAGTTGGAGCTGGGGCTACGTCCCAAGCCGGAGCCGCCACCGAGGGTAGATGCCCACCCATACCCTCCCCTATAGGTTCAGGTTTGCGGCCGGGAGTTCGCACCTTGGGGGGGGGGGGGGGTACTGTCACACCCTGACCTTAGAGAGCCGTTTTATTTCTCTATTTGGTTAGGTCAGGGTGTGATTTGGGGTGGGCATTCTATGTTGTTTGTTTCTATGTTTTGGCCGGGTATGGTTCTCAATCAGGGACAGCTGTCTATCGTTGTCTCTGATTGGGAATCATACTTAGGCAGCCTTTTATCCTTTGTATTTTGTGGGTAGTTATCTTTGTTGGTGGCACTATAGCCCTAGTAAGCTTCACGGTCGTTTCTTTGTTTCTTGTTTTGTTGGCGACACATTCATAAATAAAGTAACATGTACGCTCACCACGCTGCACCTTGGTCCGGTCATTTCCACGACGACGGCCGTGACAATAACAAGAAGCTGATTAAACAGCATGATCATTACACAGATGTACCTTTGGCTGGGGAAAATTGAAATGTGCAGTTTTGTCACACAACACAATGTAACAGATGTCTCAAGTTTTGAGGGAGCATGCAATTGGTATGCCGACAGAAGGAATGCCCACCAGAGCTGTATGCCAGATAACTGAATGTTAATTTCTCTACCATAAGCCGCATTCAACGTCGTTTTAAATAATTGGGCAGTATGTCCAACCGCAGACCCTGTGCATGGTGTCGTGTGGGCGAGTGGTTTGCTGATGTAAACGTTGTAAATGGAGTGACCCATGGTGACGGTGAGGTTATGGTATGGGTAGGCATAATAATACAGACAACAAACACAATTGCATTTTATTGATGGCAATTTAAAAGCACAGAGATACCGTGGCGAGATCCTGAGGCCCATTGTCGTGCCATTCATCCTCCACCATCCCCTCATATTTCAGCATGATAATGCACGGCCCCATGTCGCAAGGATCTGTACCCAATTACTGGAAGCTGAAAATGTCCCAGTTCATCCATGGCCTGCATACTTACCAGACATGTCACCAATTGAGCATGTCTGGGATGCTCTGGGTTGACATGCACAACAGCTTGTTCCAGGTCCCGTCAATATCCAGCAACTTTGCACAGCCATTGAAGAGAAGTTGGGCAACATGCCACAGTCGAAAATGAACAGCCTGACCAACTGTACGCGAAGGAGAAAACAACTCACGTTTGAATTCAGCCATGTCCGTTAGCATTTCTTAATGAACCAAATCTAAAACGAGGCCAAATCAGGAAGCGCGGTCTCCCTTTATTAAGCCCACACAACACAGATTAAAGTCAATGCTTCTGACGGTTTGAGAGTTAAACATGTAAAGGGACATTTTCTTTCTATTTCTCTCATGGAGAGATGCCTACATTGTCCTTTAACATGACAGCTAGTTTTTCCTTTATCTCTTCCCTCCCTTGTCCTTCACAGGCTGATGACATTACCACTTCAAACTGCTCTATTACACTTATGCTTCACAGTCCTTCCAGCAATCCTGGAATCAAAAGATCAGGCTTAGATTGTATTCATTAGACAAACCGTAACACACACGCACGCCTCGCAGACACACACACTCTGACTGAGTGAGAAAGTGAATATTGAGAGGGTAGAAATGTATATCAACCATGCGGTCTGTCTCTCCAATATTTGCAACATGGTTTCAATATACAAATTTGATCTCCATCTGTCCAATAGTAATGGATGTGTCGGGAGTCAGGACGAGAGACAGACAGGCAGCGTTTCTCAGCCAGTTGAAATCATGAATCACCTGGCATCATTTTCTATGGATATATACAAAGAAATGTAAATTTAAAAAAGATCAAATGAAACAAATTGTGATTGTGTTAGCTGTGTTGTTGGCTAGCTCCTCTGAACAACAGTGTCCTGACGAGAGAGCACATTTTCTATGCCAGGCGAAATAGCGCCTCATTAGCTCATCGTTATGGATGTATCCAAATAAATGTCACTAGAAAACAGCTTAAACAAATGCAAATGCAGCCACTTTTCTGTTATTTTGGCTGCATTTTTTTGACGTGACTATAAGTTAGCCATAGTTGGCTAGCTAGCAAGCAAGGGATAAGAATGTTGCCAGCCAGTATGGCAATGGAACATTTAGAACGAACGACTGGGTCGCGTCCATAGATACAGAACAAAAAGATGGAACGACTGGGTCGAGTCTCTGGCAAACAAACCGATAGAACGAACGACCAGTCGGCTTGCTTGGGGAGCCACGCTAGATAGTTCGGGACTATATCTTCTGGTAGGATGAAATAGTATGAATAAATTCATCAAAATAAAGCTTTTAATGAAAATATGTCTGTCATTATTTGAATATGTTGGTAACCCGCTGGATAAAAGTGATAATGCCCTTCGAAGCCGGTGTTTTGAGAATATATTGCCACAGTATGCCGGACCTCGACTTTGTCTCGGTCCTAACAACACCCTTGTCAATATATCCACCAAACACTGACTTCTCTGGCATTAATACTTAAATATACAGTGCATTCGGAAAGTAGTTCTAAAGTTCTAAAACTGATCAAATTATTTTGGTTTCTCATCAATCTACACACAATACCCCATAAAGTTTTTAGATTTTTTTGCGAATGTATTCAAAATAAAAAACAGAAATACCTGATTTACATAATTATTCAGACCCTTTGCTATGAGACTCGAAATTGAGCTCAGGTGCATCCTGTTTCCATTGATCATCCTTGAGATGTTTCTACAACTTGCTTGGAGTCCACTTGTGGTAAATTCAATTGATTGGACATGATTTGGAAAGACACACACCTGTCTAAATAAGGTCTCACAGTTGACAGTGCACGTCAGAGGCAAAACCAAGCCAGGAGGTCGAAGGAATTGTCCGTAGAACTCAGAGACAGGATTGTGTCGAGGCACAGATCTGGAGAAGGGTACCAAAAAATGTCTGCAGCATTGAAGGTCCCCAAGAACACAGTGGCCTCCATCTTTCTTAAATGTAAGAATTTTGGAAGCATCAAGACTCTACCTAGAGCTGGCCGCCTGGCCAAACTGAGCAATCGGGGGAGAAGGGCCTTGGTCAGGGAGGTGACCAAGAACCCGATGGTCACTCTGAAAGAGTTCCAGAGTTATTCTGTGGAAATGGGAGAACCTTCCAGAAGGACAACCATCTCTCCAGCACTCCACCAATCATGCCTTTATGGTAGAGCGGCCAGACGGAAGACACTGCTCAGTAAAAGGCACATGACAGCCTGCTTGGACTTTGCTAAAAGACACCTAAAGGACTCTGACCACGAGAAACATGATTATCTGATCTGATGATTGAACTCTTTGCCCTGAATACCAAGCGTCACGTCTGGAGGAAACCTGGCACCATCCCTACAGTGAAGCATGGTGGTGGCAGCATCATGCTGTGGGGATGTTTTCCAGTAACAGGGCCTGGGAGACTAGTCAGGATCGAGGGAAAGAGGAATGGAGCAAAGTACAGAGAGATCTTTGATGAAAACCTCATCCAGAGCGCTCAGGACCTCAGAATAGGGTGAAGAATAGTGTGAAGGTTTACCTTCCAACAGGACCATGACCATAAGCACACAGCCAAGACAACGCAGGAGTGGCTTTGGGACAAATCTGAATGTCCTTGAGTACCCCAGCCAAAGCCCGGACTTGAACCTGATCAAACATCTCTGGAGAGACCTGAAAATAGCTGTGCAGCAACGCTCCCCATCCAACCTGACAGAGCTTGAGATGATCTGCAGAGAATGGGAGAAACTCCCCAAATACAGGTGTGCCAAGCTTGTAGCGTCATACACAAGAAGACTCCAGGCTGTAATCGCTGCCAAAGGTACTTCAACAAAGTACTTAGTAAAGGGTCTGAACACTTATGTAAATGTGATATTTCCGGGGTTTCTTTTGAATAAATTTGCTAAAATGTTGTAAAAGCCTGATTTTGCTTTGTAATTACGGGGCATTGTGTGTAGATTGATGAGGGGGTAAAAACGATTTAATACATTTTAGAATAAGGCTGTAATGTAACAAAATGTGGGGAAAAAATCGGAATACTTTCTGAATGCACTGTATACCTTGAGATTGTCATTCAGTTGCCACTAAAGCAAAGGCCATTGTTTGCTGAGCTAATATCAGAGCAGTATGCTACATAATCAAATGTTCATATTTTGTAAGACACAAGGGCAACTAGAAGAACAGAACATTCATTAATATCCAGCTGACTTGCAATTTAGATGGAATCCGGATTCTTCTTCTATCCCTTTCATACTGCTGCGTCATCCCCAGAATCCCCAGTGTGACAATGGACATTGAAAATGTAATATTCAGTCCCTGCTATATCAGACGTCATTTACTTTCTCTTTCTCTCTGTTTCTCTCTGTCTCTCTCTCGTACAGTCTCTCTCTCACGCATTCTCTCTCTTTTATACTAGACTTAATCGATGCCTTGCATATGCCCTGTCTTCATACTGATTGTAAATCTCAGTATTTAACAAATATATTAGAACGTAGTTTCAAATAGCTAAGTATTTATAGGAAATTATTTAAATATAACTTTAAATACATAAAGTATTTGAAAATAGTACTCAAATGCATATAAAAATAAGTTTTTAAAATACAAATATGTATGCATTTGAAGCAAGATCTGCTGACCTCCAACTCCTCCATGTGTATGTGTCTAAATCATAATTTAGGCTATATTCTGTATTTAAAAAATATATATATATATTCGTGACCAAGTCGTGTGCTTTGCCAGGGGCTGTGGGTAGGAGGGGAGATGTAGGGGAGGTTTGGGGTGGTCCAGAACGGGCTCTGGTTGGCACACCTCACACAAAGCCACACCATCAAGCCATAGCCTAGGCTATAACACGCACATTAGTCAAGGCAATCTGGAATATACGGCGGCGGGCTTTGCGAAGGCTGCGGTCGCAGCATCCTTCTCTAATCTATTCTACCCTGTTGGAGTTTAATTTTCTTATTCTGCCCGGCGCTTCGACTAATTTCCCTTATCATGATATTTTCCTTATTTAACACTGACTGTTTGTGACTCTTCTATCTGTAGAGAACAGTTTCTCTCGATGTGCTATTCAGATGTACGGGGGAAGAAGACAGGGCAGCTGCCCTTCAAGAATGTTTAGTCCTAAAATACCCGATTTTTGTGACGACATTTGAAACCGTTGCATTGCTTTTCTATGGTGTTTTTCACGAGCACCTGCCTTTGCCCACTATGAATTTATGAGGTAAGAAAGTAGCTTATTGGATGCTTTGAGGTTGATCTCTTTCATTTATGTTTAAAATGTGTTTTGTGTGTAGGCTCTTAAGAATAACATGACCGTTATTTGGTTATTTATAAACGTAAAAAGTATTATTGAGGCCATGCCTAGACGTCTAGCCCATTTGTGTAGGCTAATCATCTTTGAATGAAAGCGTATTCTGTTGCACTGCGGTAAATCACATCTCGGCGCTGTCGTCAATTGTTCGCTGTCACATCTATCCTGTGACTTGGCGTTGCGCGAGAAATTACTTTTCCACAGGTGCCGGCAGCCTTTTATCGCAGTGTCTTTGCATTAGACTGCATGAGATCCCTGAATTCCTACACCTACATAATAGGCATATAGCTTTTAATTCTAAGGGACAATAAAACACTAAACATTTACAGAGTAAAAATAAATGTTTATTTTGGACACATTTAGACTTATGGGTTGTGTGCCACCAGCATTGACCAACAACTTCTACGCTACGTTTATTTGTAATTTAGATCAATTGATTTTGAAGCTAAAAACCATCGTTCTTATCTGTGGAGTATAGGGATTAGAGATAGTAGTCCACTATAGAAGACCTTACAGTATAAATAGCACATGATTGCATTAGGCCTACTGCCGTTAGAGATCTGAAGATGGCGAGGTTCTTTCAGATGGAATCTACATCAAATATGACCATTATGTAAATTAGAATCTACATTATGGAATCTTAGACCCTGGGAATCCTAGAGGCTTTGAAGTTGTGCGCTATCTGAATGCATACACTGTCATTTGGGGTTGCCTGCTGCTTAAAGAACAGAAAGGCTATGGAACATAACAACAATAACAACAAAACATCAAACTTGGGTTTGATTTATGTATTTGACAGTATTATATATTATATTATATTATAAATGTAACCCCTTTATTACAGTTCTACAAAACAACAATTATAATTCGTTTTGTAAGGTCACCACAGTAACTGTCTAGGAAGAACATCTATGGGATTCAAAACACTTTCACTTTTTTATTTTGTAGTGAGACTGTATAAATGTAAGCTGTTTTGCTGCGCCTTTCTGTCTATGTGTGGGTATTCTATACAGCACGAATAATCATTCTAAAAGTGTTATCCTAATAATTTGATTTTTTTTTTGCTCCAACAGGATCTGAACAGACTGTATCATCTATCTAAATGAATGAATTCAGCCATGCAATGTTCCTGGAAGGCTGTGATTCTGCTAGCCTTACTGTCCATAGCGATCCAGTACACAGCCATCAGGACGTTCACAGCCAAGCCATTCCAAATGTGTCCAGTGACAGTCTCAAACCCTCTGAACTGCGGCATGCTGTGGCAGGACGCGGTGGACTCGTCCTTTGACCAGCGGATCTGTGACGACCTCCTTTACTTCACCTCCAACGTCTCCAGGAAGACCCACGTTCTCATTCTGGCCACGACCCGCAGCGGCAGCTCCTTCGTGGGTCAGCTGTTCAACCAGCACCAGGATGTGTTTTATCTGTTTGAGCCGCTCTACCATGTCCAGACCACCCTGCTCCCCCGCCTGTCCCACAGCAGGACGGCAGGCGACACTAGGGTGATGCTGGGGGCCAGCAGGGACTTGCTCCGGAGCCTCTACGACTGTGACCTTTACTTCCTGGAGAGCTACATCAAACCCCAGCCGGCCAATCACAGCACAGATAAGCTGTTCCGGAGGGGAGCAAGTAAGGCTCTGTGCTCCCTGCCCGTCTGCGACGCCTTCAGTCCTGGAGAGTTGAACATCGATGAAGGAGAGTGCGTCAGGAGGTGTGGCGGCCTCAACATGACGCTGGCGTCGGACGCCTGCCGGGAGCGGCGCCATGTGGCCATCAAGACGGTGAGGATACCGGAGGTGAGTGACCTCAGGGCTCTGGTGGAGGACCCTAGGCTCAACCTCAAGGTGATCCAGCTGGTCAGGGACCCCCGAGGGATCCTGGCCTCCCGCATCGAGACCTTCAGGGACACCTATAGACTCTGGAGGATCTGGAGGGCCACTGGGAGGAGGCCCTACAACCTGGACCTCACCCAGCTCACCATGGTCTGTCAGGACTTCCTGGGCTCTGTGATCACGGGCCTCAGCAGGCCCCCCTGGCTCAAAGGGAGGTACATGTTGGTCAGGTATGAGGACCTGGCCAGGAACCCGCTCCAGAAGACCAAGGAGATCTATGAATACCTGGGTCTGATCATGGACAAGAACGTCGGCGACTGGATCCAGAACAACACCAGGGGAAGCAACGATCTGTCCGCCAAGCATAAATACGGCACTGTTCGGGACTCAGCTGCCAATGCGGAAAGCTGGAGGCTCAAATTGTCTTATGACATGGTTGATTACACACAGACTGTGTGTCAGCAAGTTCTACAGGAGCTTGGTTATAAGACTGTCAGTTCCCCCGAGGAGCTGAAAAATCTGTCTCTGACTCTCATCGAGGACAAAACTTTTTTACCTTTTTTGTAGTAAAGCAAGGTCTATCACGACAACTATTTTTGATATATTTATATTGTTGCCTTAATTTCTTCTCAGATTTGCACTAAACCTCAGAAACCTTGAAGACTCCTGTGGTAAGATTCAAGTCAAGACATTCAGAAGAGCACAAAAAACATAATTTAGGAATGCTCTTTGGAGATATCAGTATCAATGTTTTAGCGATATCGAAGAGACAGTAAGTAATGTTAGGTTAATTGACATGAACAAACTTACAGTAAAGCACCATCCTACTTAAGATCCCTGAATGCTGGCTGTTGCATTGACAAAAGCGAATGTTGATATTTGTACATCAAGTAAACTGGACCTACCTTACAACATTGTTAGGGAATGTACCTAATCATACCTTACTGATAAATGCTGATGTGTGTGTGTAGGCATATGATAACAACCATGCAATAAAAATGTGAATGTTGAGATCAACCTTAATTGTGTTGTTTACATTTTATTGAGGGGTTAGAGTAAGAATTAGGGAGTGGCCCTTTAATCATGTTATTATAGTTTATACAATGAATGCATCCCAAATGGCATACTATTCTCTTTATAATACACTACTTTTGACCAGGGCCCTGTCGATTGCGATCGACTGGTTAATCTCCAAGGAATTCCTAGTCGATGGCAAAACATTTCTGTAAAATACCTAATAAAAAAGCCTTGTGTTCCCATTTTGTTTTTCCCGTCTCAGGCTGTTGGCGGTAGGTGCACCTGATTCAGCAGCCCTGAGCACCGGGTAGGCAAACTGTTGACATTGTTAACCATTTCATGTGTCTGAAGGTACAAACTCTGCCTTCCCGGTGGGCCCGGAGAGCAAATCAAGTACACTATAGGCCTACCGCTGGCCAATCGGATGACTCAGATTACCGTGTCTGCAGTAACGTAGCAGGCATAAAAGAAAGCTACAGCAAAGTTGTAGCTGTGAGATTTCAAAACATTTAAAACAATGACTAGAGAGACTGTCAACTATTACAGCAAAGAGCTGCTGTTTTAATGAGTGAGTTCATGTTTAAGTTGTTATTCAGCACTGTCAACACTTTGTATTCAACACTTTTATAAGCCATAAAATGAGCATTCTTCCTATTTCCACTCAGCGCTACAACAAGCACTTCAGTAGTAATGAATGAGTAGGAAAGTGTATCGGTATGCTTGCGTTGTTATAATTGTTGGGTCTTTTTTAATATCAAGGAATATTTCACTTTCTCTGTTCATAGGAGTAACAACATGAATTTGTGCATGAGGCAGAAATAATGCTGTGCGTCTCGAGTTTTTGCCATCAGCTGGAAGACGGTGTCCCTTTTTGGTCAGTGTCAGTGGTGGAAAGGGGGAGTGGAGAGATGTTGAGAAGCGGACCCTCAGTCTGCTGCTCTCTCCCTCTGCTGAGACTGACCATCAGATGCAGGCACCATCAGCCCAGGAAAATAAAAATAAAAAGTAAATTATAGCTCACTCAGCTGGGCCTCACAAGTAATACAACAACGGATCTATTACGGGTGTGATCATATAAATATAATATAATTTAAATATAATTTAAAAAATGTCCTGAACAACAATGCATTGGCAGGGCAATTCAAGTAAAGCTAATATGCTGTGATAATGTAATGGGCCTATCTATAGCTTACTGCACGAACCTAATTGCTACAGGTCTGTTTTTAATTGGTTAATGTTGCATAGGCTTACATTTTTAAGTCATGTTAAAAAAAATTCTGAGCAGTAGATATCATCTTGCATTTTGACTCAGAAAGTGATCTTGAAAAAAGTTGGTGACCACTGTTCTAGAGTTTTCCCTGTTAACACTATCAATGTTTCCCTTTACTGGGGCAAGTGTGATCGAATCAACACAATATTAGCCACTTTCAATGCAACATAACGACAACAAAACGAACTAGAGATTTTGTTGTAGGCAGAATGCATCGGAGTACGATTCTGTGCCATTTACAATGAACTGGACTGTGTTTACAGCATGAGCGGTCGTGGGTAGATAATTTGAGATCAAAGTGAGAGCTGTATTTAGCCACTTGTGCAACTTTTGTTCATATCTTTTGCTAGTTAGTGAGTTATAAGCCCAGTTATAGATAATTTGTAGTAGTCAGCAATAGGGGAGTGATTGCTTTCTACAAGAGCACAAAATTAGTACATTTCTAAACATCTTTGAAAAGCTAGTCAGGTACAGAGTTTTTTTTTGTCTTAAAGGGGCAGTATAGGTATTTTGAGACAGGCTTGAACAGAGGCTGGCATAATTTGTATGATTCTCTGTAATAATGGTATGGGAATGATAATGCATTTTATTTTGTAAAGTGTTTTTTTGCATCAAACAACATTACAACATTTTCAGTCACCATGTCTGAAGCACAAATGGATAAACATGTTGATGTCAAGCCCTGCATTGTTATTTTTTTCTGGTGTCTTCATTGAACACCAGACATTGGCTGCTACTGTAAGCTGAATGATAGAACAGCTATTAACATGTTAAAATGTTATGGGATGCATTTTCTCCATTGTTTTTTTTAATGGTAGGCCACTCTAGGAGGCCCACATTATGATCAAATAGCCACAGTAGCCTACTTGGCCACTGTTAAAACTGTAAGTTAATAAAGCGGGGACACATGCTGACCAGACCGTTCGTGCGCGTGCGTCCGCATGCACCTTCGCACACGCGGACATGCGGGTTGAAATATCAAAACGAACTCTGAAACAACTATATTCATTTGGGGACAGGTCGAAAAGCAGTTATGGCAATAGCTAGCTAGCTTGCTGTTGCTAGATCATTTGTCCTGGGATATAAACATTGGGTTGTTATTTTACCTGAAATGCACAAGGTCCTCTACTCTTTAAACCGGGTTTGTAATCTCTCCTCCTTCAGGCTTCTTCTGCTTCCCAAATGTCTATAACACAAAATAATACAACCTTGACATGACAAAAAGTCAAGCAATGAGGCTGATGCAACAGATCAGAATGTTTATCTTCAAATGTTGGCTATTTCTTCACATTATAAACGCAGCAATGCGCACGTGGCAGTAGACAATGAACACGAATGTTCCAAAATGCAATTAGCGGGAAAATGTAATTAGCGGAAAAACAACATTCTCAAAAGTGCACATGAAATGCAAGCGGTTTCATGACAGAGATTAAAAAATACTTCAGAAATGTAGAAAGAGGGATGATCAAAAGACGCATCAACAAGTATGGGTTGTTAATATGAGGATCGTCTTTCGCTAAATAACTAGAGGGAGCATTGCTTACATGGCTCTCTCAGCTCCGAAGTAGGCTACAGTTGAGACAGACACATCCGGGATGCAACGGCGCGCATCCTCCTGATCGAATTCCAAGGCGCATATTGAACATGTTAGAAGAACTGTCCACATGTACTTTCTTCAGCCAACAAGATGAGTAGGCCTAACGAACAGCAAGGGCACTAGCCTATGTCAATCTACTATCCCCCAAAGTACAAATGTTGACCTATTCTATTGGTCAGCGTGTCCTTCTGTGCAGGAAATAAATATTACAAACATACTCAGGGATGCGATAGATCCCAAATGAATACAACCTCGACATAGCGGGAAAACACCATTCTCAAAAGCCTGCAACATCAACCACCTTGCAATCTGAGTGGAAGCAGTCAACATTTTGAAACTAACCATAAACGTTTTTTTTGTTGTCATCTTACCATGTTGCCGAACATAGAAATGTTAAGGGAATATTTTATAAACACTTGCCATTGAAACCAGTATTTCTCTCATGTTCTCAACTTTCTTCTCCAGCAGCGAAAGACACAATCCAATACTTGTTGGTGCGTCTTTTGATCTTCCCTCGTTCTAGATTTCTGAAGGGTATTTTCATCTGTCATATGAAACCGCTTGTATTTCCGGTGCGCTTTTGAGAATGGTGTTTTCCCGCTATGTCGAGGTTGTATTCATTTGGGATCTATCGCATCCCTGAGTATGTTTGTAATATTTACATTATATTTGTCAAAAATGACTGGCGTTTAGCCTATTTAAAAGTCTCATTAAAGTTTGGATACATTTCCAGGCGCCTCCCTCATGTCAGCATCGGTCTGAACATGACAGGCAGTAGCCAATACGCATAGGCTATCACCTACACTCATGTACATTTATGGATATTTACATATACTTATGTTTTTCTTAACAGAATAGCTACTGTTTTTCGGGTTTTAAATACATTTAATTGGCTATTTAATTTATTTGAATTGGCCTTGGTGCCCTAGTAGATGACATTGGTGCCCAGGCAGATTGTTTATTTGGTATTTTATTAGGATCCCCATTATTAACTGTTGCAAAAGCAGCAGCTACTCTTCCTGGGGTCCACACAAAACATGAAACATAATACAGAATGACATAATACAGAACATCATTAGACAAGAACAGCTCAAGGACAGAAATACATACATTTTTAAAAAGGCACATGTGTGTGTCAGAGCTGTGTGTAAGTTGACTATGCAAACAATTTGGGATTTTCAACACATGAAGGTTTCTTATAAAAAGAATAAGTGATGCAGTCAGTCTCTCCTCAACTCTTAGCCAAGAGAGACTGGCATGCATAGTATTTATATCAGCCCTCTGATTACAATTAAAAGCAAAACGTGCCGCTCTGTTCTGGGCCAGCTGCAGATCAACTAGGTATTTCCTTGCTGCACTGGACCACACGACTGGACAATAATCAAGATTAGACAAAAACTAGAGCCCGCAGAACTTGCTTTTTGGAGTGTGGTGTCAAAAAAGCAGAGCATCTCTTTATTACGGCTAGACCTTTCCCCATCTTTGCAACCATTGAATCTATATGTTTTGACCATGACAGTTTACAATCTAAGGTAACGCCAAATAATTTAGTCTCCTCAACTTGTTCAACATCCACACCATTCATTACCAGATTCAGCTGAGGTCTAGCACTTAAGGAATGATTTGTACCAAATACAATGCTCTTAGTTTTAGAGATGTTCAGGACCAGTTTATTACTGGCCACCCATTTCAAAACAGACTGCAACTCTTTGTTAAGGGTTTCAGTGACTTCATTAGCTGTGGTTGCTGATGCGTATATGGTTGAATCATCAGCATACATGGACACACATGCTTTCTTTAATGCCAGTGGCAGGTCATTGATAAAAATAGAAAAGAGTAGAGGGCCTAGAGAGCTGCCCTGCGGTACTCCACACTTCACATGTTTGACATTAGAGAAGCTTCCATTAAAGAAAACCCTTTGAGTTCTATTAGACATATAGCTCTGAATCCACAATATGGCAGAGGTTGAAAAGCTATAGCACTTAAGTTTTTTCAACAACAGGTTATGGTCAATAATATCAAAGGCTGCACTGAAATCTAACAGTACAGCTACCACAATCTTCTTATTATAATTTTTTTTCAACCAATCATCTGTCATTTGTGTCAGTGCAGTACATGTTGAGTGCCCTTCTCTATAAGCATGCTGAAAGTCTGTTTTTAATTTGTTTACAGAGAAATAGCATTGTATTTGGTCAAACACAATTTTCTCCAACAGTTTGCTAAGAGCTGGCAGCAAGCTTATAGGTCTGCTGTTAGAACCAGTAAAGGCTGCTTTACCACTCTTGGGTAACGGAATTACTTTGGCTTCCCTCCAGGTCTGAGGACAAAGACTTTCCTCTAGGCTCAAATAAAAAATATGACAGATAGGAGTAGCTATAGAGTCAGCCACCATCCTCAGTAGCTGTCAATGCCAGGTTTGTCATTATTGATCGTTAACAATAATTTTCCCACCTCTCCCACACTAATTTTACCAAATTCAAACTTGCACTGCTTTTCTTTCATTATTCGTTTTTTTTTATAGATGAATATAATTCCTCATTGTTTGTCATGGGCATTTCCTGCCTAAGTTTGCCCACTTTGCCAATGAAATAATCATTCAAATAATTGCCAACATCAAATGGTTTTGTGATGAATAAGCCATCTGATTCAATGGGCACGGCAGATTGGGCACCTCTTGAAGGCCAATGGCCTTGCCCCTAAAATCACGAAATTCCAGGCCTGGCCCATAGGGTTCTGGTCAAAAGTAGTGCGCTATGTAGGAAATAGGGTACCATTAAGGACAGAGACTGGAGACTGGAGTTTGCCTGGATTGCCCAAATGTCGGTGAGGTGTTGGAATTGTTTAATTAGACTCCCAGGTCATCTATTGGCGATGTGGAGCAGGCAGGCAATAGGAGACAGCTGCTGTTGCTGATTAGTCTCAGGAAGCACTAAGTAAGAATTAAACTAGCTGCTGTCTTCACAACATTGTCAGGCTAGTGGGTGTTATGGTCTCTGGAAGGAATAGAATATAAATAGAATAGATATTTGAAGTTACATTTTTTTCTACAGAAATGTATAATTTTGCTGTCACAGTAACGTGAGGAAGGCCCTTGTTATTGCTTTGCATAAAACAGTGACAGTGACAAGGACAGGCAGGGAACTGACCTTTCCCAACCTCCTTTGAATATTCTCTGAAATATTAAAGGGGTGTCATTCATAAAGTTGAGTTCTTTACTCTTCAAAGAAACTGTTAATAAGGTTGCTGGTCCGGGAACAGATTATGTCTGTGCACAGTGCCTCAATTCGAAAGATCCCTTCTACTTTGAAATGAACACACATTATCAGACCACTCCAACACGCATTGCTTTTTCATCTATAAACAAGTGTGCCGAGGCAACAATCCACAGCCCTGTGGTCACTCTATCATTCTATCAAGACAATATACTGTATGGGCCCGAGTTCAGATATATTTATGCTGTTGTGTGCAGTACAACAGACAGAGGTAATGTTCCAATATCCATACTAGCATACCAGTTACAAATATATTTACATTTGAGTCATTTAGCAGATGCTCTTATTCAGAGCCACTTACAGTTAGTGCATTCATCTTAAGGTAGATAGGTAAGACGACTACATATCACAGTCATAAAGTACAACCTTTCCTCAGTCAGCGCTAGTAAAAAATGACAAGTGTTAGTGCAAGAAAGGCAACGGTTGGGTGTTAGTTTGTTTTTATGTTTTCTTCTTAGAATGCAAAGCAAATACACTGCCTTATTCTCAGTAGTATGCTTTTGTGGGTTTAAATCATTGATTGAGAAGTATTATTTGAACAAATCTTATTGATAGGGGATAGTGACTCAATTCCTTTCAATTTTGCCGTTTTAACAACATCCCAATCTTGCCAATACTAAAGTAATTACTTTGGGACTGTCGTGACGAGCACGCACATGGCAAATCAGATTACCATTCTGCCACAGTGAAAAGCCCTCAGGATCCCATCCATCCATTCTCTCTAACCTTTTTTGTTGTTGTTGAAATGTCTCTAATCATCTGTGTATATTCCTGCCAAACCACCAAGAGAGGTTGAGAACGAGAGTTAAAAAGAAAGAGAGAGGATGAGAATGAGAAAGAGCGAGAGAAAGAGAGGGTGAGAGAGAATGAGCTGGAGGGAGAGAGAGAGAGGAAGAGAGAGAAAGGAGGGAGCTGTACTACGGTATGAATGGAGGAGAACAATCTGTACTCACAATGATTGCATTACAGTTATTTGCAGGTTGACAGAGATACAGTTCTGTTCTTTTCTTAGTTTAGTACCTCTGTTCAACTCTGCAAGTAAATGAGATGCCCAAAAAGAGCATAGCCTACCCTAGCTGGCTGGTACAGTAGTCATGGGAAAAGATTGCTGATACTTTAACAAAAGCTTCTGTATGAAGTAACAATGGTCTTTTATACTGTAAGGGGATCTCAAACCAAGATTTACTTACACTTCCCTAAACTGTAAAGGGATCTCAAACCAAGGTATACTTTAAAGTAAGACTTAAGTAGTTTTTGGGGGTATCTGTACTTTACTTATAACTTTTACTTCACTACATTCCTAAAGAAAATAATACACTTTTTACTCCATACATTTTCCCTGACACCCAAAAGGGGGGCCTAATAATAAAGACATAATTTACCAGTAAAAACTAATGAACTTTTAATGTGGCATGAACACAATCAGTGTCACGCTCATCTAATGAAGAAGGAGTGGACCATGGTGCAGCGTGGTACGTGTTCATGATACATTTATTAAACCTGAACACTGAAACAAAATAACAAAATAGAACAAAACGAAACAGTTCTGTCTGGTGCAAACACAAACAGAAAACAACTACCCACAAAAACCACGTGGGAAAAAGCTACCTAAGTATGGTTCTCAATCAGAGACAACGAGAGACAGCTGCCTCTGATTGAGAACCACACCCGGCCAAACAACAAAGAAATACAAAACATATAAAATGAACATAGAATGCCCACCCAGATCACACCCTGACCAAACCAAAATAGAGACATAAAAAGGTCTCTTCGGTCAGGGCGTGACAATCAGTCATGATGCTTTCATTTTATTGTCAAACAAATCACTTCAAAAAGTAGGCTACCTGTGCATGTTGTCTACTCTAAATAATCCAAACAGTGCAATGCATGTACAATCACACCATTTGATGAATGGAAAAATACATCTGTTACCAAACACCAAAAAGTGTGCCTAATGACATTTGACAATTGCCATTGATTAGGCCTACATTAATTGAAGTGTCTTACTGACAAATGTACCTTTTTTGTAGCCTAAAAAAGTCGGGACACCTAAAATGGGACTGAAACTGTCCCGGGGAAAAGGGGGATGGTCACCCTAACACACAGTCAATTTATTACACTTGGCTACAGTCATGGGGGATAAAGTAACGCTCCCTATACTTTCAGTGCATTTTTCTGAAAAAGGTGGGTAAACTGTGTTTAGTTGCGTTTACCCTCCACTAGGCCTACGCCACTGCCGGTAACCTACCCTCTCAGCTGAGGCAATTTTACACACATGGACAAACGCAGAACAGGTAGACTACATTCAATATAATACACGAGTTGAACCAAAACATGTTTACACCCTAGTTCATGAGTTGTCCATAATTCATGAGTTGACTGCTTGGAGTCTTCACAGATCATGTGACATTAAACACTACCTTTCATTCCTTACATTAATTACATTTATGACAGTGTTATTTGTAATTATTAAGCATTCAACAATTTAATTAGATCATTGAACTTAAACCCTCCATGTCCGACACGTCCTCCATGTCCGACAGGTCCGACAGGTCCTCCAGCATCTCCTGGAGAACCAGCTTTTCGTGAAGGCGGATAAATGTGAGTTTCATCACTCCACCATATCCTTCCTTGGATACGTCATCACTGCAGGGCATATTCAGATGGACCCTGACAAGGTGAGAGCGGTAGTGTATTGACCTCAACCCACATCCTGAGTGCAGCTGCAACGTATCCTAGGGTTGGCTAATCTCTACCGTCATTTTTACCCAGGGTTACAGCACCCTTGCTTCCCCCCTCTCTGCACTCACCTCTCCCAAGGTTCCATTCATATGGTCTCTCACAATTAAGATAGCGTTGGAGTGGAGGCATTGGTTAGAAGGGGTGGAACATAAATTCTTGGTGTGGAAGGACCATAAGAACCTGGAATATCTCCGCACTGCCCAGTGCCTCAACTCCAGCGCCTCAACTCAACTCCAGGCAGGTGAGATGGGCCCTGTTATTCACTCGTTTCCATTTGACTATCTCCTACCGCCCGGGGTCCAAGAATGTGAAGCCTGACGCACTCTCACGTCTGTACAGCCCCGCTACTACATCATCAGACCCCGAGACCATCCTCCCTACTTCCTGTCTAGCGGCTGCTATCATCTGAAGAATAGACAGTCTGGTCCGCAAGGCACAGTGTTCTCAGCCGGACAGCGGCGGGGGGGGGGGGGGGGGGGGGGAAGGGTTTGTCCTGGACTCTGCCCATTCTCCAGTCCTGGAATGGGCACATTCCTCGAGACTCACCTGTCATCCTGGCTCCCGTCGGACCTTGGCTTTCGCCCGACAAATTTTTTTGTGGCCCACCATGGTTACTGACGTCTCCGCATTTGTTGCCGTCTGCACTGTGTGTGTGCAAAACAAGGCAAGCTCCGGCTGGCCTCCTTCAACCATTCCGTTCTTCACCGCCCCTGGTCCCATATATCCTTGGACTTCGTCACGGGTCTCCCTCCATCAGACGGCAACACCACCATGGATAGGTTTTCCAAAGCCACCCATTTTACTCCTCGTCCTAAGTTGCCCACAGCTAAGGAGACGGCCCAGCACATGGTGCAGCACGTCTTCCGGATCCATGGACTTCCGGTCGATGTGGTCTCCGATCACGGTCCTCAGTTCTCATCCCGGGTTCTAGAAGATGTTCTGCACCATCATTGGGTTGTCGGCCAGCCTATCCTCTGGTTTTCATCCCCATTCTAATGGCCAGTCGGAGCGAGTCAATCAGGACCTGGAGACGACTCTTCGTTGCCTCATCTCCCCAAATCCCACCACCTGGAGCCAGCAACTCGTGTGGGTGGAATAAGCCTGCAACACCCTTCCCTGTTCTGCTACTGGTCTCTCGCCTTTTCAGCCCCCGCTATTCCCGGAGCAAGTGGTTAGCCTACCTTCGTCCGTCGCTGTACCTGGAAGAGAGCCAAGGCCGCTCTTCTCAAGACCACCTTCAGGTATCGACGACAGGCGAACCCCCACCGGACCCCTGCTCCCCACTTCCGTCTTGGGCAGAGGGTTTGAGACTTTCCACTCGGGATCTGCAAAACTTTCCACCCCATTTTATCAGTCCTTTCCCCATCTCTAAGGTTCTTAGTCCCTCTGCTGTTCACCTTCTGTTGCTCCGCACCATCCGTATACCTTCCACTCTCCATGTATCTAGAGAACCTGTTGAGGACCAGGGGGTGCTATTTTCACTTTTGGTGAAAATCGTATGATTTTTAAACGGCCTCGTACTCAATTCTTGCTCGTACAATATGCATATTATTATTACTATTGGATAGAAAACAGTCTCTAGTTTCTAAAAACGTTTGAATTATTTCTCTAAGTGAAACAGAACTCCTTTTACAGACCATTTCCTAACCGGAAGTGAGATTTCCAAAAGCGAACTCTCTCTTCAAGAGCTTGTCTATAAAAGGGCATGTCACTTATGACTGTAGAAACACGTCATACGCCTTCGCCTGGGTGTCATGCGGAAGTGAGAGAAGAAGTCACTTGATTATCTCGATCAGGGACTGAACACAACCTCTTGGACTGAGACGTGCGCACTTTTTTTTTTTCCCTGGGCGCGAAGTAGGACCTGTACTCGGCTCATGGAAGAACCTTTTTAAAGGTGAATATGATCTCTGGCTTCGATTTTCTTTGATACATGTCACAATATCATCCTAAAGTATGTTTTTTCAATATAGTTTAATTATATTATTGAAATTTATTCTGGACTTTAGACGTGATGCGACGCAAGAATTGGTTCAAGAATGAGAGGTTAGCATCGCACGGCAAGTGTGCTTGCTAATTCAAGAGGGAAATTGTTCGTTCTGGATCGAAATAAAGACGTTTCTGAACAAAGGACCCCTTGGAGAACATTCTGATGGAAGATCAACAAAGATAAGGACCCAATTTGGGATGCTTTTTCATATATCTGTCGAACTGTGCTAACGCTACCGTTTGACTAGAATCAATGCTGCTGTGTGCTAGCTATTGTAGTAAGCTAATATAACGATATATTGTGTTTTCGCTGTAAAACACTTCAACAATCGGAAATATTGTCTGTATTCACAAGATATTTGTCTTTCATTAGCTATCCACCATATATTTGTCTGAAATGTTTTATGATGAGTAATTAGGTAGTTGACGTTGGTGTCTATTTTCTCTGGCTACTCCCGTGCGATTTCTGACTGTAGCTATGATGGTAGCAGTAATGTAAAACTGATTTATAGCTAAAATATGCAATTTTTTTGAACAAAACATAGATTTATTGTGTAACATGTTATAGGACTGTCATCTGAGGTAGTTTTTTCTAGGTTATTTAGGTTGGTTCTAGGTTAGTTAGGTTGGCTTGTGCATGCTACCTGCAGCCTACTTGTGCTGTGAAAAATGTCTGTCTGTCTTTTTTTATTTGGTGGTGACCTAACATAAATATATGTGGTGTTTTCTCTGTAAAACATTTAAAAAATCGGACATGTTGGCTGGATTGACAAGATGTTTATCTTTCAAATGCTGTATTGGACTTGTTAATGTGTGAAAGTTAAATATTTCAAAGATTTTTTTTTTTGAATTTGCCGCTCTGCCTTTTCAATGGAATGTGGGAGGAGTGCCGCTAGCGGCACCCCTGGCCTAAACAGGTTAAACCTTTGTCTCACGGCCCTTTGTCTTCTGTTTCCTGATCCTGCCTGCTGTTCTTTACCTGCTTGACTCTGATTTGGATTACGAATATTTGCCTGCCTTGCCCAACGATTGCCTGCCCCTTGCACTGCAATAAACTCTGAGACTCGTACTATCTGCCTCCTGTGTCTGCATCTGGGTCTTAGCCTGAGCCATGATACTGTAAGTGTAGCTTTGCCTACGAAACATTTCATTATGTTTTGCCATGAACAGTTCTCATGGGCACACAAATCCTTAATGATGTAAGCCTATGCCATTGCAAAATCAAATCCTTCTAACCGAAAGAGTCAACTATAGACCTACTGTCATTAATTTTGGATGGATTAGATGCACATTGATGTCTAGCTATTGGCTAGTTGTCTAGTGATACCATCATCAGTTGATCCAAGAAAGAAAACAAATATTGATAGAAAATAAAAGCTAAATAAATGGTCTACATCTTTTAGCTATGGACGGCACAGAGAACACCAATACCCGAGCGCATCTGAAAAACAAAGCAATTAGCAATCTAAACAGCTGACTGACAACAGCAAACAATGATAAATCAATGGATAAATCTAATGCATTGGAATAAAGGCATAGGCTATGTTTTTAAAAATAACTTGGGTCTTTTTCTCCACTTCCTGCCTGAATGATGTGCCCAAAGTAAACTGCCTGTAGCTCAGGCCCTGAAGGCAGTATATGCATATAATTGGTACCATTGGAAAGGAAACACTTTGAAGTTTGTATAAATGTTAAAATAATGTAGGAAAATATAACACAATAGATATGGTAGGAGAAAATCCAAAGAAAAACCAACCAGAATTGTTTTTGAGAGCGAGACCATCCTCTTAGAAAGCAAGAGATAGGTCATATTGAAAACTAGCTCCCTGGATGCAATTCCTATGGCTTCCACAGTGTGACAGCAGTCTATGTTCAAGGTTTCAGACCTGTAACTTCAAAAACGAATAAGAAATAACAGTTTTAGTAGAGGGACACAGTCTTGGAAATTCGTGGTTGGGCGCGCCATGAAGACATTACGCACCTGCTAAAATCTGTTTCCTATTGAACATACTTCTTTCCTAAATAAATATTATAGTTTGATTACATTTTAGGGTATCTGAGGAGTAAATAGAAACGTATTTTGACTTGTTGAAACAAAGTTTAGGGGTAGATTTTCAGATTCCTTTCTCTGCAAGATAAACGAGTGGATTACTCAAATCGATGGCACCAACTAAACTGACTTTTTGGGATATAAAGAAGGATTTTATCTAACAAAGTGACACTACATGTTATAACTGGGACCCTTTGGATGACAAATCAGAGGAAGATTTTCAAAAAGTAAGTGAATATTTTATCGTTATATGTGAATGTATGAAACCTGTGCAGGTGGAAAAATATTTTGTGGGGAACCGTCCTCAAACAATCGCGTGGCATATTTTCGCTGTAATAGCTACTGTAAATCGGACAGTGCAGTTAGATTAACAAGAATTTAAGCTTTCAGTCGAAATAAGACATTTATATGTACATAAATGTTTAATATCCATAATATTTATGATTATTTATTTGAATTGCGCGCCCTCCAGGTTCACCGGAAGTTGTCCCGCTAGCGGGACACCGATCCTTAAGAAGGGTGTGTGGCAAACAAGTGGGCGAAAATGAGCAAGTACAACAAAAAAATCGATGTGTTTAAAGGAGCTCAGCTGAAATTCAGCACTACTGAGTGGACAGCTCTGTGGACAGAGAGACCACACCCAAAGTTGGACTTTCGTTGCATTTAGGGGGAGCTCATGTCTCATTCAGGGGAGAGGAGTAAAGGGATCTCAAACCAAGGTTTACTTGAACTTCCCTTTGTTTAAATGGACATACATTATACCAATAGGGAGACAGTGTAGCCGTATTCAATGCTTGAGCACTGATATGACCTATCAAGTCGACATGATCTGCTCTGAGGGGGTGATAGCAAGCATTGCATACTGTGGCTCTGTATGTATCTCTGTAGGATCCGATTATGCCCATTTAACATTGGCAATTATGAGTAATAACCAGTACTTCCTATCCCCTCCATCACCCTGGACAGGAGCGGAGACCATGTCAGTAAGAGGCACAGCTGCTAGACGAGGGCTGAAAGTAACATCAGAGATAGATCCAACTCCTCCCTTTGCCTAGGTGATTTGGTGATTCGGTACAGTGCACAGCACAGGGGAGAGATGATGGAGCACAGCTTGAGCCACTTCCCATATGCTCAGCCTGAGTCCCAAATGACACTCTATTCCCTTTATAGTGCCCTACCTTTGACCAGGGCCCATAGGGGCTTGTAATAGGTGTGGTGCTGACTGTTGCCATGTGTCACTGAACAGAATCATTATAGAGGCATGACCGAAGCCGAAATCAACCGCACATCCACATACGGATGAAATAGAAACTGGAAAGTACATTATTTCCCACCTTTGGAGTGGTTGAAAACAACTCAACCTGAACGTCTATCCTCGTCTCCTATCACTGCTCCTTGTACACAGCAAACGGCCACTACAGTATAAGGCGAGTAGCGGGAGAGAATAGTCAGCAACACCAGCAGAAGTAGAATACAGCAACACCGGCAGAAGCAGAAAGTCAAGCTTACTGAGATATGAGTCGAGGAAATGTATACTATGTAATACAAAAGCAGACGTTTGGTATATTCTGACAAATGTCTCTGCTTTTCCAATACATGTTATTGATTTCCTTGCTATCAGCTGGACCTATAACTGGACCCATAACTTCCTCTGAGGGTGAGGGTGGGGTAGAGAGAGGGCAGAGGGTCATACATACAGACATAAAGCAGTACCCTCTTTTAGCGACCGAATAAAATGCAACAATCTGAATTAAAATACAGAGTAGCTTTATTTATAGAACACAGCATCAGTTTTTGCAAAAATAGTTCTATCATAGACAAAAATCGACTTGGTCTTAAAAGTCCAGGGTATGCGTCCCAAATTGCACCATGTTCCCTATATAGTGCACTACTTTTGACCAAAGCCCCTATGGGCCCTGGTCAAAAGTGCTGCACTAAATAGGGAATAGGGTGTCATTTGGAACGCACACCAGGTTACAGTAACAGAGTCTCCGATACATATATTATCTAGCAGAAGTAAGAGCAGAGGAAAACAGTAAATAGACAGGACGAGGAAAAAGCAGAAAATGAAATCGGTGAGACTTGTCATAATAATAAACAGCGTACTGTGTACAGGAAGAAAGAAAAACGACTACTTGAAGCATGCGATGCATAACGTAAGGGCGTGGAAATGCCATGCCAAGAGTGTTCTCTTTCTAGTGAATATTCAAATGCAAAACAAAAAGAAAAACAAACCAAAAAGGAGAACAAAAAATAGATTGGCGTACAACTAATGTCTCATCAGAATGGACAGTAATTCAGTACTATGGTAATAATGTAAACCGTGTGGAAATGAATTAGCCTGTACCCAGATCTGTTTATGGCATCTTGTCAACTCATTTTCATGCCAAACATATTGGCGCCCAGAAGTGAATGGGATTCATGGAAAGAAGAAGCAGGTTAGTTTTCAACTGGCCCTCATACTCCGGGAATGTCAGTGTGAACTATCAACTATCAGTACTTATCTATCTAATGTGTGTACATTGTACAGGTAGGCACATACATATAGATTTGAGGAAAGTCCATACAAGTGAATGACATAGGATGAGTCCCACATGGCACCCTATTCCCTATATAGCGCACTACTTTTAAACAAGAGGGCCCTGGTAAAAAGTAATGCACTATAAAGGGAATAGGGTGACATTTGCCATGCAGGCATGAACTATGACCCTTGACCTTACGTACGTGTGTTTCGTTGGTGGTGAAATGGTGCTTAATTTATTCAAACAGCCCAGGACCTCTGCTGATATATGTAACATGTATACAAAAAGGTATTTTTCAGGATTTTTTAGATCCGTTTCTATACAATAACAAGCTTTATTTAACAGGTCTCCAACTCAACCAAAAAAAATCCCGTCACCTGTTGTACAATAAAAAATCCAAGTTGCAATGGAGTTTCAAGACTGCAAAGTCCCTCTCCTACCTTCTCAATCTGCATCAATAGGATTCACGTACCTATATCTATTATAACACATACTCTGTACATATTCACATACACACATCGTTTGGTGTCTATTCTCCGATCACCGATGTCAAACTGATGAAATTAAGTTGCGTAAAGTACCTTTCACTTTGTTTCAATACTACTGTAAAGATAATAAAACTGGAAGAATTTAAAATAAACTCAAGTCTTTGAGAAATGTGTAGATTTGTCCTTGCTGAATCGCTACCAAATTGTTCTTATGCATGACAAACATTGTGCGTGGTCGTCATATTATTATGCCCTTCCCACACCCAGATCAATCACAAAAACATGAGATCCCTCTCAGAAGTACATCGGCAGGAAGTTCAACGTTCCTATATCATCACAAATCCCATAAAATTCTGACTTGAGATCCGCAAGCTTAACTCGGCTTTTCACGCAAGTTTCCCATTGATGTCATTGAATGACTTACGTGGAAATCCAAGTTACTTGGGCTTATCTCAACTCTGAATCGTTACCATTAGTAACCAGATGGATCCTATGCACAGCAGACAGATAATGAAGGACGCATAGATTGGGGTGATAGTTGGGTTTAGGCCTAATCAGACTTATCCTTTTTCTTTGGTGTAACTTTACTGGCTACTGCGGATCCTACCGCTCCAACTCCTCCCGTCACCACGGAAACGCCTCCTTTGACTAATCCCACGCCGGCGGCCGGCACGCTGGTCACCACCGTCTTGGTGATGTCATAGCTCTTACAGCCCACCCAGGCCACGCCTCCCCATGTCGCGCCGACTGCCCCTCTGGTCATGTTGAAGAGACCGCCGGTCACCCTCCAGATGACCCCCGCCTCGGTCTTAGGGTGGTCCTTCTCTCCATCTGCGGGGGGGGGGGTTGGGAGAGAGGGGAAATGAGGGAGAGCAGAGGAGAGAGAGGGAGAAAAGAGGGAGAAAAAGAATATGATTATTTATTTATAGATTCATAGTTTGTGTCTAGGTACCTGAAAGAAAGTACCAGGTGAAACCTTTCCATTAGTCTTCTTCAGGGGTGTTCTATGGCTGTAGATGTTAGAGGAAAACAAAGCAGGTGACCTTTCCAGTCCCTCAGAGGAACAACAAGGACCACCATATGCCAATCCATCATCCTACATTTCCAACGTCACCCTATTCTACATAGTCGACTACTTTTGACCAGGCCCCAAAAAGGATCTGGTCAAAAGGAAAGCACTATGAAGGGACTATAGGGTGCCATTTGGGACACAGCGCCTCTCTTTAATAATAGTCCTACCTAGAATACAACATCTCAATACAAAGATTAATGTCACATATCTGCCACTTACTTACATAAGGAGAATGTTGAATTGGTGTTTGACTGTATCACTCATTATTGTAAATAGTTATTGTCTGACGTCAAGCCTCAGGTCCGCAAAAAAGTCCTATTACATGGCCTGACTGATACAAAGCTGATGATGGGGACTTGTGTGGACTAAGAGTTCACTTTAAATCGCTCATATTGTATTAATTTCCTATTCACATACAGTTGAAGTCGGAAGTTTACATACACCTCAGCCAAATACATTTAAACTCAGTTTTTCACAATTCCTGACATTTAATCCTAGTAACAATTCCCTGTCTTAGGTCAGTTAGGATCACCACTTAATTTTTATTTTTATTAAAAAAAAATTTTTTTTATCCCCTTTTCTCCCCAATTTTCGTGGTATCCAATCGCTAGTAATTACTATCTTGTCTCATCGCTACAACTCCCGTACGGGCTCGGGAGAGACGAAGGTCCGAAGCACAACCCAACCAAGCCGCACTGCTTCTTAACACAGCGCGCCTCCAACCCGGAAGCCAGCCGCACCAATGTGTCGGAGGAAACACCGTGCACCCGCCCCCACGGTTTAGCGCACACTGCGCCCGGCCCGCCACAGGAGTCGCTGGAGCGCGATGAGACAAGGATATCCCTACCGGCCAAACCCTCCCTAACCCGGACGACGCTATGCCAATTGTGCGTCGCCCCGGTCGCGGCCGGCTGCGACAGAGCCTGAGCGCGAACCCAGAGACTCTGGTGGCGCAGCTAGCACTGCGGTGCAGTGCTCTAGACCACTGCGCCACCCGGGAGGCCCACCACTTAATTTTAAGAATGTGAAATGTCAGAATAATAGTAGAGAGAATGATTTATTTCAGCTTTTATTTCTTTCATCACATTCCCAGTGGGTCAGAAGTTTACATACACTCAATTAGTATTTGCTAGCATTGCCTTTAAATTGTTTAACTTGGGTCAAATGTTTCAGGTAGCCTTCCACAATAAGTTGGGTGAATTTTGGCTCATTCCTCCTGACAGAGCTGGTGTAACTGAGTCAGGTTTGTAGGCCTCCTTGCTCGCACATGCGTTTTCAGTTCTGCCCACACATTTTCTATGTGATTGAGGTCAGGGCTTTGTGATGGCCACTCCAATACCTTGACTTTGTTGTCCTTAATAAGCCATTTTGCCACAACTTTGAAAGTATGCTTGGGGTCATTGTCCATTTGGAAGACCCATTTGCGACCAAGCTTTAACTTCCTGACTGATGTCTTGAGATATTGCTTCAATATATCCACATAATTTTTATACCTCATGATGCCATCTATTTTGTGAAGTGCACCAGTACCTCCTGCAGCAAAGCACCACCCCAACATGATGCTGCCACCCCTGTGCTTCACGGTTGGGATGGTGTTCTTCGGCTTGCAAGCATCCCCCTTTTTCCTCCAAACATAACGATGGTCATTATGGCCAAACAGTTCTATTTTTGTTTCATCAGACCAGAGGACATTTCTCCAAAAAGTATGATCTTTGTCCCCAGGTGCAGTTGCAAACCGTAGTCTGGCTTTTTTATGGCGGTTTTGGAGAAGTGGCTTCTTCCTTGCTGAGCGGCCTTTCAGGTTATGCCGATATAGGACTCGTTTTACTGTGGATATAGATAGTTTTGTACCTGTTACCTCCAGCATCTTCACAAGGTCCTTTGCTGTTGTTCTGGGATTGATTTGCACTTTTCACACCAAAGTACGTTCATCTCTAGGAGTGTTATGAATTTTATGTATAATGATGTAAATTATTACAAAGATGTACAGTATACGTTTAAAGTAATGATAGGACTATAACTAACAGAATTCTACCCTGTCTCTGTATTTGAATGTTTTTGCAGAGGAAAAGAGGAACTGTTGACAGACAACTTGTGACAGACAACTTGTGAACCTGATAACAGGAAAGAGTTCTCGT
Organism: Salvelinus alpinus; assembly: GCF_045679555.1. Lineage (NCBI taxonomy): Eukaryota > Metazoa > Chordata > Actinopteri > Salmoniformes > Salmonidae > Salvelinus > Salvelinus alpinus. The sequence continues at coordinate 53,416,456 of NC_092100.1, forward strand.
CCCCACCCTGGGAGGCGAGAAGCCGTTAGGCTTGCAGTAGATCGTGTAACATGTGGCGGGATAGGATAAGCAATGTATGTGTTGGAATAAACTTGTGTTATAAAGCATTGTCATTGTCAGAGAAGAGGAGGGACACTTATTTTTTTTATTTTTTTTATTTCACCTTTATTTAACCAGGTAGGCTAGTTGAGAACAAGTTCTCATTTGCAACTGCGACCTGGCCAAGATAAAGCATAGCAGTGTGAACAGACAACACAGAGTTACACATGGAGTAAACAATAAACAAGTCAATAACATGGTAGAAAAAAAAGAGAATCTATATACAATGTGTGCAAAAGGCATGAGGTAGGCAATAAATCGAATAATTACAATTTAGCAGATTAACACTGGAGTGATAAATCATCAGATGATCATGTGCAAGAAGAGATACTGGTGTGCAAAAGAGCAGAAAAGTAAATAAATAAAAGCAGTATGGGGGTGAGGTAGGTAAATTGGGTGGGTAGTTTACAGATGGACTATGTACAGCTGCAGCGATCGGTTAGCTGCTCGGATAGCAGATTTTTAAAGTTGTTGAGGGAGATAAAAGTCTCCAACTTCAGAGATTTTTGCAATTCGTTCCAGTCGCAGGCAGCAGAGAACTGGAAGGAAAGGCGTCCAAATGAGGTTTTGGCTTTAGGGATGATCAGTGAGATACACCTGCTGGAGCGCGTGCTGCGGGTGGGTGTAGCCATCGTGACCAGTGAACTGAGATAAGGCGGCACTTTACCTAGCATAGCCTTGTAGATGACCTGGAGCCAGTGGGTCTGACGACGAACATGTAGCGAGGGCCAGCCGACTAGGGCATACAGGTCGCAGTGGTGGGTCGTATAAGGTGCTTTAGTAACAAAACGAATGGCACTGTGATAAACTGCATCCAGTTTGCTGAGTAGAGTATTGGAAGCTATTTTGTAGATGACATCGCCGAAGTCGAGGATCGGTAGGATAGTCAGTTTTACTAGGGTAAGTTTGGTTATGTGTATGTATGACGTTATGTGTGTTATATAAACTAATGTGCATGGTATTATGATTTAGAGCTCTAGCGAATAAACATGGTTGACTATTGTAGACTGGCTGTGCCTCTGTCTGTTTCATTTCAACCAGAATCTTACAAACTCTGGGTTGCAGACTGAGTATTTTGCTAGATGTTAAGTTTATGAACATTAAGAACATAATTCTCTTAACAAGGAGACAGAACGCGTCTCCTTCCTGAGCGGTATGACGACTGCGTGGTCCCATGGTGTTTATACTTTTGTGCTATTGTTTCTACAGAAGAACATGGTACCTGCAGGTCGTTTGGGAATTGCTCCCAAGGATGAACCAGACTTGTGGAGGTCTACAATTATTTTTCTGATGTCTTGGCTGATTTATTTTGATTTTCCCATGATGTCAAGCAAAGAGGCACTGAGTTTGAAGGTAGGCCTTGAAAAACATCCACAGGTACACCTCCAATTGACTCAAATGATGTCAATTAGCCTATCAGAAGCTTCTAAAGCCATGACATAATTTTCTGGAATTTTCCAAGCTGTTTAAAGACACAGTCAACTTAGTGTATGTAAACTTCTGACCCACTGGAATTGTGATACAGTGAATTATAAGTGAAATAATCTGTCTGTCAACAATTGTTGGAAAAATGACTTGTGTCATGCACAAAGTAGATGTCCTAACCGACTTGCCAAAACTATAGTTTGTTAACAAGAAATTTGTGGAGTGGTTGAAAAAACTTCCGACTTCAACTGTACACTATATATACAAAAGTATGTGGACACACCTTCAAATAAATGGATTCGGCTATTTCAGCCACACCCGTTGCTGACCCGTGTATGAAATCGAGCACACAGCCATGCAATCTCCAAAGACAAACAATGGCAGTAAATGGCCGTACTGAAGAGCTCAGTGACTTTCAACGTGGCACTGTCAAAGGATCCCACCTTTCCAACAAGTCAGTTCATCAAATTTCTGCCCTGCTAGAGCTGCCCCAGTCAACTTTAAGTGGAAACATCTAGGAGCAACAACGGCTCAGCCGCCAAGTGGTAGGCCACACAAAGTCACAGAAAGGTGCTGAAGCACGCAGCGCATAAAAATTGTCTCTCCTCGGTTGCAACACTCACTACAGAGTTCCAAACTGCCTCCGGAAGCAACGTCAGCACAATAACTGTTCGTCGGGAGTTTCATGAAATGGGTTTCCATGGCCGAGCAGCCACACACAAACCTAAGATCACCATGCGCAATGCCAATCGTCAGCTGGAGTGGTGTTAAGCTCGCTGCCATTGGACTCCGGAGCAGTGGAAACGTGCTTCCAACTTTGTGGCTGCAGTTTGGGGAAGGCCCTTTCCTGTTTCAGCATGACAATGCCCCCATGCACAAAGTGAGGTCCATAAAGAAATGGTGTGGAAGAACTTGACTAGCCTGCAGAAAGCACTGATCTGAATTGGAATGCCGACTGCGAGCCAGGCCTAATTGCCCAACATCAGTGCCCGACCTCACTAATGCTCGTGGCTGAATGGAAGCAAGTCCCTGCAGCAATGCTCCAACATCTAGTGGAAAGTCTTCCCAGAAGAGTGGAGGCTGTAATAGCAGCAAAGGGGGGGACCAACTCCGTATTAATGCCCATGATTTTGGAATGAGACATTCGACGAGCAGGTGTCCACATACTTTTGTAATGTACATTACAATATACAGGTAACTGCCAAAATAAAGGAAACGCCAACATAAAGTCTCTTAAAAAGAATTTGGGCCACCACGAGTTCCCAGAACAACTTCAATGTGCCTTGGCATAGATTCTACAAGTGTCTGGAGGGATGTGACACCATTCTTTTCCAAGAAGTTCCATACTTTGGTGTTTTGTTGATGGTGGTGGAAAACGCTGTCTCAGGCGCCACAAATTCATCTCCCATAAGTGTTCAACTGGGTTAACATCTTGTTGCACGCACGCACACACACAGAGAACAAAAATATAAACGCAACATGTAAAGTGTTGGTCCCATGTTTCATGAGCTGAAATAAAAGATCCCAGAAATGTTCCATATGCACAAAAAGCTTATTTCTCTCAAATTTTGTGCACAAATTTGTTAACATCCCTGTGAGCATTACTCCTTTGCCAAGATAATTCATCCACCTGAACGGTGTGGCATGTCAAGAAGCTGATTAAACAGCATGATCATTAGACAGGTGCACCTTGTGCTGGGGACAATAAAAGGACACTCTAAAATGTGCAGTTTTGTCACACAACACAATGCGACAAATGTCTCAAGTTTTGAGGGAGCATGTAATTGGCATGCTGACTGCAGCAATGTCCACCAGAGTTGTTGTAAGATAATTGAATGTTCATTTCTTTACCATAAGCCGCCTAACAACGTCGTTTTAAAGAATTTGGCAGTACATTCAACCGGCCTCACTACCGCAGACCACGTGTAACCATGCCGGCTCAGGACCTCCACATTTGGTTTCTTCACCCGCAGGATCGTCTAAGACCAGCCACCCGGACAGCTGATGAAACTGAGGAGTGTTTCTGTCTGTAAAAAAGCCCTTTTGTGGGGAAAAACGTATTCTGATTGGCTGGGCCTGGCTCCCCAGTGGGTGGGCCTATGCCCTCCCAGGCCCACCCATGGCTGCACCCCTTCCCAGTCATGTGAAATCCATAGATTAGGGCCTAATGAAGTTCAATTGACTGATTTCCTTATATGATCTGTAACTTACTAAAACTGTTGAAATTGTTGCATATACATTTTTGTTCAGTATATATAGAAAAGACAAGTCCTGAACACTTGTACTTGACTCCCCCCCTTCTAGCTCTGAGTTTTCTGATAGCTACTTCATTTCGGAAAAGTGTACTTACTATGCCTGTGATATGTGGTCGTCCCACCTGGCTATCTTAAGATGAATGCACGAACTGTCATTCTGGATAAGAGCATCTGCTAAAATGTCGAATGTAAAACATGTGAGTATCGTGACAATATCGTATTGTGAGGTCCCTGGCAATTCCCAGCCCTAAATACAACTACATACACTTTATTGAAGCTGTCACCCACACAAGCCTGTTGGTATAAAAAGCTTATTAGTGGAAACTTGGCTTTACAGCTTGGGGAAAATAAAGGCACCTATAAAATGGGTAATGGTGTGTATGGTCTATGTAAGGTCTGTGGCTGTAGTGAATCACAATGCATGTCCATGGTTGTTGCCACTGCGTACAGATGACTGAGTCATAGGCTAAGGCTTTCAAATGTGGCATAAAATATGGACAGAAAAAGTAACTTCATAGGGGAGAGAGAGAGAGAGAGAGAGAGAGAGAGAGAGAGAGAGAGAGAGAGAGAATGCTTTGGCAATATGTACATTTTAACGTCATGCCAATAATCAATTGAAATTGGGGGAAAAGTGTACCATGCTAATTCATGTCTCCAGTGTTTAGTGAAGTCACATTAATTTCCTGATTAATACATCTACATTTTTGGGTAAATCCAGCCCATTGACTTCATTGTACAGTAAAAAAGGCATTTGCCGCCCATCACCTACTTCCTAACACAGATATAATGTACCACTTCACCCTGGGTGATAAAGTACCCCCTATCCCGTCCTTGCATGATTTGACACAGTGATGTATATTCTCCCGTCTCAATCCAAGCATAACATCGAGGTGACAGCACTGTATGTCTTTCAGCCCCCCTTTCCCCTCCCACACCCTTTGGCTTGACAAACATGAATTCCCTAATGTCGTAGCTAGCGAGGAGTGAGTGGTGAGCTTTTCATGTCGTCCTTTTTACACTGACAACATGTCTTTATAGAAGGATTAGCCATCCCGCTCCTCGAGGGCCGCCACTATGCTATCGGACCCGCCACTATCTGACTGAGAACATGAACATTATACACGCAGGCTCCTTCACTTTTCTGCTAAAAAGTTGTATAGGACAAACAGGCCCCTGTTAAAGTGTTGTAACAGTAAAATAAAGAAAGTGAAGTAGCCTAATAGTAATCTGCAATTGGCTTACTGTTCAATAACTACCTGGAATACTATTCAACAGTTAATAAAACACATTTCCAGTAGCTTCCCATCTGCATTAGGTACAGATATAAAACCAACTGCGTATTAATATGTAGGCCCGCCAACAAATTCTGTCTCTTTCCCAGGCTGTGCCAAGTGTGTTGGCAGAGCCGTTACCATATGCTATTTATAGACATCTTCATCTGTGGCTGAAAGAAGCATATCCATGCACCCCCTCCTATACACACTGTCATTATCTTCGCCACGTCAACCCGCACCTCTGAATGGTGGAAGGTCTGTAATAGCCCTTCATTCACATGGCCCTAGTCAAAAGTCGTGCACTACTATATAGGGAACGGAGTGTCATTTGGGATGTGTGCCCTAGATCTCTTGATGCTGTCTATCCTCAAACATGGAGGCTTCTCATTAACAATAATGGAGGCCAAGACACACTAACACCAACTGTCACTAACGCTCGGTGTTATCACAACCCTGAGGGGTGAGCTATGGTAGAATGTCACAACCTTACACTTCCTAAGCAACGCCCTAACGTTCTACATCATTAAGAGTAGGCCTATCAGGAATTCTGCCTGGGTATGAACTCTCTGGAGATGTGCCTTCAGAAAATGCCTTCAGAAAATATTCCGGACCTCCACATTTTCCCCCCACATTTTGTTACGTTACAGCCTTATTCTAAAATGGATTAAATACACACAATACACCAGAATGACAAAGCGAAAACAGTTTTTTTAGAAATATTTGCTAATTTATTTACACAGAAAAACCTTATTTACATAAGTATTCAGACACTTTGCTATGAGACTCGAAATTGAGCTCAGGTGCATCCTGTTTCCATGAATCATCCTTGAGATGTTTCTACAACTTGGAGTCCACCTGTGGTAAATTCAATTGATTGGACATGATTTGGAAAGGCACACATTTGTCCATAAAAGGTCCCACAGTTGACAGTGCATGTCAGAGCAAAAACCAAGCCATGACGTCGAAGGAATTGTCCGTAGAGCTTATTTTTTTAAATAATTTCGCAAAAATGTCTAAAAACCTCTTTTTGCTTTGTCATTATGGGGTATTGTGTGTAGATTGATGAGGGAAAACTTTACAGTACACTGCTATAAAAATTATAAAACAATTTTGTTATGTTGGGCACCTACTGACCAAAAATATTTTTTATGATGTTTTGATAAAATAAAGGTTTAAGGAAATACAGGAAGACACCACATTACTACAAGACAAAACAGCTCAATCAAGCCTGATGGTCTTGTAAGTATAAAAGCAAAGCTAGCTTTCATTTAATTATAAAAAAGCATGAAAACGTAGTGTAATGGAAATAGGTCTTACTGTAGTGTGTGAAGAATCCAATACTTTACCTTGCATGCGGTACAAATCACATTATTGTGGAAGCACCTCTTCTAAGAGTATAAATTATAAACTGTTGGAGAAGGCAAACAGCCGAAGCAACCTGCCTACACATAGTCTAAAATACAATACCAACATAGCTACTGCAGGAGTTCAAAGCTGTGTGCTGTAAAACCTTGGTAGAGCATGGGTGGAATAGGTATTGCTGTGCTCATGTGAATTTCCTTTATTTCTCGGCCTCAAACCAACGCAGTTTCCCTTAACACCGTGTTTCGTTTTTAATAATAATAGTATACATTTTTTTCTGGAAGAATTTCAAATGTAATTAGAGGTAATCACAATAAGCTTATCCTTTCCCAGAAGTCACTTTAGGCACAATTACAGTATTGTACAGTAAACCCTTAAATCAGACAAAAAAAAGACACGTTTTTGATTCCAAACTTGTGCAAGTATTGTGGACTGCATACTGTGACTTTTAAGAAATACACTAAGGCACAGAGACACATGCTAGAACTAAGAATATCATTCCTTTGAACCTCTGCGCTTTTGAAGAGCAGTTGTGGTACTGCTCCCTGAGGAACCCAATAAGCCGCATCCTTGTGTTCAACTGGGAAGAAGGCAAGGGAACTTTAAAGTGTCTGAAATGGCACCCTATTCCTGTGCATGCTCGCAACTTCACGATCAAAGGAGAATCAGGCCGGTGAGGGTTTGAAGGTCTTTCTATGAGGCGGCTGAGGCAGTGCTCTGGCCCCTATGGATAGCCTTGCTCAATACAACCTGATTATGCACCACAGCAATAGGCGATCTCTTCTTATTTACTTTTATTTACTCAAGGGAGCCCAATTGAGACCAGTGTCTTATTTGCAATGGTGCCCAGAGGGAGAAAAAAAATCCTTCAACACAACAACAAAAAAGATAAAAACTACAAGACAGTTATAAATACATTACATCATGCTATTACAATAAGTTACTGTATAATAGTCAATTGAAACAATTGCCCAGACTCATTTTACAACAGTCTTAAACTACCTGATCGGCACCAGGGAATTTGCCATTTGTTTTGTAAGGTATTCCATAACTGAGGTGCGTTAAAACTAAAGGTGGAGTTACCAAACTTTGTGGCGACGAGCGGGACCTCCAGAGTTAACCAACCCTGCAAACAAGTTTGGTATCTCATATTTTTATATTTCAACAGGGAAGTGAGATATGATGGAAGTTTGTGGAGCAGAGCTTTGTAAACACGAAGCGAGTAATGTAGTGATCTACGGGACTTTAGTGAGGTCCAGCCAACCTGATATAGGATGCAGTGATGAAAATTAAAACTGTCACCTGTAATAAAGTGAAGGGCGCTACGGTAGATGGTAACCTATGGCTTAAGAGTAGTAGCTACTATATGTGACTCGTTTCAGGAAACTAGGCATATGTCAAGCATCACTACTTCACATGAGAGCCATTTGAACGTAAACTTATTTCAATCAAAACGCGTTTTTTGGCAGAAATCCCCTCTGGAAAATGTGAACTTTCATGTACCTTAATAACAAACTTGTATGCTATCTGTAAATACGAATAAAATTGTTAAATTACGAGTCAGGTTGGTTTAGCCACCAAAAAAGGCAGGAACCTTCCCGCTAGCCATGATTGGCTGAAATAATGGGTGGGCTGGACATGCTGAGAGATGAGAATTGCTCCACTTTCTGGAGTTTTGAAAACAGTGGAATGCGTGGAAATAGAGTATGGTAGCTAAGGAGATGGAGAAAATTATGGCGTTTGATTACAAATATGCAGAGGGAGTCAAAAAGTGTGCTACAAAACATCTGTCTCCGGATTACATCTTCAAACTAAGTGAAACCATGGCATCCATGACAGAAAGGGAGAAGCGTCCATCCATGTATATGGGTAAAATAGTCTAGCTAGCTCCATTTTCAGATATCACACCTTTCTAATTATTTCAGAAAGTTGTTTTTTATCAAGTTAAAGCGTTATTTTAGCTAGCTAGCTAATGTTTCCTGGCTGGCTCGCTAGCTAACGTTGAGTGTATGATCTGTGTAGTAATATTATTTGTATCTCAGAGCCATTTGCATTTCTAGTTATAGCCTAATATTAGCGAGCTAGCTAACATTGAACCTGGTTGGTTAGCTACCTGCAGATTCATGCAGGGTAGTAATGTTATGAGTTGGGATTATGGTTCATTATTTAGCTATGTCTAAACATAAGACCCCACTATGCAAGTAACCATTTCAATATAATGTTCATGATGGGGGCCTCCCGAGTGGCGCAGCAGTCTAAGGCACTGCATCACAGTGTTGCAGCGTCACTACAGTCTGGGATCAAACCCAGGCTGTCTCACAACCGGCCGTGACCGGGAGTCCCATAAGGGAGGGTTTGGCTGGGGGGGCTTTACTTGGCTTGTTGTGGCGGGCCGTGCGCCTGCAGGCTGACTTCAGTCGTCAGTTGAACAATGTTTCCACCGACACATTGGTGCAGCTGGCTTCCGGCTTAAGCGGGCGGGTGTTAATCTTTTCACACGTACCAACAAACGGGTGTGATCATTCTACAGTGGTCCCTGGAGCGTACGCTCAAACCGGTGTGATTAGAATGCTTATTTAGAACGTCCAGTTTCGATTGATGCAACAATCAGCATTTGAGCTGGCTACACTGTTTTTTTATCAGAAGCATTTTGCACAAACCAGTCCTTACAAAGTTATGTCCAGAATGTGACCAGTTTATTTTTGGATGCAATGTTCAGACATTCACAGAAGTTTCTACAGCATAACACAATCTTCCAAACTGGAAAATGTAGGCTACATTTGTCCTATCGCTAACTGAGGAAAGATAACACAAATCAGTCATATTTTTATAACTCTCGGCCGACAGAAACTACAATATTAATTAGCTAATAGCAATTACTATTTATAATTCAGCACGTGTGAGCTCACCATTGATCTAAATAATTGAGTAAAACACTTTCTAGAAATCGTAAGTAATCCGACGATGGGTAGTTTGTGCGCACCGTTTGTTTTTTCACATCAACCAAAGATAATAAGAGGAGATAAGATGAGTTACGTATATTTATAGTATACATGTTGAAGGGGGTGTGTCGTCTACAATCATTCACTTCCCTTCATTCACTTAGGGAAGTTTACCCGAAAGATGAGTGAACCATTCCCTCACCTCATTATACCTTCTTTGGTCTGACAGACATTTACGTGATCAAATCACATTTTATTTCTCACATACACATGGTTAGCAGATGTTAATGCGAGTGTAGCGAAATGCTTGTGCTTCTAGTTCCGACAATGCAGTAATAACCAACGAGTAATCTAACCTAACAATTCCACAACTACTACCTTATACACACACAAGTGTAAAGGGATAAAGAATATGTACATAAAGATATATGAATGAGTGATGGTACAGAACGGCATAGGCAAGATGCAGTAGATGGTATAGAGTACAGTATATACATATGAGATGAGTAATGTAGGGTATATAAACATAAAGTGGCATAGTTTAAAGTGGCTAGTGATACATGTATTACATAAAGATGGCAAGATGCAGTAGATGATATAGAGTACAGTATATACATATACATATGAGATGAGTAATGTAGGGTATGTAAACATTATATTAAGTGGCATTGTTTAAAGTGGCTAGTGATACATTTTTACATAAATTTCCATCAATTCCCATGATTAAAGTGGCTGGAGTTGAGTCAGTATGTTGGCAGCAGCCACTAAATGTTAGTGGTGGCTGTTTAACAGTCTGATGGCCTTGAGATAGAAGCTGTTTTTCAGTCTCTCGGTCCCTGCTTTGATGCACCTGTACTGACCTCGCCTTCTGGATGATAGCGGGGTGAACAGGCAGTGGCTCGGGTGGTTGTTGTCCTTGATGATCTTTATGACCTTCCTGTGACATCGGGTGGTGTAGGTGTCCTGGAGGGCTGGTAGTTTGCCCCCGGTGATGCGTTGTGCAGATCTCACTACCCTCTGGAGAGCCTTACGGTTGTGGGCGGAGAAGTTGCCGTACCAGGCGGTGATACAGCCCGACAGCATGCTCTCGATTGTGCATCTGTAGAAGTTTGTGAGTGATTTTGGTGACAAGCCGAATTTCTTCAGCCTCCTGAGGCTGCTGCGCCTTCTTCACAACGCTGTCTGTGTGGGTGGACCAATTCAGTTTGTCCGTGATGTGTACGCCGAGGAACTTAACTTACTACCCTCTCCACTACTGTCCCGTCGATGTGGATAGGGGGGTGCTCCCTCTGCTGTTTCCTGAAGTCCACAATCATCTCCTTTGTTTTGTTGACGTTGAGTGTGAGGTTATTTTCCTGACACCACACTCCGAGGGCCCTCACCTCCTCCCTGTAGGCCGTCTCGTCGTTGTTGGTAATCAAGCCTACCACTGTAGTGTCGTCCACAAACTTGATGATTGAGTTGGAGGCGTGCATGGCCACGCAGTCGTGGGTGAACAGGGAGTACAGGAGAGGGCTCAGAACGCACCCTTGTGGGGCCCCAGTGTTGAGGATCAGTGGGGTGGAGATGTTGTTACCTACCCTCACCACCTGGGGGCGGCCCATCAGGAAGTCCAGTACCCAGTTGCACAGGGCGGGGTCGAGACCCAGGGTCTCGAGCTTGATGACGAGTTTGGAGGGTACTATGGTGTTAAATGCTGAGCTGTAGTCAATGAACAGCATTCTCACATAGGTATTCCTCTTGTCCAGATGGGTTAGGGCAGTGTGCAGTGTGGTTGCGATTGCGTCGTCTGTGGACCTATTGGGTCGGTAAGCAAATTGGAGTGGGTCTAGGGTGTCAGGTAGGGTGGAGGTGATATGGTCCTTGACTAGTCTCTCAAAGCACTTCATGATGATGGAAGTGAGTGCCACGGGCCGGTAGTCGTTTAGCTCAGTTACCTTAGTTACCAGAATGCATTGTATAATGTCAACAAACATAGGTGTCCATTACAATCTATGCAATAATCAGAATGCATTATTTGTCATCAGAACTCGAAAACGTGAATAAAACTGTAAATACATTTTGCTCCATACATAAATAGATACATAGATACGGGGCGGGAGGTAGCCTAGTGGTTAGAGCGTTGGACTAGCAACCAAAAGGTTGCAAGATCGAATCCCCAAGCTGACAAGGTAAAGATCTGTTGTTCTGCCCCTGAACAAGGCAGTAGGCCGTCATTGAAATATGAATTTGTTCTTAACTGACTTGCCTAGTTAAATAACGGGGAAAAAATTAAAAATACATACATACTGTATGCACCTACAGTAGAAACGACAACACGATACAGACAATTAGCAGGCAGCGTGTGTTAACTGTCCTGTTGTGTAATAATTACATTTTGGGCTGGCCTTCCGGGCAGTGCTAGCTGTGCCACCAGAGATTCTGGGTTCGAGCCCAGGCTCTGTCGCAGCCGGCCACGACCGGGAGGCCCATGGGGCGGCGCACAATTGGCCCAGCGTCGTCCGGGTTAGGGAGGGTTGTGGCCGGCAGGGATATCCTTGTCTCATCGTGCACTAGCGTCTCCTGTGGCGGGCCGGACGCAGTGCACGCTGACCAGGTCGCCAGGTGTACAGTGTTTCCTCCGACACATTGGTGCGGCTGGCTTCCGGGTTGGATGTACATTGTGTCAAGAAGCAGTGCGGCTTGGTTGGGTTGTGTTTCGGAGGACGCATGGCTCTCGACCTTCGCCTCTCCCGAGTCCGTACGGGAGTTGCAGCGTTGACACAAGACTGTAACTACTACCGATTGGATACCACAAAATTGTGGAGAAAAAAAGGGGTAAAAAAAATATTTAAAATAAAATAATAATCACATTTTGGAACAGTGAGTGCCTTCTGACATCAATTTCTTTCCATTGTTCCTCAACTGCATTTCTAACTCTGAGTCTCTACTTTTATCCAATGTAAAAAACAACATTTCAAATTTTGCAACATAAGACTGAATCAAGCCGATCGGTCACATATAACCTACACAGTGTTTCAACTCGGAACCAACCCACTAATTCTACACAGCATCCTTTCCATCCTCTGCAGTGAGAATGTGAGATACATCAAATCTAGGCCTATATACCATCCATAGAACCGAATTTCACTGACCGATAATAAACCAAGCTGCTGATGGAGCCAAATATTCCCTCACTGCCTGTGTGCTGGAACAACCTCTAAAACGATCCATTGACTGTGTCCTAAATGGCACCCTATTCCCTGCATAGTGCACTACTTTTGACCAGAGCCCTATGGTAGTGTAGTGTACTATATAGGGCAGGGTTATTAAACTCTTACCCTATGAGGTCTGAAGCCTGCTGGTTTTCTGTTCTGCCTGATAATTAATTGCACCCACCTGGTGTCCCAGGTCTAAAATCAGTCCCTGGATAGAGGGGAACCATTTTTTAAAAAGCAGTGGAACTGGCCTTGAGGTCCAGAGTTGAATTTGAGGGATATAGGGAATAGGGTGCCATTTAGGACACATCGTGTCTCTTCTTAGTGAGGAGCTCCTCTCAGGGGGCCAGTATATTGCAGAGGTAAGGTATGCCTACCATAATGCTTGCCATAAATAATAATCCCATAAAACAAAAAGACAATGGCTCCCTCCCAAATTGCAACCTCTTCCCTATGTAGTGGACTTCCTTTGACCAGGGCTCCAATCAAAAGTAGTGCACTATATAGCGTAAAGGGTGCTATTTAGGACATTGACAATAAACCTGTTGAGGGTATAATATCTGCATGGTAGTTAAACTCTAACAGAGGAGAGAGCTATAGCAGCCTGCAGGCTAATTCAGCCTCTGCTGAGTCTCAGGGAATAGGGCAGCGTGCCAAACGGCACCCTATAATAGCATTCCCTATATAGCCCCATAGTTTCTGGTGAAAAAAATAGGGTCCCATTTGGGACGAGGAGGAAGAGGATCTAGACTGCAGCATGTAGATACTGCAGTGTGGAGACTACCAAGTCTCAGATGGACCATTACAGGCACGCACACACACACTAGACCATTAGAGACTAGCTTTAATGTGCGCTGATAAGCATACAGAGAGCTGGGAGTTGCTGCTCGTGGCATGGCATCATCTCTCTCCTTTGTGTGTGTGTGTGTGAGAATGTTACATGGGACCCTGGTGGACTACTGTACAGTATATAGATCCTCACTCAGCCCCTACCTTGGCCTCCACCCTAGTAATAGACTATTCTCTCTGCTACCGGACGGCAAGTGGTACCGGAGTGCCAAGTCTAGGTCCAAGAGGCTTCTAAACAGCTTCTACCCCCAAGCCATAAGACTACTTATGACAATCTAATCAAATGCCTACCCATAATATTTGCATTGTCCCCCCTTTACGCCGCTGCTACTTTCTGTTATTATCTATGCATAGTCACTTTAATAACTCTACCTAGATGTACATATTACCTCAATTACCTCGACTAACCGGTGCCCCCGCACATTGACTCTGTACCCGGTATCCCCTGTATATAGTCTCACTATTGTTATTTTACTGCTGCTCTTTAACTACTTGTTACTTTAATTTCTTATTCTTACTCATATTTTTTAAACTGCATTGTTGGTTAGGGGCTTGTATTAAGCATTTCCCTGTAAGGTCTATCTGTACCTGTTGTATTCGGCGCATGTGACTAATACAATTTGACTTGATTAAGCACCTCATAACATCTTAATGGGAATCCCAGGCCTGCTCCTAAGTGATTACACAACCAAGAGCTCCATGCATGCAGCTATAACAGACACGATCTATCTACCTGGTCCCAGATATTTTTGGTCTGTTTTGCCAACAGTGTTAGGGGTGACAATGGCAATAGGAGACAAGGTTATATACTGAGTAGGGCTGGGAATTGCCAGGGACCTCACAATACAATATTACCACGATACTTAGGTGCTGATATGATATGATGTCCCAAACATATTGCTCACCCTAGCCTGCTGCAGTGGGACAAGACAGAGCCATAACAACGAGTTTTGATCAGTCATGGAAATATAGGGACAAATACTGGAGTTTTGGGGAAGGTGCAGACAACAAGTACAAAAACAATATTGCGATATTGTCAAAATGACACGATATATCATCAAGAATAATATCCCGATATGTAACAATCGATTTTTCTCCCCCATCACGAACATAGCAGATGCCATTCGTCCTGGGCCTGCATTGCAGCTTAAAAGGCTAACCAGGACTTTTCTGTGTTTATTTATTTGAGAGCTTTATGCGAAATACAGCTCGCCTCTCTGATCCTTTAATATCCTTACGTGTTTAAGTAAGTATGACTTTACACTTGACTGGTCCATAACAAATCACCAAAAGAACAGCTGGATTCCTCTGCATGCACACAGACACACACACATGCACACACACACAGACACACTCGCTCTATGCTCTCAGATAAGGCTATGGTGTTTAGCTTTCACAGCACACACAGCTTTGCGTTTAGTGTGTGCCTGGACCTTGGATTCGTCAAACCATTTCACAATCACAGTCTTTTTGTCGGATTAGATTTGTCCTATTTCTCGAAAACACGGCTTAGCGCTAAAACAATTCTATACACAAGGATGTGAAACAGAGAATGATATCAATACCATACTGCTCTCTCAATCAATAGATAGCTCTGAGTATTTGGGACAAGGTGCGAAGAGGGAAGGCAGGAAGCCTCGAGGTAAATACAAACACTAGTCTATGTGAACAAGGAGAGCAGTCGGAACTCAGGAGATCTACAGTGGAGACTACCACCTCACCTCAGTGTCTCATTGAGGGAGATAACAGGAGAAATAAACGTCGCATCTGATACAGGCTGTTAGTGTCCCCAGCAACCTGGAAATAGTTGGTAAGTACACAACAAACACAATAATTGTGATTTCTCCAGATTGAATGTAATATAATAACTGTTATGTCTACTTTAAGGAATAATAGACTGGTTCTGTGTCTTAGGCTGAGTTTACACAGGCATTTAAAAAAAAATATATATCATTAAAAACGAATTGCTCTTTGGACCTATCAGATCAGCTCTGAAAAAGATATGATGTGAATGGTCAAAAGATCAATTAGTGGAAAAAAATATCAGAATTGGGCTGCCTGTGTAAACACAGCCTAATTGGTTCGACTATCAACCTCATCTAAAAGGCAATGGGGGTAAAAATTGACAACAAATAGACCTGTTATTTAAATATAAGAACCAGAATAGACCCCAAATAACACATTTGTTCACAATTTGTTAGACTAATTTCTAAACCCAGAGGCCCAAACATTGCCATACTTCCGGGAACACCTCGTGAAGAAGACTCGACAGACCAGACAGGGGTTTGGGGATTCAATGGGAGAAATGACATTTTTGTCTTTAGTTGTTCATTTTCTCCTAATCTAAAGCCAAAACCTAGTTTTCGAGCCAATGTCTGAAGTAGCTGAACATGTTATTACTCCAACCTCGTGAAAGTGACACGTATTCATTTCAGTCAAAAAAACGGCACGAGACGACCGTTAGGCCTGATAACGTGTTTCTGCACATTAGCTTAGCTAGCCAACATCACAATGACATCGCCTATAAGCATGATCAAGAATTTATATTGGAGAGGGCAGTTTCTGGATATCCTAGTTTGTAGTGTCTTTGCTAATTCCACACTGTTTCTCAATTACCTGAAAATAAAATGACAGTTCACCGACTGTTTTTGTCACCATACAGCCTCCCCCACATCACCCCAGAGTGAGCCGAGCATCTCTCTCAGCTTCTCTCTCAGTGCTTCTTAATTAGTGTTGTCTCAAGGAAGACAAAGCAATGCGGAGCTGAGCAGTGCTGACTGAGGTGATGACTGTAGTCTCAGTGAACTCAAACCTTCTCTACGGTACAGCACACCTCATATATGCAATGCAATTATAAGCTAGCTGCAAGAATCTCGACCTAGCAATTGAAATTATGCGTTTCTCACTCAGATGCCTTGGACCGGTGCTACACTAACACTTTAAGGCACCCTGTTCCCTATTTAGTGCACTACTTTTGTTGACCAGAGCAAAAGTAGTGCACTACAAAGGGAATAGGGTGCCAATTGAGACGCAACCACAAACACTTTAAAAACTCACTCTGTTTTGCTTAGCTTCAAGTTCCTCGGGCGTACACATCACGGCGTACACATTGCAAACAATCTGAAATGGTCCACCCACACAGACAGTGTGGTGAAAAAGGCGCAACAGCTCTTCTTTAACATCAGAAGACTGAAGAAATTTGTCTTGGCCTCTAATTTGTCTTGGCACCTAACACACTTTTACAGATGCACCATTGAGAGCATCCTGTCGGGCTGTATCACCGCCTGGTACGGCAACTGCACCGCCCGCAACCGCAGGGCTCTCCAGAGGGTGGTGCGGTCTGCCCAACGCATCACCGATCACACTACCTGCCCTCCAGGACACCTACACCACCCGATGTCACAGGAAGGCCAAAAATATCATCAAGGACATCAACCACCCGAGCCACGGCCTGTTCACCCCGCTATCATCCAGAAGGCGAGGTCAGTACAGGTGCATCAAAGCTGGGACTGAGAGACTGAAAAACAGATTCTATCTCAAGGCCATCAGACTGTTAAATAGCCATCACTAGCCGGCCTCCATCTAGTACTTGCCCTGAACTTAGTCACTGTCACTAGCCGGCTACCACCCGGTTACTCAACCCTGCACCTTAGAGGCTGCTGCCCTATGTACATAGTCATGGAATCAGTGGTTACTTTAATAATGGAACACTCGTCACTTTAATAATGTTTACATACCGGTTTACTAATTTCATATGTATATACTGTAATCTATTCAATGCCACTCTGACATTGCTTGTCCTAATATTTATATATTTCTTAATTCCATTCTTTTACTTTGAGTTTTGTGTGTATTGTTGTGAATTGTTATATACTACTGCACTGTTGGAGCTAGGAACACAAGCATTTCGCAACACCCGCAATAACATCTGCTAGATACAGTATGTGCACGTGACCAATACAATTTGATTTGACATAGGAATGATTTGGTTTGACCTACCTACAGCGGCGTCAAATAGGACACTTACTCGGCTAGACTCTCTTGTTCGCAGCAAGGCCAGATCCGTTCTAGACCTGACAGGGTTGATACCCGGACTGCATTCTTTATAAAGAATTGGACTTGCTACTTGCACACTCAGTATTATAGAAACAATCTCTAAACATAGGCTGAGCAATAGGCTTGACTTCATAAGCTCCTTATAATATAGGATACTGAAATAGCATGGATAGGGCTACATTGAAATGTTTCTTTCAGAAGAAATGTGAAAAGCGTATGCATAACCATGGTAGCAATTGAAAGGGAACGGTTTGGAGATAATGGGAAAATGTGAGTACACAGCCAAAGGTGAGTACACAACAGTTCACCCGACACAAGACTGAATCCAAACATGACACTGTTGATTTTATGTTCATTTGACATTTACTGTACTTTTCGCAGCATTTGTTGATAACGTAAATCTGAAAATACTCCGGATACATTCAATGACATGATGTTCCTGGAAAATGTGGGACAGGTGCAACATAAGACAAAACAATTACAAGGATTTGAGTGAGAGGAATAACTGGTGTCTCCAAGTGGCCACAAAGTGTGCACAGTTCCTAAGCAATTTCAATGCCCTTTTATGACTCAAAGAAGAGTCTTCAACTATAAGATACTTTTTTTGAGCTCTCCTAGCGGTGCCATTGAGGAATTTGAGCAAGCACACTTGTAGTTGTTTTGTTCGGGAACAATCACACAATTACTGTTGTTGCTTAGGCAATCCAAAAACGGTCCCATAATTAATCACAATCTGGGTCAGGTGGGAATGATTTGGAAGATTGTTCTATTGCCAACATGACTAGCTAAGTTATAAAATACGATCTTACAGTGTTACCTGTCAAATGGCAATAAAAAAAATATTGGGGGTGTGTATAGAAAGGAGTCATGATTGCATTCAGGTGCATGTGCGCCGGCTAATTTTCTTCACAATAAACAAACACAGGCTTATTCTATTCAGAACAACCCAGGGTATGACGTCATGTCATCTTGGAGCTGTCCATCAAACAAAGTGATCATAAACGTCGACACTGCGTGAGCTTTATGATTTGGAAATGTGAAGTGCACATTTCCCCGGGTTGCTTGGCTTGCTTGTACGACATCAAAGAGGTATTTTATTATAACTCCTCGACGTCTTACCTTTCAAAATACATAGAGTCCTTTTACTTTACAGCATTTCCCTCACTCAGACAACCAAAAATGTGCTAAAGAGTTGCCCAATTACCCGGAAGGGATAGGGGCATCTTCTCATTGCGCGTGTCGCTCAAGTTCAGCTCGGTTGTCAGTCAAAACCGATACAGCACTTTAAAGAGCAGAGCTCTGACGTCATGTATAGCATGATACTGTACAGTCATTACGTTATAATTTAGGAGCTTATTACTGCCCAAATCTGACATTTTCAACCCGTATACAGTATAAGTGTAAAGGGTTACCAACACCCCCCAGCCCCCACCCTGCCCAATTTGCCAGTTACTCACTGATATGTATAAAAGGGGTATAACTGCAAGAAAGTGGTAAATAAGAGGCTGTTTGAAAGGGGGTGATATAAACATTGCCTTTGTTTTTTTAACATCTTCTGTCAGAAAGGGGTAATACAGTCAGTCACACAGACACGCACAAGCTTTGCTGACAGCCAGTGTACGTGCCTAGCTTGCTAACTGAACATGGTCCCCACAAACAGCAGGGCTAGTCAGGGCCAGTCAGCCCTAAGGATAACCAGGGCAGGGTGATGGAGACGTGTACGAACATCAGACAAACCGATCGTGTCACCTTATATTTGCCCTCGTGACTCTGCCTTTCGACCCCACACTCCTCTCCTCAAGGCTGCATAACTCCCTGTAACTCCCAACAAAACTACCTTCTAGGGCTGGGAATGTCCAGGGACGATATTATCACGATACTTAGGCGCCGATATGATACGTATTGAGATTCTCATGATTCTATATGTAATTGCAATTCATTACTGTGATTTCATTGTGATTCCATGGCCCAAACATATTGCTCACCATATTGTCTGCTGCAGAAGGACTAGCGAGAGCCATGAGAAAACGAGTCCCTCCCTGCCCCCCCCCCCCCCCCACGCTCCCTCTTTCACTCCCACCTGTCAGACTGTCTTCTAGTAAACTGCCATTACATTGTTAATGACTGTTGTTGGGTAGAAGTGGATAAGTGTCTAAGACGGATCACTGTTCAACAATTATCAATCTACAGCAGTGGGGAAACCAAGCAGGCAGTCAAATAATAGATCAGTCTATCACAAAATGCCTGTGGTAAATTACCTCATGAATCTGGGTTGGAGTTTGTGTGTGTTTGTGTGTTGTTAGTGTTCCAGCCAGCAGTCAATCCTGTCAAAAAAACAACAATAAAACATCACTCACTCATTACAGAATTCCAATTAATGTTTTAGAAGATTCTAGAATTAAAGACGCACTCTCAATCTTGTGTACAATTTCAGACAGTAGGTTCGAAAGTGGTGCTCACGAGCCAAGACGGGTCCCCGTTTTTTTGTGTACTACGTCATCCAAATGTCTACTACGTTATTCATTTTGTGTGATATATCATACACATTTAGCAATTCGTGTGATATTTTACGAATCGAATTTGTGCAATATGTTACCAATATGTTGTGCTTAAGATCTCGGACTGCATCTTTAAAACTTTGTGGTCCTTCCCTGCTATTCAGACTAAAAGAGTAAAGACCTAAAGTTACTCCTCACAGAGCTTCTAAATAATGTATTCTCTTCAGCCCAAACCTCAAAGAATCCTCGTGTTTGTCACCTTCTGAAGCAAGCCACAAAAGAATAACACTTTACCTCTCTCCAGACTCCTTATTGGGAAATAGCACTGAACATTGGGCATTTAAATAACTTTGCTCTTTCCAACAAAAGCATTAAAGATCAATCCAATTCCACAGTCATTAATAAAATGTCACTTTGTCTTTTGATATATGCCACAGAAATATGACATTTCAAGGGTTTGATGAAAAGGTTGAGATATTCTTAAAGATATTGCTCTTTCTATAGGGACTTAACAGGGAGGAAGGTTCTTCCAATGAGGTATAAGAAGCTCTCACTCACTGATACCGAGTGTACCGAAGTTCTGCTCATATTTGCATTTTTTAATTTTTTAATCTCTCTGCACCTTAGCAGCCTGGTTGATTCCCACAAATCTACAGCAGGTCTCACCCCACCCAGGAGGGGCTGAGGAAACACGCAGCCCAATGACTGGTGAAATTACAAAAGCCCGAACGAGAAAGTAAGCTACAGTATACTGTCAATATCCATAGAGTAAACGGTGTTGAAAGTAAGATCTGCTCTACCTATTAAATCAAACTATTTTCCTGTGGGCATCGAACATTCACCCAGAAAAACATCCCATATCATCAGTGTCCCCAAAGTAAAATTCTGAAAATGATTAGAAAATTAAAGTGAAGTGACACCCCAGGCTGCATATCAAAAGGGCACTCACTACCTATGGTGATAAGTGGTTTGTGAAGTGCGTGGGGCGCATGCCAAATTGCGTCCTGTTCCTTACATCGGGTATGGGCAACTTTGATGTGAGTGGGGGCCACAAAACATCTGAACTCATCATGAGAGGCCACAGTTACTTGCGGGTTCAAAATGCTTCAAGCTCTGTCAAATTGGCTGTTGATAATTGCTAGAGAACCATTTTCGGGTCTTACCATAGATTTTCCAGTCGATTTAAGTCAAAACGGTAACTCTGCCACTGA
This sequence comes from Salvelinus alpinus, assembly GCF_045679555.1. Taxonomy (NCBI): domain Eukaryota; kingdom Metazoa; phylum Chordata; class Actinopteri; order Salmoniformes; family Salmonidae; genus Salvelinus; species Salvelinus alpinus. Next base: position 53,437,624 of record NC_092100.1, read on the forward strand.
GGAACATTCACTATTTTCTTGGTAAGCAACTCTAGTGTATATTGGGCACTGTGCTTTAGGTTATTGTCCTTCCTTTTTAAGTAATTTGTAAAAAAAAAAAAAAAAAATTAAAGATATTATCCATTATATAAAAGATATTATATATTATCCAAAATTCGAAATTTTATCAATTTAAAATGCAGGCGGTAACACAACACGATGTGGAAAAAGTCAAGGGTTGTGAATACTTTCTGAAGGCATTGTATATGGGTATACTTTACTTCCATCGGTAATACTCACAATTCTATATGTACTGTGATTTGATAATGTGCACTGATAAGCATACAGGGAGCTGGTGCTGGTGGCATAGCATCTTCTCTCTCCTTTGTGTGTGTGTGTGTGTGTGTGTGTGTGTGTGTGTGTGTGTGTGTGTGTGTGTGTGTGTGTGTGTGTGTGTGTGTGTGTGTGTGTGTGTGTGTGTGTGTGTGTGTGTGTGTGTGAGAGAGAGAATGTTACATGGGACCCTGGTGGATAAGAAGCCCAGGAGACCTCTACTGTACAGTATATAGATCCTCACTCAGCCCCTACCTTGGCCTCCACCCTAGTAATAGACTATTCTCTCTGCTACCGGACAGCAAGTGGTACTGGAGCACCAAGTCTAGGTCCAAGATGCTTCTAAACAGCTTCTACGCTCAAGCCATAAGACTGCGGAACATCTAATCAAATGGCCACCCAGACTATCGCTATTGTTATTTTACTGCTGCTCTTTAATTACTTGTTACTTTAATTTCTTAATCATATTTTTTTTAACTGTATTGTTGGTTAGGGGCTCGTAAGTAAGCATTTCACTCTAAGTTCTACACCTGCTGTATTCGGCGCATGTGACTAATAAAATTTGATTTGAAGTAAAGCCCTACTATTGCTAGCTAACGCTACGAATGGAATATACAGTACCAGTCAAAAGATTGGTTACACCTAGTCATTCAAGAGTTTTTCTTTAATTTGACCATTTTCTACTTTATAGAATAATAGTGATGACGTCAAAACTATGAAATAACACATATGGAATCATGTAGAAACCAAAAAAGGGTTAAACAAATCAAAATATATTTTAGATTTTAGATTCTTCAAAGTAACCACCCTCATGTGGCTGGTTGAGAGAATGCCAAGAGTGTGCAACGCTGTCATCAAGGCAAAGGGTAGCTACTTTGAAGAATCTCAAATATATTTTGATTTGCTAAAAATGTTTTGGTTACTACATGATTCCATATGTATTATGTCATAGTTTTGATGTCTTTACTATTATTCGACAACGTAGAAAATCGTAAAAAATAAAGAAAAACCCTGGAATGAGTAGGTGTGTGAGGATCAATGCTGGAAACGAGAAGCAAGTACAGGGAGTGAACATTTAATAAGCTACGGACATGAAACAGAACAGGAACAGCGTCTGGACAGGGGAAAAATAACGACATCAGTGCTGACACAGGGAACAAACTGAGGAGCAGACAGATATAGATGGGGTAATCAACAAAGTAATGGAGTCCAGGAGAGTCCAATATGCGCAGTTGCGCGTAATGATGGTGACAGGTGTGCTTAATGAAGGGCAGCCGGAGAGCAGGAGCCGGCGTGACAAGGTGTGTCCAACTTTTGACTGGAACTGTATATATTTTTACAAATTGATACTTGGGGTCAAAGTATCGTTATAATATCGTCCAAAATAATATTGCGATACAGTTACGTATCACCCCCCCCCCCCACTAATCAGTAGATCCAACAGTGTCTTCTCTTTCTGCCCTGATGGAATATTTCCTCATAATTCCTGTCAGCCAGAATTGCCAGCAGCTCTGACTCTGGGCTATTTCATCAGCAAAGCTGCGTACTCAAATAAAAAGGAGCAGAATAAAAAAAAAAGGCAGAATTTTTAAAAAAAGTTTGAAAAGATGAGGGACAGGAAGAATGTGATTTTTAGCTCTAACAATCCATTCTTGCACCATATCAGGCTCTGGAACGCTTCATTGATGACGTGTTCCTTCTATTCCAGGGCACAGCAGAGGAACTTCATCGATTCCACTCCTTCATCAATACAAAGAGCGAACATTTGAAATTCACCCTCACTTTTGATGCGCATGAAACAAGTTTTCTTGACCTGATGATTAAGAGGAAGGGGGGTGGCTTTACCACAGACCTATACAGGAAGCCGACGGACAGGAATTCCGTGTTACACGGAGACAGCTTCCACACCACACCCCTAAAAAAAGAGCCTCCCCATCAGCCAATACAGTCGCATACGCAGGATTTGTAGTACAGAGTGACTATGACAAACAAGCCTGCTATATGGATGAGCGTTTCAGACAGCGGGGTTACCCAGAGGAATGGCTACAGGGCGTAAGGGATCGTTACAAAAATATGACCCAGGATGACAGCCTCATGCCCAAACTACCCCTCCCTCCTGACCAACGCGTTCAATGCTTCATTCAGTACTCTCCACATTGGTAAATAGTTTGACCACATCATAAATAAAACACTGGCACATCTTGAGCACTGATCCACAACAGGAAAAGACGTTTAAAGAACCTCCGCAGGTAGTCTTCAGACGCGCCCCCAACATCAGTCAAACGGCGGTGAGGTCTGATCTTCCACCAGCGCCACGTAGTATCCTCCTAGACAATGTGCCCGGACGGTAATTATAGATGTGGCCGATGTACCCTGTGTAACTTTACGAACAAATGCCCAATGTTCAATCACTCTACTACAGGCAGGGCCATTAAGATTAAGGGCATCATTACATGTTCCACAAAAAAACGTGATATACCTGATCAAGTGTATTTGTGGTCTATGCTATGTGAGAACAACAAAACGAGCTCTGACAACAAGGATAGCAGAACACAGGAGTAATATCAGGAACCTTGACCGGAGAAACCCTGTGGCTGCGCATTTCATGGAGGCTCGTCACAACATCAGCTCTCTTAGATATATTGGTGTCGAACATGTTAAGACTCGTAGGAGGGGGGGGGATACTGATAATCTAGTACTGAGAAGATAATTGTATTGGATTCACCGTTTGTGTACCATGTCTCCTAAAGGTCTGAACCAAGAGTTTGATATCAGACCATTTCCTACATGGCCCCGAAGGAGATGGCTGACATTTTACAATCCCGAAACCAATTGTGCTGTGTTTTTTTTCGCAGTTTTATAACTTATTTTGTACATAATGTTTCTTCCACAGTGTATTATGACCGACAAGAGCTTCTAGATATCAGGACAGCGATTAACCACCTCGTACTCAAGGAATATTTTTTCTTAAACGAGTAGGACGGGAAGGATTTACTTCAGACGCCTGACAAGGCCCTCATCTCCGTCATTCGCAAGAAACTGAGATATCGAGGGCGAAGGTCCGGGTGCCTTGTAAGGATCCGCCGCCCGAGAGGGAAATCTACCTTTACCATCGGTCCTATTAACCAATGTACAATCAATCGATAATAAAATAGACGAACTACGATCACGTATATCCTACCAACGGGACATTAAAAACTGTAATATCTTACGTTTCACCAAGTCATAGCTGAACGACAACATGAATAACATACAGCTGGCAGACTTTAAGCTTTTTCAGCAGGATAGAACAGCGGCCTCTGGTAAGACAAGGGCAAATATATGGCAAATAGAAATCCGAAATGGATGATGTTGAGAGATAGATGGGAGGGGTTGAATGGAGCTGAAGGGTGGGACTAATAACAAGATAAAAAATGTAAAGCATATGGGATCTATAAAATGTATATAGGTTCGGAACTTTTGTGAAATAGCATAGTTACAAATAGAAATCAAACTGGATGGACATCAGAAATAGAGAAAGGACTAAGAACAAACAAGAGAGAACTATTGTAAAGTAGACTGTGTCTGTAAAATGTGTATAAGATGTATAAACTGAAGGTAAAAGCAGAAGTGTTTATTAGTTTACTCCAATTGGGGGATCGGTGGTAGGGTTTGCGGAGAATTATAATAAAGGTATATTCTTTAAAAAACATATGTATGTCTATATAGGTATGTGTATGTACAGTATATATGTGTATATGTATGCATGCGTGTATGGATATATATATTTACCCCAAAAATATGGGGGATTTGAAATGATGCAGACAATTACATTGAAAGCAACATTCTTTCCGCAATATTAAGCTGATCCAACCCTAAAAATAAAAAATAAAAATAAGGGGTGGCGGTATATTTGGGGTGGTGGTATATTTGTAAACAAAAGCTGGTGCATGAAATCTAAGGAAGTCTCGATGTTTTGCTCGCCTGAGATAGAGTATCTCATGATAAGCTGTAGACCACACTATTTACCAAGAGAGATTTCATCTGTATTTTTTGTAGCTGCCTATATACCACCACAAACCGATGCTGGCACAAAGACCCCACTCAATGAGCCTCATACGGCCATAAGCAAATAGGAAAACGCTCATCCAGAGGCGGCGCTCCTAGTGGCCGAGGACTTTAATGCAGGGAAACTTAAATCAGTTTTACCGAATTTCTACCAGCATGTTAAATGTGCAACCATAGGGGGGAAAAAACTCTAGACCACCTTTACTCCACACACAGAGACGCGTACAAAGCTCTCCCTCGCCCTCCATTTGGCAAATCTGACCATAATTCTATCCTCCTGATTCCTGCTTACAAGCAAAAACTAAAGCAGGATGCACCAGTGACTTGCTAAATAAGAAAGTGATCAGATGAAGCAGATGCTAAGCTACAGGACTGTTTTGCTAGCACAGACTGGAATATGTTCCGGGATTCTTTCGATGGCATTGAGGAGTACACCACATCAGTCACTGGCTTCATCAATAAGTGCATCGATGACGTTGTCCCCACAGTGACCGTACGTACATACCCCAACCAGAAGCCATGGGTTACAGGCAACATCTGCACTGAGTTAAAGGGTAGAGCTGCTGCTTTCAAGGAGCAGGACTCTAACCCGGAAGCATATAATAAATCCCGTTATGCCCTCCGACAAACCATCAAACAGGCAAAGCGTCAATACAGGACTAAGATTGAATCGTACTACACCGGCTCCGACGCTCGTTGGATGTGGCAGGGCTTGCAAACTATTACAGACTACAAAGGGAAGCACAGGCGCGAGCTGCCCAGTGACACGAGCCTACCAGACGAAGCATGCATGAGAGCATCAGCTGTTCCAGACGACTGTGTGATCACGCTCTCCGTAGCCAATGTGAGTAAGACCTTTAAACAGGTCAACATACACAAGGCCGCAGGGCCAGATGGATTACCAGGACGTGTACTCCGAGCATGCGCTGACCAACTGGCAAGTGTCTTCACTGACATTTTCAACCTGTCCCTGACTGAGTCTGTAAATCCATCATGTTTCAAGTAGACCACCATAGTCCCTGTGCCCAAGAACACTATGGTAACCTGCCTAAATGACTACCGACCCATAGCACTCACGTCTGTAGCCATGAAAGGCTGGTCATGGCTTACATCAACACCATTATCCCAGAAACACTAGACCCACTCCAATTTGCATACCGGGCACTCAACAGCACTCAACACTGCCCTTTCCCACCTGGACAAAAGGAACACCTATGTGAGAATGCTATTCATTGACTACAGCTCAGCATTCAACACCATAGTGCCCTCAAAGCTTATCACTAAGCTAAGGACCGTGGGACTAAACACCTCCCTCTGAAACTGGATCCTGGACTTCCTGACGGGGCGCCCCCAGGTGGTAAGGGTAGGTAACAACACATCCACCACGCTGAACCTCAACACGGGGGCCCCTCAGGGGTGCGTGCTCAGTCCCCTCCTGTACTCCCTGTTCACTCATGACTGCATGGCCAGGCCAGGCCCGACTCCAACACCATTCATCAAGTTTGCAGATGAGACAACAGTGGTAGGCCTGATAACCAACAACAATGAGACAGGCTATAGGGAGGAGGTCAGAGAGCTGGCCGTGTGGTGCCAGGACAACAACCTCTCCCTCAACGTGATCAAGACAAAGGAGATTATTGTGGACTACAGGAAAAGGAGGACCGAGCACACACCCATTCTCATCCACGGGGCTGCACATGTGTGTCCACATCACCAACAAACTATCATGGTCCAAACACACCAAGACAGTTGTGAAGAAGGCACAACAAAGCCTATTCCCGCTTAGGAGACTGAAAAGATTTGGCATGGGTTCTCAAATCCTCAAAAGGTTTTACAGCTGCACCATCGAGAGCATCCTGACTGGTTGCATCACTGCCTGGTATGGCAACTGCTCGGCCTACGACCGCAAGGCACTACAGAGGGTAGGGCATACGGCCCAGTGCATCACTGGGTCCGAGCTCCCTGCCATCCAGGACCTCCATACCAGGCGGTGCCCTAAAAATTGTCAAAGACTCCAGCCACCCTAGTCATAGACGGTTCTCTCTGCTACCGCAAGGCAAGCGGTACCAGAGCACCAAGTCTAGGTCCAAAAGGCTTCTTAACAGCTTCTACCCCCAAGCCATAAGACTCCTGAACAGCTAATCAAATAGCTACCCGGAGCCTCTTTTACACGGCTGCTGCTCTCTGTTTATTATCTATACATAGTCACTTCAACTCTACCTACATGTACATATTACCTCAATTACCTCGACTAACCGGTGCCCCCGCACATTGACTCTGTACCGGTAACCTCGCTATTGTTACTTTACTGCTGCTGTTTAATTAGTTGTTACATTTATTTTCTATCTTTTACTTGTCTATTTTTTACTTAACACTTTTCACTATAAGTTCTACTACACCTGTTGTATTCGGTGCATGTGACAAATACAATTTGATGTCACTGATTTGTCTTGCCTTCCAGGTCTCCTACTTGGTCAATTTTGTAAATGTACAGTACATTCTTTTCTGTAACTACTACATATGCCCATCTCATTGATATCACATTATCAGAGATACACATCTCACTGATATCAAATGATCAGACATACACAAATTGTTTTTGCTCCCACCATGGGTCATGTGCGTACTGGTCATGGTAAGGTGAAATGTGTTTATTTTTAGGAGGTGAGCACTCAGTTTGTTTGTTTGACCTGACGAAGATCCGTTTCGGATCGAAACTTTGTCAATAAAGTGGGAGCTTTAACAGTGTGCGTGCCTTCTTGTTCTATACTAGTATTCTTTATTAGCCCAGCGCCTATGTTTTTAAGGATGTGAGTATGACCACAAACTTTTCTATGGAAGCCAGAAATAAACCATTGTTCTCAGAGTGCTCATATACTGTAGAATGTCTAGTTATGCTGAAACCAAACATGAAAACTAGCCTCTATGTGTTAGAGAGAATATAATATACTGTGGTACAAAGCCTGTTCTGCAGTAAGACAATAGGAATCATGTTGCTTATGGTGAATTGTTGTAGGCTACTGTAAAGAAACAGAAGGATAACGCATCCAAGAAAAATCACCATATTCTGAGTCAGATAGTAGTCAGACAAAACCAGTTTCCCATCCAAGCACACAACTTCTACTTTAGAGGCTAAGACTGCGGTAAGACTACAGTTTGCTGGTAAAATGATTCCTACAGTGCCTTCAGAAAGTATTCACACCCCTTGACTTTTTCCACACTTTGTTGTGTTTCAGCCTGAATTGAAATGGATTCAACTGAGATTTGTCATTAGACTACACACAATACCCCATAATGTCAAAGTGGAATTTTATTTACTTAAAATTACTTAAAAATGAACAACTGAAATCAATAAGTACTCAACCCCTTGGTTGAGGCAAGAGTAAATCAATTCAGGAGTATACATTTGCTTAACAAGTCACGTAATAATTTGCATGGACTCACTCTGTGTGCAATAACAGTGTTTAACATAATTTTTTCATGACTACCTCATCTCTGTATCCCACACATCTGTACACTCTTAGAAAAAAAGGGTTCTTCAGCTGTCACTTTATTCCCAGTTAAATGTACATACTGTATCTACCTCAATTACCTCGTACACCTGCAAATTGACTCTGTACTGGTACTCCTTGTTTATAGCGAAGTTATCATTGCTCATCGAGTATCTATTATTCATTTTACTATTACGTGTTTAACTTTTCGATTATTTCTCTATTTTCTTTCTCTCTGCATTGTTCGGAAAGGGCCCGTAATTAAGCATTCCACTGTTAGTCCACGCCTGTTTACGAAGCATGTGACTAACACAATGTCATGTAATTGTATTTGATTCCTCTGTTTACATGGTTGAAACTAGAATCTAGCCTTCGACAGTAAAACAATAGAGTGATCATGGTAGATCAAATGTCTTGTCAACCAGCAACCTTCAACCGCTATACAGAATCGTATTGATTCATCAACTGTGTGATTCATCCTGTTTTCTTTTGTAATATCCCTGGTAGGCTGTGGATTTTGTGTCATTTCATTTCCCCTGGCTCTTCGTCCACATAAAGCCTGGTTTAAAGCTACAGTCTGTGATTCAAAAATCAACAAATAGGGACACCGCCACTTGTTTTGGTACATAATTGAGAAATGTGGCTATAGTAATGAAACCTTATATTTTGGGTTATGATAAAGACAGACAGTGGTACTCCAAAGGTATTGAAATTATACAATGACTATGAGGTTAAAATACAGACTGTCAGCTTTAATTTGAGGGCATTTTCAATCATATCAGGTGAACTGTTAAGAAATTACAGCACTTGTGGCACATAGTCCCCCGATTTTAGGGGACAAAAAGTATTGGGACAAATTCACTTAAACAGTGTGTGTATTAAAGTAGTACAAAGTTAAAGGTGCAATATGTAGAAATAGCTATTTCCTGGTTGCTAAAATTCTAATAGTTCGCTAATTTAAGTTTATGTGACAAAACAAGCAAGTAGAGAATCATTGTACCATCTAAACCTCTGTGAAATATTTTAAATAACCAAAAGCTGTTTGAAGCTGGTGTACCAAACTGAGTGTAAAAGATGCAAAAATGAAAGAAAAAAAAAGAATCAATTGGTCTACATCAATAATTGAAATAACCATTGAACAGCTTCCCAAATCCCAGACTGCCTGCTCTAAGTCCAGCTCTCCCCTCCCTGAGCCTCTCCCCTCAGCCCACTCTTGACACAGACTGACAGACAAGATGAGAAATAAGGCTGAATTTCTGCTAGCCCTGACAGGACCCAATCCCTCTTCCTCATCTGCTGGGATTTATGGAAGAAAATCTAAGTTGTTCAGCTCCTTCCTCCAGCCTGCATAACGCACGCACACACACACACACACACACATACTCACACACACACACACACAATCTTGTGTCAGTGTTTGTGCTTCGGGGAGATCTAACAGAGACATCCATCCATCCTCCGAACCGTTTCCACGGCAGCCAGACAGGGTATTACTGCTTACCTCTGGGATGTATGGCTACATTTGGATGGGTAGCAGGGTGCATGTGTGTAACACACACACAGAGAGACAGACAGACAGAGTGAGTGGGGGGGGACAGAGAGACAGAGAGAACGAGTGAGAGAGAGAGAGAGAAAGAGTAAGAGAGAGAGAGAGAAAGAATGAGAGCAAGACAGAGAGCGAGAGAGTGAGACAGAGAGAGAGAGAGAAAGAGGGAAAAATAAGACATTTAAGATTAGATCTGACAGAGTGGATGTGGATATGTTGATGGGCCAGCCTGCCAGTGTTCAGGAGGCCGCAGCATGCTCCAGCATGTTCTCTCACCAGGAGCAGACTGGTTGACTATCTGTGTATCTGTCTGTCTATAGCATCTAATAGTAGGCATACCGTTCCCTTTGATCAAGCCAGAGTTGAGAGCTGACCTGGTCATTTAGATACTCAATATTTCATTTTGCAGCAAAAGATACACAATATATACAAAAGTATGTGGACACCAGTGGAGGCTAATGAGAGGAGGACAGCTCATAATAATGGCTGGAATGGGAGTGTAATGGAATGGTATCAAACACATGAAAACAAAACAAAAACATGTTTGATACGATTCCATTCACTCCATTCCGGCCATTATTATAAGACGTCCTCCCTTCGGCAGCCTCTACTGGTTGACACCCCTTTAAATGAGTGGATTCAGCTATTTCAGCCACACCTGTTGCTGACAGGTGTTTAAAATTGAGCACACCGCCATGCAATCTCCATAGACAAACACTGGCAGTAGAATGGCCTTACTGAGGAGCTCAATGACTTTCAACGTGGCTCTGTTATAGGTTGCCACCTTTCCAAAAAGTCAGTTTTTTACATTTCTGCCCTGCTAGAGCTTCCCCAGTCAACTGTAAGTGCTGTTATTGTGAAGTGAAACGTCTAGGAGCAACAAAGGCTCCGAAGTGGTAGGCCACACAAGCTCACAGAACGGGACCGCAGAGTGCTGAAGTGTGTACCACCAAAGAATCGTCTGTCCTCGGTTGCAACACTTACTACCGAGTTCCAAACCGCCTCCGGAAGCAACGTCAGCACAAGAACTGTTCGTCGGGAGCTTCATGAAATTTGTTTTCATGGCCGAGCAGCCGCACACAAGCCTAAGTTTACCATGCACAATGCCAAGCGTCAGCTGGAGTGGTGTAAAGCTCACAACCACTAGACTCTGGTTGTGAATCACGCTTCACCATCTGGCAGTCCGACAGACAAATTTGGGTTTGGCGGATGCCATCTGCCCCAATGCAAAGTGCCAAATGTAAAGTTTGGTAGAGGAGGAATAATGGTCTGGGGCTGTTTTTCATGGTTTGGTCTAGGTCCCTTAGTTCAGGTAAAGGGAAATCTTAACGCCACAGCATACAATGACATTCTAGACGATTCTGTGCTTCCAACTTTGTGGCAATGCCACAAGCCCCGGTTCACAAAGCGAGGTCCATAGAGAAATAGTTTGTCGAGATCGGTGTGGAAGAACTTGACTGGCCTGCACAGAGCCCTGACCTCAACCCTATCGAACACTTTTGGAATGAATTGGAACACCGACTTGATTTTGAAATGAGATGTTCAACGAGCAGGTTTCCACATACGTTTGGTCATGTTGTGTAGCTCGTTAAATGGGCTCATTTTATAAGAGCAAGAAAAAGGCGTCAGGTAGCCTAGTGCTTAAGAGCATTGGGCCAGTAACTAAAAGGTCGCTGGTTTGAATCCCAGAGTCAACTAGGTGAACAATCTGCCGATGTGCCCTTGAGCAAGGTACTTAACCCCTAAGTCACAGGACAAGAGTGTCTGCTAAATGACTAAAATGCAAAAAAAAAATATATATATAAAAAAGTAAAGAACTACCGACCGACATCTAGTCTAGTTGACTGAAAATGATGCCCAATGAAATGTTTTCAACAAATGCAAAAATATAAACTAGTCGACATATTAAGACGACGTTTCTTTTCCATTTCCATGTACAATATTTTGTTTCTTGTCTATGATCACTATCACAAAGGCATGTGGTGTTGGCTTGGAAATATGGAAGCTTACAGTGTAAGCTACGCTCTCATCTGAGCCAAGGTTCTCTAACCTACTGTATCTACTTGTAGTACAGCCATATGGCAGAACAGAAGATACAGGCAGTGTTGAAAAGTGAAGGTGTTTAGACAGGCTGGTAGATTATCATGTTTGTAGCATGTCTCCCTGACCAATCCCTTGTGTCCTTGTAGCATGTCTCCCTGACCAATCCCCTGTGTCCCTGGAAGCAAAAAGAGGACCAAAGTGAAAGCAGTACTCTGCTCTCATCTCAGCCAAGGCAATCTCGTCTACAAAGGCTGTCCTTGTGATCTGGCCATAACTTCTAACCGGTTGGTTGATGGTAACGTTTGTACCATCTCTGACGGCTAGCATCCCCTTGTGGTCCTGAAAACCAAAGAGGGCCAAACATTTTCCTCGGAAACCACTGATTTAGTTATTTGATATCCAGGCACCTGGGGCAGACTAGAAATGTGACTTACACTAGAAATGTGAGTAGCTGAGACAGCTTAGGACCAGACAGAGGAGCTTGGCTAAAAGCACACTCCTCATTTCTCTCTGCTGACCTCCACCTCCACATAACAGCACAGGCTAAGTTACACTGGCCTCTGTCCTCCTTTCCCACCATTGTGGGTACTTGACAGCTTAGGCTATTTCTCCACCCAACACATAGGACACTCACCGCTGCTCGCAGACATGGTGGTAGAGCAGAAACAGAGGGAAATATTACCTCTAAATGTGGCTAGATTAACCCCTTCTCTTTCGGACATGATTCTTTATCGTGTGCTCCCCGATTCCTTACACCACAAAAGGTAGGCTATATACTATAAGTGTCAGGGAGAGATAGGGGTAGAGAGAAAGAGACAGAAGAGAGAGGGGGGGGGGAGACAGAGAAAAAACGAGAACGGGAACGAGAATGAAAAAGAGAGAGAGAGAAAGAGAGGAAAGAGAGATGGGCCAATAAAGTAATGAAGTGTCATAATTTGCCTGTACAGATGGCAGACTTGGCGCCTTGCTGAATTCCATTGTTCGTGCAGAAAGTGTGCTGCAGAGAGTCTGCCAGTCACTTGAACACGGCAGCAGTGAGGAAGGAGAGTTCCTCTCACAACCTGTCAGCCCCACCACATTCTGAATGTATATGCCTTCTGACAAAAAGGAGCTGATAAGAGAATAACACAGTGTGGAATATAATTGGACGTGAACATCCACAACACAAACAGCTTGCTTTTCTTAAAGGCCCATTGCAGTAGTTTTTATATTAATATCAAATCATTTCTCTGTAACAATTAAGTGCATTATAAATGGGAAAACATTGCTTTTTGGGGGCAAAAAACGATTTCTCAGGCAATAATTTTGCTAGGACTATCTAGGAGTGGTCTGAGTGGGGAGGGGGAAACTGAAATGAGCTGTTTGGCAGAGAGGTTTGGAACTCTTTCTTATTGGTCTATTAACCAATTTCCCGCATGGTGATTTCACCATGGAAAGCTGAAACTCCCGCCCGTGTAAACTTGATGATTAGAAGGTCCTGTGTAGATAGTATTTTCAACCAACAACTATCAGGGAATAACACTGTTCAAATGTTTTCACACTTTTATAGTGTTAGTTTCATCAGCTGTTGTACAATGTGATATAAAGCACAGGAAAAAACAGAATTTTGACTGCACTGGGCCTTTAATCTAAATCGTTCATATTTGACAAGTAGACATTTCCATTCTCTCTCCCTCTCTCTCCAAGAGACAGCAAATGTTGTTTTCGTCATTTTCTTAAAATGTCTCGCTTGCTCCTAAAAGCATGTAGCATCTGACAAGACTCCCAGGGGAGGAATGAGTTAACAGCAATACAGAGATATGAAAAACCACTAAAGAAATACCTCTTTGCAGTCAAATGGGATACAAATAAGGGTTGAGGGGTATCCAGATATTCATACCGTCATACCGGGATATATGGTATTACTGGAAGTGCACACAAAAGGCGCTATTTATTTTGATGCACAAAACTTTTTAGGCAACAGAGATCTTGATCCAGGGAAGGGATTGATTGTCTCTGCTGTAAAACAAAGAAGCTTGATCTTACCATCTAGCAAGTTAGCAAACCAAATGCATAACTGGAGCCCTGAACTGGACATCATTTATTTGGCACATCTTAGATCGTTAACTTATAGTTATAAGCAGTGGCGTAGCACGCACCCCCGCAGCGCCCTCATGGGGGTATTTCTGGATGATAAACCAGGATGCAGTTGTGTTCTATTTGTTCCTTCCCTGGGATAATACTCAACTAGCTCTCGCAGTCTCATGTCAGAATTAGACAATGCCCATCCGTGTTTCTCAAACGGGCAAAAAAAAATGGCGAAGTTGTTGCAAATGTCAAATTTCAAAGTGTTTAAGATTAAGTTTAGGCATTAACTCAGAATGGTTAAGGTAAGGGTTAAGGTTTGGGATAGGCTTAAAACGTAAACCTCAAAAAACAACTTTCTATCACTGGATTCAAACTTGCAACCTTTGGAATCCGAGGCAGATGCTTACGCACTTTCACCATCCCTGTCCACAACACCTGAGCAAAACAGAAACCTCTGCTTCCCCGTCATCTCCCGACGTCCTCAGAAATGGATGGACGTTGAATACTGACTTGTATCACAGGTGACCTGGCTGTAATACTGTATTCACCAATGTTAATGTAGGCCTAGCCACACTTGTATGCCAATGGTGTGTTCCATACTTGAATGGGGGAGACGAGTGATATTGTTATAATGTAGGGCAGATGTCCAAACAGAATTCTGACCTCTGAGTGTGTGTGTGTGCGTGCATGCATGCGCTTTGGGTCCTCTTCCCTAAGCTCTAGCATCCTGTTCGGCCCATCCCCCAAATGCTTGTTCACATTTTCTCAACGTTCTCCGAAAAACCTTTCACAGAAATTCACACTTCTACTCATTACAAAACATTTCATTTAACTTCACACTGTTCAGTGTATAAAAGAATACTGCATAGAATGGCTGATTTGCTCATATTTGCAAAGGCCTACCTGTGATTTGGCTGGAGGAATGGGAGGAAGGAATATACATGCAAAATGATCTGCATGTCATTGTGTCAGTAATAGGAAAACACTGCATGAAACCTTCTTTACTCTTCAGTTAACAGACATACACTCTCCTTCCCTTTCGCACGCACGCACGCACGCACGCACGCACGCACGCACGCACAGCACACACACGCACACACACACCACTCTCCATCTCCCACAAACACACACACTGCTGTATGTAAAATGTGTATGTAAAATGTATATGTAAAATGTATGTATATGTAGCAGAAAAGCTGTAACAAAACAAAGATATTTGTCCCCCGAAGAGGGGGGGTGGTGGAGGGGTTAATAATTTAAAATTTTTTTTTTAAAAACACACACACACACACACACACACACACACACACACACACACACACACACACACACACACACACACACACACACACACACACTGCTCCCAACTTCAGGCACCAAACAGAATGTAAGGAGCACACATACTTTCCTTCCCTTTCTCACAAACTCTCTTGGTCTCCTTCACTCCCATAAACACACACCACTCTCTATCTCCCACAAACACACACCACTCTCTATCTCCCACAAACACACACACTGCTCCCAACTTTAAACACGTTCGGCACCAAACACAATGTAAGGAGTACCAGAAGGAGATAGGTTTTTGATATAGTTTGGCCTATATGAATCCTACCTTTGAAGCACATTTCATGAGTAGCAGACCCTTTTCCTTTCTTCCTGTGCGAATCAAATTTGCCTAAACCTACTGTCAAGTTGCCAGGTTGTTAGCTAGGTAAATCAAATGTATTGGTTACATACACGTGTTTAGCAGATGTTATTGCGGGTGTAGCTAAATGTGCTTGTGCTTCTAGGTCCGACAGTGCAGAAATATCTAACAAGTAATATCACAACATATACCCAATACACACAAATCTAAGTAAGAAATGGAATTAAGAATAAATATATGGACGAGCAATGTCAGAGCTGTCACGGCCGTCGTAAGAACTGGACCAAAGCGCAGCACGGTGAGCGTACATATTCCTTTTATTAGGATGACGCAATCAAAACAATAAAAAATACATAAAACAACCGTGAAGCTTAAGGCTATGTGCCACAAACAAAGTTAACTTCCCACCCTGAAAGGAGGGAAAAGGGCTACCTAAGTATGGTTCCCAATCAGAGACAACGGTAGACAGCTGTCCCTGATTGAGAACCATACCCGGCCAAAACATAGAAATAAAGAAACCTAGAAAACAAAACATAGAATGCCCACCCCAAATCACACCCTGACCAAACCAAATAGAGACATAAAAAGGCTCTCTAAGGTCAGGGCGTGACAAGAGCGGCATAGACTAAGAAACAGTGTCACACCCTGATCTGTTTCACCTGTCTTTGGGCTTATCTCCACCCCCCCTCCAGGTGTCGCCCATCTTCCCCATTATCCCCAGTGTACTTATACCTGTGTTCTCTGTTTGTCTGTTGCAGTTCGTTGTGTTTCGTCAAGCCTATCAGCGTTTTTTCCCGTGCTCCTGGCTGTCTCTAGTTCCTGTTTTCTAGCTTTCCTGGTTTTTGACCATTCTGCCTGCCCTGACCCTGAGCCTGCCTGTCGTTCTGTTCCTTGTTATACCACCCTGGATTACTGACCTTTGCCTGCCCTGACCCTGAGCCTGCCTGCCATTCTGTATCTCTCGGACTACTGACCTCTGCCTGCCCCCTGACCTGTCGTTTGCCTGCCCCCGTTTTTGGAATAAACTTTTGTTACTTCGAAACTGTATGCATCTGGGTCCCCTGAGCTTTGACATACAGTAGAGTAGTATAGAATACAGTGCATACAGTTGAAGTTGGAAGTTTACATACACTTCGGTTGGAGTCATTAAAACTCGTTTTACAACCACTCCACACATTTCTTGTTAAGTCGGTTAGGACATCTACTTTGTGCATGACACAAGTAATTTTTACAACAGTTGTTTACAGACAGATTATTTCACTTATAATTCACTGTATCACAATTCCAGTCGGTCAGAAGTTTACATACACTAAGTTTACAGTGCCTTTAAACAGCTTGGAAAATTCCATAAAATGATGTCATGGATTTAGAAGCTTCTGATAGGCTAATTGACATCATTTGAGTCAATTGGAGTTGTACCTGTAGATGTATTTCAAGGCCTACCTTCAAACTCAGTGCCTCTTTGCTTGACATCATGGGAAAATCAAAAGAAATCAGCCAGTCTGGTTCATCCTTGGCAGCAAATTCCAAACACCTGAAGGTACCACGTTCATCTGTACAAACAATAGTACGCAAGTATAAACACCATGGGACCACGCAGCCGTCATACCGCTCAGGAAGGAGACGCCTTCTGTCTCCTAGAGATGAACGTACTTTGGTGCGAAAAGTGCAAATCAATCCCAGAACAACAGCAAAGGACCTTGTGAAGATGCGGGAGGAAACAGGTACAAAAGTATCTATATCCACAGTAAAAACGAGTCCTATATCGACATAACCTGAAAGGCCGCTCAACAAGCAAGAAGACACTGCTCCAAAACCGCCATAAAAAAGCCAGACTACGGTTTGCAACTGCATATGGGGACAAAGATCATACTTTTTGGAGAAATGTCCTCTGGTCTGATGAAAAAAAATTAGAACTGTTTGGCCATAATGACCATCGTTATGTTTGGAGGAAAAAGGAGGATGCTTGCAAGCCGAAGACCACCATCCCAACCGTGAAGCACGGGGGTGGCAGCATCATGTTGTGGGGGTGCTTTGCTGCAGGAGGGACTGGTGCACTTCACAAAATAGATGGCATCATGAAGGGGGGAAATTATGTGGATATATCGAAGCAACATCTCAAGACATCAGTCAGGAAGTTAAAGCTTGGTCGCAAATGGGTCTTCCAAATGGACAATGACCCCAAGCATACTTCCAAAGTTGTGGCAAAATGGCTTAAGGACAACAAAGTCAAGGTAATGGAGTGGCCATCACAAAGCCCTGACCTCAATCCTATTAAAAATGTGTGGGCAGAACTGAAAAAACGTGTGCGAGCAAGGAGGCCTACAAACCTGACTCAGTTACACCAGCTCTGTCAGGAGGAATGGGCCAAAATTCACCCAACTTATTGTGGGAAGCTTGTGGAAGGCTACCTGAAACGTTTGACCCAAGTTAAACAATTTAAAGGCAATGCTACCAAATACTAATTGAGTGTATGTAAACTTCTGACCCACTGGGAATGTGATGAAAGAAATAAAAGCTATAAATCATTCTCTCTACTATTATTCTGACATTTTACATTCTTAAAATAAAGTGGTGATCCTAACTGACCTAAAACAGGGCATTTTTACTGGGATTAAACATCAGGAATTGTGAAAAACTGAGTTTAAATGTATTTGGCTAAGGTGTATGTAAACTTCCGACTTCAACTGTGCATATGAGACGAGTAATGCAAGATACGTAAACATTATTAAAGTGACATTATTAAAGTGACTAGTGTTCCATTCATTAAAGTGGCCAATGATTTCAAGTCTGTGTATATAGGCAGCAGCCTCTCTGTGCTGGTGATGGCTATAACAGTCTGATGGTCTTGAGATAGAAGATAACAAACAATGTGGTTCACTCATGTTTTCAAACGGCCCGCGACATGGTTTGTGAAATTATATAAAATGCGCACAAATCCCAATAGAAAGTAGAAAAAGCATCTCTGGTAATATGGTTCATATACAACAGTTTAGGCTAGAGACAAGCCGTTTTATTTGCTGTAAAGCTGCAAGCATGCCATTCCCCCTCTGACACGCAGATGCTGCATGACATCTGTGCTCTTGGTTATAACAGGCGATGAAATGATACAATGCATCAACATTGCTCGCTTTGCGCGCTGCTCGAATGTAACAAATGTACAAATCTAAGTCTGCATCCCCGCTCGCCATCACTGCTAAATTATATATTTTTCAAACTGACTGGAGGAATAGTTGCGCGTGAAGAGCGGACGGAGAGAAGCAGGTGAATAAAAGGCGTTGCATGGTCAATCCGATCTCTGCATTGGCCGTGCAGCATTTACAGTGATATGGCCTCTGCAGAAGTTGGGCATTCATACTTATTGCGCTTCGCGGAGCAGCGCAGAGCTGTTGAGTAGAGCCGTTGTGAAGGAAGTTGTGAAGGAGTGAGTTTGTGTTTATACAGGACCCCCCCCCCCCCTACCGTCAACCTATCTTGTCAATGGGGAGCACTCTGCATTTTTACAACATTTGGGAGGCGCCCAGCAATGAGGTACAGAGCTCAATTTGGCATGCCACCAGAGGCTCCGCAATTGCGTCACACCCTCCCGAGTTTGGACTCCCGAGTGGCGCAGCGGTCCAAGGCACTGCATCTCAGTGCAAGAGGAGTCACTACAGTCCCTGGTTCGAATCCAGGCTGTATCACATCCGGCCGTGATTGGGAGTCCCATAGGGCGGCGCACAATTGGCCCAGCATCGTCCGGGTTTGGCCGGGGTAGGCCGTCATTGTAAATAAGATGTTTTTCTTAACTGACTTGTTAAATAAAGAAAAAAAAAGAAAAATACAGAGCATACAACCAGATTTTCGGTTCACGCATAAATTAGCTTTGAGGGCTGGTAGGGGATGCAGCTAGCTGATTACAGCTGTGGATATTATTGGACCTACCCAAACAAGCCACTAGTGGCTGTTGCTGAAATTCAACTGAATTTATAAACAAAACGGACTTAATTCAAGTTTTATAACAGGCGCCAGCAGGTTCATTAGATCAGTAGGGCTGGAAAAAGTCAGTAGTATCATTTGAAACGGTACTACGGTACTCTAAAATGTTGGTATCGTAAGTATCATGACATTTTGGCACCGTGATATTAACGTGGTACAGGTCTACAGTGCACAACACTACTCGGGCCAGTCGGTAAATCCAACTAGCAGTCAGACGAGAGATGTCGATCGTGAGTGATGGACCGAGGAGCTTTCTCCTCACCCAACAGTACGGCACTTCAGAATGACAGTGCATTTTATGCCCAGATAACCATTTCCAATGAGCTGACAACACATAGAGGTGACACAAATTGGAAGTGAGGTTTTCCTGGAAGCAGGAAGAAATGGCACCCTATTCCCTATGTCGTGCACTACATTTGACCAGAACCCTATGGCTATATACAGTCCAGTGTAGGGAATATGGGTGCCATTTTGGATACAGACACATTGTGGATGGAGACAGTTCCAGATGGCATCCACACAGAACTTTCACACAATCACAGGGTTTGACAATAACAGACAGGGTCTATCTATGGAGTATAGCCTTAGGAACTAGAAATCATCTATCTGTGAGCACTATGTTTGCTTTGAGTGTGTGTGTGTGTGTGTGTGTGTGTGTGTGTGTGTGTGTGTGTGTGTGTGTGTGTGTGTGTGTGTGTGCACGCCGCGTGCGTGCGTGCGTTTCCTGCTCATTAACACAGAAAGGTTTAGTCTTCCCCCCGACTCTTCCTGTGTTAGAGATGGATACGCGCGTACACACACACACACTTCACTGTGTTGGATATGGATACACTCACAGCAGCATGAAGGCTGTAAAGTACGAGCAACAACAACAACATAACCCATAGCCCCTCCATTACAAGACAAAGTGATCAACTTCTGCTTGATTATATTATTATGAAAACGTTAATGGCTCTATCATTTACAAAAATTACTGATGATAATCACAGCAAGCATCAAACCCTCATTTAAAGCAACCCGAGTGTCACGGTATAACCTTTCAGAGCCACGCGAGTGTGTTTACGAATATAGCCTATGCCAGTATTACTGGGATAAGATCAAGGCTGTGAATCTGTGATGCCTGGGAGTGAGGAGTGAGTCATGCAGAAGGCTGGAGATTAGAGGTGTTCTACTAGTCAGAAGCGAAGCAGAGACACAGGTGGACAGGCTGTTGGGATAGGACTTTGGGGGAGTAGTGTATACACACACACACACACACACACACACACACACACACAGTGTTGCTGAGAGCTCAGCTGTGTGGCAGTCCATCCATCACAGTTACACAGCACATCACCGTCCTCCCCTGATGTGTACTGGATCTGTCAGCATGATGGAGCAGCCTAGACTGCACCAGCAAACAGGACAGGAGAAACAGGGACAAAAAGTCAATAAAACTTCATTTGGTCCTATTAATAACTCGTAACAGATGGAATTCTAGCCGATACCCTTCGGGAGCAACTTTGGTGAGAAGTTATGACAAGGAACAAACAAGCACTGTGATTTTGGCTTTTCTGATGTGCAGGTTGTGTTGTGGTGGCTTCTACTGGCGATACAGTATGCGGCTGTCAATCGTGAGAGTGACTGACTCTAGTTGCTTTGTAAATAATTGCCGACGGATTTTCAAATGGGTATATAGTACTCATACTGTAGAAGAACCTCAAACGCACACGGACACCTCCAAACTTCACATTCCATGGAGTCCTTGAGCTGCAGTGAACTATATAATTGGCCAAGAAGATTCATTCCATGCCTGTCATGGTTACTGTTCACAATTGCATCCAATAAAAAAATATAAAAAATAAAAAATAATATTCAATCTGATATGCATTATAATGGCAACCACTGTAAATAATCAAGCCTCATGTATAGTCTAGGCCTTTCTATGACTGGAACGATATCCTTGATATCACTCTACCTGGTCAGTTGCACAACTGAATGCATTCAACCAAAATGTGTCTTCCGCATTTAACCCAACCCCTTTGATTCAGGGAGGTGAGGAGGGCTGCCTTAATCAACGTCCACGTCATCGGCGCCCGAGCAGCAGTTGTGGTTGGGGTTTAACTGCCTTGCTCATGGGCAGAACAGTAGATTTCTTTTTCACCTTGCATGCTCTGGGATTCGAACGAGTGACTTTTTGGTTGCTGGCCCAATGCTCTTAACCGCTAGGCTACCTGCCGCCCCATTCCACAGATGAGTTCTTAGGGTAGGCCTACTCTGTTTACACTGACTGCTTCTGATTGTGTTTTAACATGGCACAGTATATCCTGTTGGGCATTTTCTGTTATAATCCTGTTTGTTTGGGTCCAGAGAATACAGATTTGTACTGGGTCTTAGACTAACTCTCAACTGCAGCAGGGTAGAATGGAAAACTGGTCAAGTAGAAAATCACATTAAGTCCCTCTCCTCCCAAGAAAGACGTACATTTACCTCACAGGCTCTTTCTGAAATTACAGTGGAAAAGACCTTGAAAGAAATATTAATTTCAACTCTTGCAGACTGAACGATGAGTGAAACATGACTCCTTGCTGGGAGATTGTGAAGCACTGAAATTGATAGGATGTAGAAAACAGTTCATATTCACAAGGTAACTTTAGGGATATAAAGTAGCCTAGTTAGCGTACCAGGCATGTACAGGAACCTGCAATTAAAATACCCATACCAAGCTCATAACAGCTGGCATGCAAATGCACTACTTTCAACATTGGATTAAAGCCATAAGCAATTTTTTAAATTGGGTGGTTCGAGCCCTGAATTGTGATTGGCTGAAAGCCGTGATACTGTATAACTGATCGTATACTATGGGTATGACAAAATATTTATTTTTACTGTTCTAATTACGTTTGTAACCAGCTTATAATAGCAATGAGACACCCAACAACTCCACGTTGTGTCGTGTGCATAAGAGCAGTCCTTAGCTGTGGTATATTGGCCATATACCACACCCCCTCGGGCCTTATTACTTAATTATGCCCTAATACCGACTGATCACCACATGCAATGCATTCGGAAAGTATTCAGGTGACGCAACAATAAAATACACATTTACAATAGGCCTATATCTAAAAAAACATACAGACAAATTATATACAGTCCATTCGGAAAGTATTCAGACCCCTTGACTTTTCCCTAATTTTGTTAGGTTACAGCCTTATTCTAAAACGTATTAAATATGTTCTTTCCCCTCATCAATCTAAACACAATAACCCATAATGACAACGCAAAAACAGGTTTTTAGAAATGTTTGCAAGTTCACAAAAAACAAAACTGGAAATATCACATTTACATAATAAGTATTCAGACCCTTTACTCAGTACTTTGTTGAAGCACCTTTGGCAGCGATTACAGCCTCGTCTTCTTGGATATGACGCGACAAGCTTGGCACACCTGTATTGCAAATCATCTGCAAATCATCTAAAGCTCTGTCAGTCTGGATATGGAGCGTCGCTGCACAGCTATTTTCAGAGATGTTTGATCGGGTTTAGGTCCGGGCTCTGACTGGGCCACTCAAGAACATTCAGAGACTTGTCCCGAAGCCACTCCTGCGTTGTGTTGGCTGTGTGCTTAGGGTTGTTGTCCTGTTGGAAGGTAAACCTTCTCCCCAGTCTGAGGTCCTGAGTGCTCTGGAGCAGGTTTTCATCAAGGATCTCTCTGTACTTTGCTAATTTCATCTTTGCCTCGATCCTGACGAGAATCCCAGTTCCTGCCACTGAAAAACATCCCCACAGCATGATGCTGCCACCACCATGCTTCACCGTAGGGATGGTGCCAGGATTCCTCCAGACATGACGCTTGGCATTCAGGCCCAAGAGTTCAATCTTGGTTTCATCAGACCAGAAAATCTTGTTTCTCATGGTCTGAGAGTCTTTAGGTGCCTTTTTGCAAACTCCAAGCGGGCTGCCATGTGCCTTTTACTGAGGAGTGGCTTCCGTCTGTCCACTCTACCATAAAGGCCTGATTGCTGGAGTGCTGCAGAGATGATTGTCCTTCTGGAAGGTTCTCCCATCTCCACAGAGGAACTCTGGAGGTTTATCAGAGTGACCACTGGGTTCTTGGTAACCTCCCTAACCAACGCCCTTCTCCCACGATTGCTCAGTTTAACGGGGTGGCCAGCTCTAGGAAGTGTCTTGGTGGTTCCAAACTTTATCCATTTAAGAATGATGGAGGCCATAGTGCTCCTTTAATGACTTTCAATGCTGCAGACATTTTTTGGTACCCTTCCTCAGATCTGTGCCTCGAAACAATCCTGTCTCTGAGCTCTACGGACAATTCCTTCGACCTCATGGCTTGGTTTTTGCCCTAACATGCACTGTCAACTGTGGGACCTTACATAGACAGGTGTGTGCCTTTCCAAATCATGTCCAACCAATTGAATTTACCACAGGTGGACTCCAATCAAGTCGGATCTCAAGGATGATCAATGGAAACACGATGCACCTGAGATCAATTTCGAGTCTCATAGCAAAGGGTCTGAATACTTCTGTAAATAAGGTATTTCTGATTTTATTTTTAATACATTTGCAAAAAAAAACAGTTTTTGCTTTGTCATTATAGGGTATTGTGTGTAGATTGATGAAGAATTTTTATTTTATTTAATACATTTTAGAATAAGGCTGTAACATAACAAAATGTGGAAAAAGTCAAGCGGTCGGAATACATTCCAAATGCACTGTATAATAGCCTCCCAATCTGTCAATGCCTCTGTAAATTATAGCAACATGTTGTTCCAAATATGCCATAGTAAATGCTTTGGTGAGTCAGATTGCAGTTATTTACAGTCCTTGGCCAAAAATAGTGTTGTCTTTTCCAGGGAGAGAATTAACATAATCAAGGTGTTGTGTAGTGTCCATAAATTACATTAAAAAAGAGAGGCATAATACTTTTCTCAAAAACAAGATGAAGGCCGAATTTATATTCATATTCCATTTTATCTTTCCTAAAATGTACTAACCGATACAAGCTTTTTTTTGCACTAGGACCAATACACTTTTCACCTCAATGAGGTGAATAAGGACCCCATTTCTTTCCATTGAAGTTGAATATTAACAGGCACGATTAGGCTAGATATGATTGATGCAATGTGCCGGGACGAGACTGTGGAAGGCATCAGTGTGAGAGAAAGATGTATGTCTTCATCTTAACAGCAGACCTTGGTTCAAATACCTCATGCTGTGCGTTTAGGAACACATGGTTCTAGTGCGGAAAAATGGGTTGAATTAGGGGGTCAATTTGAAAATGTGAAGTAATGACTAATAACCTTATATAGCCTGTATAACCTGTAGCCTGTATAAGCGCCACACATCACAGATAGAGCCTAGATCTTAGGATATGGTTTCACTGCCACCTACTGTTTTATGCTCTAACATTAAATGATGTTTAAAACCTTCTGCTGGCCAATATGCCACTCTACAGGCCACTAGGCCACACTGCATCATCAGATACTGTATGATCAGATTGATACCCATGACCACAGGCTGAATGACAGAGCTGATGACTTGACTCTTTCCAACCAACAGATGGACGCCCTCTCCGAGCAAATACAAACGGTTGTTACAACCGTTCAAGAGTGGACATTCATTCATGTAAGCCAGGGCTCTCCAACCCTGTTCCTGGAAAGCTACTGTACTGTAGGTTTTCGCTCCAACCCTAATCTAGCGCACCGGATTCTAATAATTAGCTAGTTGGTAAGCTGAATCAGGTTATATCTAAGCTATATCTCTATAAAACATCAGTGTCAGAGATTGAATATAAATAATATCCCATGTTTCTAATGTTCACCAAGACAAAAACACACAATACTCTTTTTCGATATTTCAATAGTAAACTTAAACTGAGGACCATGACACTACCTTCAGGAGGTTCTTCGTGTAGATAAGGTGGAATTTCCTCGTTGTTGGAGTCGTCCACCGGTGTTGAACTGCTACTGCCTTCCTCCGCCACCTCGTGTTCATCGCTAGGGAGCTACAGGACAGGACAAGACGGTGTGAGAATTGCATCCACATAGGCATAACTGAATACATTACATTATATCAGACTGTTATATATCATATAGTTGTATTTACCAGTTCAGATGAGGACATCATTCATACAACATAAACAATAGTATGCAGTATGTCTATGGTGATAGTACCGGGATGAAATAAATAAATGTAGCATAAGAAAGTAAAAAAAAACAATAATAATAATAATATCAAGACTTTATGTTTGATATAAGAATATAAAACAATATAAAATAATAGAATAAAGAATGATGAGGTGGCTCTAGGCAAAAAATGATCCTATTACACTGACACACTTCATTGGCCAGACAATAGAGGCAGCTGGAATACTGTGACAGGATCATGTCAAAGTGGCTACTGTGTAATCATGTTTCTGTAACCAACATGAACACAAAGTAACCAGCAACATGTTCTGCAGCAGTGAAGTCACTACACACGTAGCAAACAGGTTCTTGTTTTTCCCCGACAGAGCATCACTACTAGCTACTGTAGTAGGCTATGCAGGGGGAGGGACTCTAGTGATGTCGTAGCTACACGATGTGCATTTTTCTTCTGTGTATGACGCCAACATTTGTACAATTATGTGATACGTCTGCAAGACAATTGCAATAAAAACAATGTTTTATTGATCTTTAATGCGAACAGCACAGATTTCCACACAATACCTGCATTTCAAAACCATTAACGTTAGCTTACGATTTCAACAAAAACAAAATCACCCCCTACTCACCTTCATCTTCTGCTAGCTAGAACCAGAAGACTGATCTCTTTCCGAATATTGCCAATTCCACCACACAAGTAAAACGAGCTAATAAATGTGAAGCAAAAAACACAAAAGGTGTTAAAATACCCATATAATGGGGACCAGAGATTAGTATTGAAAAATGTTGCAGTGTTTTGCTGTCAAAATAATAACCGGAAGTGACGTTGGGGATGTTTACTGAATTCTTCTTCTTTAACTTGTAATGATGATTTTCTGTCGCAAGGGGGTAGCATCGAGTCAAATAATTCAACGAGCAGCATAATGGTCCATTATTAAATCAAATCAAAGTTTACTTGTCGCGTACACAGTTTAGCAAATGTTATAACGGCGAAATGCTTATCTTACTACCTTCTAACAGTGCAGTAAAATGTCAAACAAGTGCACAAAAAATCCCAAACTACAAACACGAAATCAAGAAATGTTAGAACGAATCCAAATAACAATCCCAAGTAACTGTGTATCAGTAATACAAACACTGTATATGCATACGTACACTGAAAATATATACTAAGAATTATATATACAGTAGTATATATATTAGAATGAGCTATAGTACAGCTATGTCAAGAATCCAGTATATAAATACACAGTTTGTATAAACAGTGTATCAAACATGCAATGTACAGTAGAAGATATATACAAAGCTATGTTGAGAAATCAGCATAAAGGGAAAAGGGGGATACCTAATCAGTTGTACAACTGAATGCATTCAACTGAAATGTGACTTCCGCAGTTAACCCAACCCCTCTGAATCAGAGAGGTGCGGGGGGCTGCCATAATCGACATCCACGTCTTCGGATATAAACACACAGTGTGAAAAACAGTATTAAAGAAACAGGAAGTGTCCAGTGTGAATGTTTCTATATACATGGGACAGCAGCATTGGCTGTGTGTGGGTGTGAGTGTGTGTCTGCATATGTTGCGAGTATGGGCATACATGTGTGTGTTAGCGTACAGAAGCAGTCAAAAGTTTGAAAACACCTACTCATTCAAGGGTTTTCTTTATTTTGACTATTTTCTACAATGTAAAAGACATTTTAACTATGAAATCATGTAGTAACCAAAAAAGTGTTAAACAAATCAAAATATATGTCACGTTCAACCTAAATAGGATCCCCAATCAGAGACAACAATAAACAGCTGTCTCTGATTGGGAACCAATTCAGGCCACCATAGACCTATAATAACATAGACTAACAAACACCCCTAGATATACAAAAAACCCTAGACAGGCAAACAAGCATACCCACCCTCGTCAGACCCTGACCTGACCAAAATAATACAGAAAACATAGATAACTAAGGTCAGGGCGTGACAATATATAGCCAATAAGTAGCCATCCTTCACCTTGATGACAGCTTTGCACACTCTTGGCATTCTCTCAACCGCTTCATGAGGTAGTCATCTGGAATGCATTTCAATTAACAGGTGTGCCTTGTTAAAAGTTAATTTGTGGAATTTCTTTCCTTCTTAATGTATTTGAGTCAATCAGTTGTGTGGTGACAAGGTATGGGTGGTATACAGAAGATAGCCCTATTTGGCACATGCCCATTCATCAGATGGACACACTTCCTCTCCCAGACCACCACATGCATGTGTGTTTGAGCACACACACACCTCACCCCCCTTCTTGGCTTCCATGGCAACCCCCACGGGAACCTTTCCCCAATAGAATCTTTCCCCCACGGGAACCACACCTGTTGGCATTCTTACAAACAATCGCAACATTGTTTCAATAATATATATAACTTTTCTCGCAGCTCTGGTATATAAAGCTTTTTTGAGGCCTTGCTCACAATTTATTCTGTAGCAGCACAACGACCAAACGATATACTGTACTGCATGTGAGGCTCTTGATCATATCTTTGATCATGACACTGGTGAGGAGGAGAGAGGCCAGGAAACTGACAGTGAAGATGCATTAGAGGAGGAAGTGTCAGAAGTTGAAGACAACACAGAATATGATTCAGACCAAGAGACAACCGATGGAACAATCCAGTGATGAGGAAGAGGGCCCTGCTGAGGTTGTTGTTACATTCTGGTCAAATAATGGGAATTTGTCCTGGTCTTCATCCCCACCTGAGAGGAGAGGTCGGCTGTCGGCTGAAAATGTTATCAGGATGACCCCAGGGCAAACGAGATACGCCATATCCCGGGTTGATGACATAAAATCCTGAAATGTGAAATGTGAAATGGTTTCAAAGCAAATGTCCTTGTTAAACTTTGACACAAAGTAGTCTGTGATAAATAGCAGAATATGTTTCATCTGAGTATTTGTTATAGTCAAAATAATTCATACATTATTATTTTTTTACTCAAAAACGAGTTGTATGACCTCAGGTCAATGAGTCCTACTGCCCATAAATAGCAAATAGAAGTTCAAAACTTGTAATGTTCACAATAACTTACGTTTTTAAAAAGATCTAACACAACATTAGGTGATAGTGTATGTATTATCATGGATTTATAATCAGCTGTAATGTGGCGGTCATTTTGGACCGGGAACACAGAACTAATTAACATGAAACGAACACAACAGGAGGGTTAAGACAAACCGGAAAGTCAATAACTTCATCAAGCACTATGATGAAACTGGCTCTCATGAGGACCGCCACAGAAAGGAAGACCCAGAGTTACCTCTGCTGCAGAGGATAAGTTCATTAGCGTTACCAACCTCAGATTACAGCTCAAATAAATGTTTCAGAGTTCAAGTAACAGACACATCTCAACATCAACTGTTCAGAGGAGACTGCGTGAATCAAGCCTTCATGTTCGAATTGCTGCAAAGAAACCACTACTAAAGGACACCAATAAGAAAAAGAGACTTGCTTGGGCTAAGAAACACGAGCAATGGACATTAGACCGGTAGAAAGCTGTCCTTTGGTCTGATGAGTAAAAATTTGAGATTTTTGGTTCCAACCGCCGTGTCTTTGTGAGACGCAGAGTAGGTGAACGGATGATCTCTGCATGTGTGTGAGCATAGAGGAGGAGGTGTGATGGTGTGGGGGTGCTTTTCTGGTGACACTGTCTGTGATTTATTTAGAATTCAAGGAACACTTAACCAGCATGGCTACCACAGCATTCTGCAGCGATACGCCATCCCATCTGGTTTGCGCTTAGTGGGACTGTCATTTGTTTTTCAACAGGACAATGACCCAACACACCTCCAGGCTGTGTAAGGGCTATTTGACCAAGAAGGAGAGTGATGGAGTTCTGCATCAGATGACCTGGCCTCCACAATCACCCGACCTCAACCCAATTGAGATGGTTTGGGATGAGTTGGACCGCAGAGTGAAGGAAAAGCAGCAAACAAGTGCTCAGCATATGTGGGAACTATTCGAAGAGCATTCCAGGTGAAGCTCGTTGAGAGAATGCCAAGAGTGTGCAAAGTTGTCATCAAGGCAAAGGGTGGCTACTTTGATGAATCTCAAATATATTTTGATTTGTGTCACACTTTTTTGGTTTCTACATGATTCCATATGTGGTATTTCATAGTTTTGATGTCTTCACTATTATTCTACAATGTAGAAAATGGTCAAAAATAAAGAAAAACCCTTGAATGAGTAGGGTTGTCCAATCTTTTGACTGGTACTGTATACTGTATGTGAGTTGGAGTCTACATGTGTATGAGCTATGTGTGTGTGTGGGAGTATGTGGAGGGAAAAGTCTAAGGTGCAGGACAGAGTACCGGGCAGGTAAACGGCTAGTGATGACTGTTCAACAGTCTGATGGCCTGGTGATAAAAGCTGTTTCCAAGCCTCTTGGTCATGGCACTGAATCACTTGTACCATGTGCCAGACGGTAGCAGAATGAACTATCCATAGCCTGGGTGGCTGAAGTCCTTAATGATCCTCTTGGCCTTCCTTATTCATTTTTTATTTAACCTTTACTTAACTAGACACAGAGTGCTGTAAATGTCCTGGAGGGCAGGCAGCGTGGCCCCCATGGTGTACTGGACTGACCGCATCACCCTTTGAAGAGCCATGCGGTTGAGGATGGTACAGTTGCCAACTGTACCAGGCGGTGATGCAGCCCGACAGACTGCTCTCAATGGTGGGTTTTATGCGCAATGCCAAATTTCTCCAGCCACTTGATGTTGAAGAGACACTGTTGTGCCTTTCTGCACCACGGTGTGGATGTGATTAGTCCATTTCAGGTCCTCTGTGACATGCATGCTGAGGAACTTGAAGCTTTTGACCCTCCCCACTGTGGCCTGCTGATGTGGATAGGGGCGTGCTCTCTGATCTGTCTCCTGTAGTCCATGATCAGCTCCTTGTTTTTTTTACGTTGAGGGAGAGGTTATTTTCCTGGCACCACTCCGCCAGGGCTCTAACCTCGTCCCTGTAGGCTGTTTTATAATTGTTGGTGATCAGGTGATCTATTGCTATGGGGCAATAGTCATTTACTTCAGTTACCTTAGCTTGCTTGGGTACAGGAACTATGGTGGACATCTTGAAGCATGTGGGGCAACAGACTGGGATAGAGAGAGATTGAATATGTCCTTAAACACTACCGCCAGCTGGTCTGCGCATTCTCTAAAGACGCGGCTAGGGATTCCGTCCAGGCCGGCAATCTTGTGAGAGTTAACATGCGTGAATTTCTTACTCACGTCAGCTACAGAGATCGAGAGCCCACAATCCTCCTGAGCAGTGGGGGCCCGCTTCGGAGGCTCAATGTTGTTTTTCTTGAAGCGGGCTAAGAATATGTTTACCTTTTCTGGAAGTAAGTTGTTGGTGTTCACGACGCAGCCGGTTTTCCCTTTATAAGCTGTGATTGTATGAAGTCCATCCAACATGCATCTCGTGTCTGTGCCGTTGAAATATGACTCCACTTTATCCCTGTCCTACCTTTTGCCTCTTTCATTGACTTTGACTCTTTCATTGACTTTCTGAGGTCTGTACTCGTCCATATTTCCGAGTTACCTCACATTATAGGTCTCCCGATGGCGCAGCGGTCTAAGGCACTGCATCTCAGTGCTTTAGGCATCACTACAGATTACACTACAGTAATCATTTATGTCCCAGGAGCAGGAGTGGTAAACACTGTTGAAGTGTATATTTGTAATACATACATGCAAACACAGCAGCATTCAAAGAATGGAGTTTGATACACCTAGTATTGGATATGACTGAAAAAGTATGTCTCACAGAGATTCATACCTGAACCATATCTTTATTTGCCAAGGAAGAGTACATGATCAGTGAATATATTCAATGTACAGGCTACAATGTGGGGATCTCATGAGTGGTAATAACTACAGTACATGTATATAGGACTTGCATCCTTGGCACAAAAGTTATTACACTGCTCAAAAAAATAAAGGGAACACTTAAACAACACAATGTAACTCCAAGTCAATCACACTTCTGTGAAATCAAACTGTCCACTTAGGAAGCAACACTGACTGACAATACATTTCACATGCTGTTGTGAAAATGGAATAGACAATAGGTGGGAATTATAGGCAATTAGCAAGACACCCCCAATAAAGGAGTGGTTCTGCAGGTGGTGACCACAGACCACTTCTCAGTTCCTATGCTTCCTGGCTGATGTTTTGGTCACTTTTGAATGCTGGCGGGGCTTTCACTCTAGTGGTAGCATGAGACGGAGTCTACAACCCACACAAGTGGCTCAGGTAGTGCAGCTCATCCAGGATGGCACATCAATGCGAGCTGTGGCAAGGTTTGCTGTGTCTGTCAGCGTAGTGTCCAGAGCATGGAGGCGCTACCAGGAGACAGGCCAGTACATCAGGAGACGTGGAGGAGGCCGTAGGAGGGCAACAACCCAGCAGCAGGACCGCTAACTCCGCCTTTGTGCAAGGAGGAGCAGGAGGAGCACTGCCAGAGCCCTGCAAAATGACCTCCAGCAGGCCACAAATGTGCATGTGTCTGCTCAAATGGTCAGAAACAGACTCCATGAGGGTGGTATGAGGGCCCGACGTTCACAGGTGGGGGTTGTGCTTACAGCCCAACACCGTGCAGGACGTTTGGCATTTGCCAGAGAACACCAAGATTGGCAAATTTGCCACTGGCGCCCTGTGCTCTTCAGGTTCACACTGAGCACGTGACAGACGTGACAGAGTCTGTAGACGCCGTGGAGAACGTTCTGCTACCTGCAACATCCTCCAGCATGACCGGTTTGGCGGTGGGTCAGTCATGGTGTGGGGTGGCATTTCTTTGGGGGGCCGCACAGCCCTCCATGTGCTCGCCAGAGGTAGCCTGACTGCCATTAGGTACCGAGATGAGATCCCCAGACCCCTTGTGAGACCATATGCTGGTGCGGTTGGCCCTGGGTTCCTCCTAATGCAAGACAATGCTAGACCTCATGTGGCTGGAGTGTGTCAGCAGTTCCTGCAAGAGGAAGGTATTGATGCTATGGACTGGCCCGCCCGTTCCCCAGACCTGAATCCAATTGAGCACATCTGGGACATCATGTCTCGCTCCATCCACCAACGCCACGTTGCACCACAGACTTTCTAGGAGTTGGCGGATGCTTTAGTCCAGGTCTGGGAGGAGATCCCTCAGGAGACCATCCGCCACCTCATCAGGAGCATGCCCAGGCATTGTAGGGAGGTCATACAGGCACGTGGAGGACACACACACTACTGAGCCTCATTTTGACTTGTTTTAAGGACATTACATCAAAGTTGGATCAGCCTGTAGTGTGGTTTTCCACTTTAATTTTGAGTGTGACTCCAAATCCAGACCTCCATAGGTTGATAAATTTGATTTCCATTGATCATTTTTGTGTGATTTTGTTGTCAGCACATTCAACTATGTAAAGAAAAAAGTATTTAATAAGAATATTTCATTCATTCAGATCTAGGATGTGTTATATTAGTGTTCCCTTTATTTTTTTGAGCAGTGTATATTCTACTCAATCCATAGGCTTCATTAATGTCATTCAGACTTGAAGTTGATACAACAACTATGATAGCTGAGGTTCATAGATTGGTATGAATATTAGTTCAGGACCTAACGTTTTAGGGTCCATACACAGATCGGCTACATACTGTAGCTAGCTACACATCCATAGGCATACAGTTATTTTTTATCCTCCACTACACAATAAGCAAGTAAATAGTTAGCTAGCTATGTTACTTCAGCTGCATTGCACGGCAAAGCAAGCTTACACAATTGTACATTCAATTTGCAGTAAATGCTTTAGCTAGCTAGATTCTTTACATCCACTGTTTCCCAAGATGACAGCCTGGTTTGCTGGTTTTCGCAGGAATCCCTAAAACATTAAACACCACGAATTACAATGTCATACTCATGTCATTACACCAGCTAGCTAGCTAGCGAGTCAGCTAACTTGCTAAATAGCGATTTTCATAAATTAACTTTATGACAAAAAATATGCACAATCATTTGTCTCTACATTAACTAACATACTCCTCTCAATTGTAAATGTTTTGCTTGACTCGTTATGACGTTATAATTACTTACCTTTGCTTCCCCCTTAATCTTTTGTCAGTCATCATTGCTGAAGAAAGTCACCAGGGATGGGTGGTCGCGTCAAATTCGTCATTGGAACCACTCGATATGATTGGTCATATAAAAACCTTGGGACCCAAATGCATAATGAGTGCTCTAACTCCCCCTTGTGGTGGTCTGTATCAATGAAGCCGTGAAGCTGGGTACTTCTAAGTCCCGCGGTGTTAGCTCACAACTTTTAAAGGAGGAGCCACTGTATATAATTTAGGTGACTAGAAAAGGGAAAGGAATAGAATGAGGGGCCCGGCAGACTGTTTAGTTGATCAGGTGCAAAATAGGTGGTATTTATTTACAGTGCAGGTGATATAGAAGACTGGATCCAGACAAGTGGTGAGGAAGGCCAAATCCATCATCTCTGACTGTGCCGACTCCCTACCAGGGCACTCCAAACCTGTTCCTGGAGAAAACAGTGAAGATGAGGAAGTTGGCTCGTCTGTCCTAATGACCAGGGGATGATCATGATGATGTTGATGATGATGGTGATGATGTTTTTTTTGGTCAGCATATTCTTGATGACAATGTTGATGGGATGATTTTAGAATGTGCAAAGAGCATGTACTTTGTAGGCCTACTATTGTTTTTTGTGCTGCTGTGAATGCAATATGTTGATTATTAGTATTGTATACATCTATATTGATGGCTGTCAGCCCATGACTGATGAACTGGGCGATTGTATTCAGTATCATTGTGTTGTTGTCATTGTCTATCATTGTGATCCATGTGGATTTTATATGTTTTTATGTCTCACCTGCGGCAAAACCAATTGCCCTCTGGGACAAATAAAGTTGAAACTTGAAATGTAATATAGAAATGGCGAAAAAGAAATACTTGACTTGAAAAACGAACGTAGCTTAGGCCGACTTGGCCAAGATAGCAATACTCCACTGGAGCACAAAAGGCAAAATTCCTACTGGCCTATATAATTTATGTAAATATAACCACTGAGTATAATTCTTTATTCTTAACCAAGTGGGAATTAGAAATTTACCACATTCGATTGTGAAAAATCCACTTGAACGGCCCTCCAACTGGTAATTACTAGTAGGAAACTTGTTTTTGAACGCTATAATTTGTTTACAAGCATGATAGCGGTACTTCTAGTTTGGTTTAAGAAGATTATTGGCCATTAGCCAATCAGCGTTTCTCAACAAGTTCAAAGCATGTGAATGCATCCAACTGGTATTTACGACTTCACAACTGGTAAATTCCACTTCCCACTTGGTTACGAACGCAGCTTAAGGTAGGCCTGGACTTCCCAAAAGGAGCTACCCTCAGCTGGCATAAACCACATCAAGGTAAATTCATTATAGGCTAGCGCTATCACACTTTAAATGTAACGTTGTTGCACACTATACATTTGAATGACCAATACTTCTCATGTTTGTAAAAAACAAACACAGAATTTGCATAAACATAGCGTTTCCATTCCAATAAACTGAAATGATCCGTAAGTAGGAATAACCAAATACAGAGCAGCAGAGAAGGGTCCAGCTACGTACCTCATCTATCAGGCCCCTCATCTCTCAGACCCTTCTCTATACTTTCAGGTCTCCTGATTGGAATAATTATGTTCAAAGATTCATCCACCCGGGACTCATCCATTAACATTAAGGAATATACAATGCATTAGGAAAGTATTCAGACCCCTTGACTTTTTCCACATTTTGTTAAGTTACAGCCTTATTCTAAAATTGATTAAAAAAATATATATATATCCTCATCAAGCTACACATAAAAACCCCTAATTACGAACCAAAAACAGTTTTTTAGAAATGATTGCAAATGTATTAAAAAAAATTGAATAAATTAAATATCACATTTACATATGTATTCAGACCCTTTATTCAGTAATTTTTGTTTCTCGTGGTCTGAGAGTCTTTAGTTGCCTTTTGGCAAACTCCAAGTGGGCTCTCATGTGCCTTTTACTGAGGAGTGACTTCCATCTGGGCACGCTACCTTAAAGGCCTGATTGGTGGAGTGCTGCAGAGATGGTTGTCCTTCTGGAAGGTTCTCCCATCTCCACAGAGGAACTCTAGAGCTCTGTCAGAGTGACCATCGGTTGTTCAATTTGGCCGGGCGGCCAGCTCTAGGAAGAGCCTTGGTGGTTCCAAACTTCTTCCATTTAAGAATGATGGAGGCCACTATGTTCTTGGGGACCTTCAATGCTGCAGGATTTGTTTGGTACCCTTCCCCAGATCTATGGACAATTCCTTGGATTGGGTCAAAACGTTTACACAGATCAGACACGGACAGAGTAGGATTCGCTCAGTTTCAAAAGTGTTTATTGAACTAATAATTCAAAAGAAAAGAATTGGTCTCCCCCATGAGACTCTCTCTGGGATACCGTCTTCTGGGTCTTGCTGTATCCTGTGGGGATCAAAAACGGAACTCCCTCCTGTTACGTCTGGAACCATCCCCAACTATGCAGGAGTCGTTTCTTCCCCCAGTCTTTCCCCTGTGTGCTGCCCTTCTGGCAGCTTTATGTGACTCGTACAGCTGGTGAGCAATCAGCCCTTGATTACTTACCAACCCCAATCAGCCCCAATTAGTCCTGGCCGGAGAGCATGTCGAGACCTGGCACGTCCAGCAGAGGGAGCCATCGCCTCGTGATGAATACTCCGTCTGTCACCAGGCCTCGATGAGTCTCCCCTGGTGGCT
Source organism: Salvelinus alpinus (assembly GCF_045679555.1). Lineage (NCBI taxonomy): Eukaryota > Metazoa > Chordata > Actinopteri > Salmoniformes > Salmonidae > Salvelinus > Salvelinus alpinus. The sequence continues at coordinate 53,473,708 of NC_092100.1, forward strand.
GACCTGCTGTACGCCACAGTTGGTAACCCGTTGTATAAAAGTGATAATGCTCATGTTTGTGGGATATATTGGCACGGTTTGCCCGCCCTCAACTTCGCCTCGGGCATAACAATACCAGTACCAATATATCCTCCTAACACTTGCTTCTCAGGCATTATCACTTAAATAATTATCAGATCGACGTAAAGTCACACGATGATATGGTGTGTGGTTCTCCCACTACGACTCGGAAAAACCATGCAGTTAACTAGGCTTCAAATTAAATAAGTTATTGAACTGCACAGGGTGGTGAGAGTGCACGGTGATGAGCTTGATGCTCCTTTCTAATAAATATTGATGGTCTTCTTCTGATGACATGATGATCAATGCTTGACTGTAACATGCCCAAATCATAAACAACATCAGCCATATACCAATGTGCACCAATTAAAATATTTAAATTTGATCATTTGAACAATTCCTTACCACTTTAAAAAATATATGTCGCCATCATGCAAATTGCCAAACTCGAGAAGAGCTCCAGATTAAAACAGACAAACCAGAGCATTGTGCTATGTCAGAAAATGTTCACATATCAATCTGGCTGCTTTCCTAGCCTTATCTATCTTGATTTTCCAACCCAAACTCCAACCATCCCCTGGCAGGCCATTCATGTCCCACCATTCCATTCTTTCTCCATTTTAGAGCAAGTGTTTTTAGAATGTTTGGATAACAGGCAACTTTGTGGCCAAAAGGAGAGAACATCAAACAGGGGTAAAATGGGAGAGAAACTTATATGAACTATAACAATTGTACTTTGCATACTGTACCAGTCAAAAGTTTGGACACACCTACTAGTTCCAGGGATTGTCTTTATTTTTACTATTTTCTACATTGCAGAATAATAGTGAAGACATCAAAACTATTAAATAACACATATGGAATCATGTAGTAACAAAAAAAGTGTTATTTTGATTTGTTTAACACTTTTTTGAGTACTACATGATTTCATATGTGTTATTTCACAGTTTTGATGTATTCACTATTATTCTACAATGCAGAAAATAGTTTTTTTTTAAACCTGGAACTAGTTGGTGTGTTCAAACTTTTGACTAGTACTGAACATACACTACCGGTCAAAAGCTTTAGAACATCTACTCATGCAAGGGTTTTTCTTTATTTTTACTATTTTCTACATTGTAGAATATTTTATATTTCAGATTCTTCAAAGTATCCACCCTTTGCCTTGATGACAGCTTTAAACACTCTTGGCATTCTCTCAACCAGCTTTACCTGGAATGCTTTTCCAACAGTCTTGAAGGAGTTCCCACATATGCTGAGCACTTGTAGGTGTGTTCAATCTTTTGACTGGTACTGTATATGTTTATCCTATCATGACACAAGGCAAGACCCAGATGCAGACACAGGAGGCAGATGGTTGGAGTCTTACAATGTTTATTAATCCAAAAGGAGTAGGCAAGAGAATAGTCGTGGACAGGCAAAAGGTCAAAACCAGATCAGAGTCCAGGAGGTACAGAGTGGTAGACAGGCTCCTGGTCAAGGCAGGCAGAATGGTCAGGCAGGCAGGTACAAAGTCCAGAAACAGGCAAGGGTCAAAACCGGGAGGTCTAGAAAAAAGGAGAAATGCAAAAAGCAGGAGAATGGGGAAAACGCTGGTTGACTTGGAAACATACAAGACGAACTGGCACAGAGAGACAGGAAACACAGGGATAAATACACTGGGAAAATCAGCGACACCTGGAGGGGGTGGAGACAATCCCAAGGACAGGTGAAACAGATCAGGGTGTGACATATCCCCAAAACATTTTTTACCACACACCTCTTGCAGACAACTATGTTGTGTCAGAGCCTTCTACAGCAGGGGTTCCCTAAACCTTTTTGGCCCGCAACGCCATTTTGTTATAAAAAATGTTTTGCCAGCCCACCATGTGAAATTAAGTTATGCAATAAACGGCTGACGTTTACTTTTTAAATTGAGTCTACGACAGTCTATTACAAATCAGTCAGAAAGTACTTTTGACAGTATTTCAATCTGAAGTAAGTATGGTTTGAAGTGACAGAAATGCATCAGAAAGGTATTGGGAAGTTCATAAGATAATCAGACAATCATTTTGTATCATCATTTATTATGTTATTTACCCCCCCCCCCCCCCACCCCCACTCTGATCTAATGAGAGCCTACTCTGCTTGTGGGCATCTTGGAGGGAAATAGAACACACATACCTGCTCTTATCTTTCAATTTTGGTGTCATAATATTTTGTAGCTTAAAACGCCGGTTCTAAGAGCAAAGCGCATTTTTTTAAATTTTATTTCAGTTTCTCTCCCGGCCCCAAGTTTGGGAAATGCTGCTCTACAGTATGGGGTGGGGAAATGTAATCTCTTGGAATGCCTTATGAAAGACACCTCTGTACTCTCAGTTACACAGTGGTTTATGTCCAGATGAACAGTTGCATTTTAATATAAATGTTGGTCCCGCTTAAATGACGTGCAGCTTATAAAGGCTTCATAAAGCCTTCATAAAGCCTTCAGAAACACTACATAAATGTGTTAGAACTCATCTATAACCATATGTCATGCTTTATGAAGGGTACATAAATGTAGCATAACTGTGTGACATAACCACCAATGTAAAATGTTTAATAAACCACTATATCAAATATGACATAAACCTGTGCTTTATAATGGGTGGCATAAGCACCGCTTAATAGAGTCCTTATAAATCATATTAAATTGAGGCATCACAAAGCCTTAACAACCCTGTTGTGAGTCTTGGTAGAGCATTGCAAAGCCAGGATATTTGGTTAAATCCCAGGACCAATCATAAGTAAAAATGTATTCACACATGACTATAAGTCGCTTTGGATAAAAGTGTGCAAAATGTTATATATATATATATGCTGCGTTTAAAACAACTGGAAACTCGGAACTGGGAAAACTCAGACTTCAGTTAGTTGAAGACAACTGGGAATTCTGAAAAAAACAAGCGCCGTCTGGGAATTCCAAGTCGGGAACTCAGGCCTCTTTCTAGAGCTCCTACCCAAAGATGACTGACATCATGACTCAACCTTGTTTTTTTCAGAGTTCCCAGTTTTCTTGAATGCATCATAAATTCAGAGAATGCCAGACTTTGATGACAAAGTTTGACGACAAATGTAGCCCACGAACGACCGCCGCGCCACCTTCCTGTTCGAGTGAGCATAGCACAACAAGGTGAGTCCAAAAATGTCTTGTATGCTGCTGCATAAATTATGTCATATGCCAGGGAGATATATATACTGTTGCTAAGAAAGTAATACTAAGTGAATGTTGTGTAGTAAGCGGTTAGTGGCCCATCATGCCTCACCCTAATAATTTGGTCCCTTTCCCCCTCATAACTTACCCTAATGTTCTGACTTGGTGCTGCACATGTAGTCTATAGCCTGTTTTAGAGAAATGTAATTATTGAATATTGTAAGAGCTTTCATTGTCTGCTTATATGCCCCCTTTATTTATCCAATGGTTCTGACTTGGTGTACTGGGAGAGTACTGTAAGAAAAGCCCATGTTCTGAATTCTGTCACTGTACATTTCAAAAGTCAAATGGTTATATCGACCGCGTCCATGTTGGCGCGCTCATTAATGCCTTCATCGAAATTACGGATTGCCTCTTATCTGCTCATCATTCCCTTATGCCATAGTTTGTACCTCTCAATTGTCAGTAGAAAACACATTTGTTTAATACTGTACCAGTTATATCAGCTGTGTTTTTTAAAAGCCTGTAAATGAGGCTGAATGAGTTTTGCTGCCAGACAAGTCTCCGCTGATAGCCAGGTGTAGCAGTGGTAAGGTGTTGGGACTCTGCTGTATAGGCCTTAACAGTTTGTGGGCACCGTTTGTCACCGTTATAGTGCAATTAATGTATTGTTTAGTGTTGTGTAGTGACTTTGATGGCATGTTTTTTTTCACCCTACCAAGATTTACATGCTAAAATCGCTACTGGTAACTTCACAACAATTTATAGCTACCCGGGATATGTAGCTAGCTAGCAGGCTCAGTTAAATACAAATCCCCCTAGATACAGCCATGTCTCGTAGTCACGTCATGCGATTTGTAAATTAAATAGGAATAAAATAATATGAATTGAATGGAGTTTCCCATCTTCCCATTTAGAGTTTCTGGCGCAGCACAGAATTGCCCTTATCCAGATGGTGTGGCAAAGGCATTTCCTAACAGACCTGCTAACTTTCTTTGTTGCTACTTTTAAGGTTGGAACCAACATGGAGTACGTCCAGCAGGAAGAGAGGAAGGAACCATTCGTCAGCCACCTCAGGGACAAGCTGCACTATTCACAGCCCAGTGTAATGTTCAATGTAATTGCATTTCTGGACTTTCTGAAACTTCATGTATTTGTAAGGATTTAAAAATGTACAAATAAAAGGATATGTTTGATTTAAACATGTCTTGAATGCTTATTTGTTTTTAGCAGTTAGTGATAATTCCCTAAGTGTTAATATAATGAACAAAACTATAAATGCAACATGCAACAATTTCAAAGATTTTACTAGGTAAGAGTTTAAATAAGGAAATCAGTCAATTGAAATAAATTCATTAGGCCTTAATCTATGGATTTAACATGACTGGGCAGGGGTGCAGCCATGGGTGGGCCTTGGAGGGCATAGGCCCACCCACATGGCAGCCAAGCCCAGAACCAACCCCCTCAGAATATCCCACAGGTGAAGAAGCCGGATGTGGAGGTACTGGGCTGGCAAGGTGACACATGGTCTGCGGTAGTGAGGCCGGTTGGACATACAGTACTGCCAAATTCTCTAAAATGACGTTGGAGGCAGCTTATAGTAGACAAATTAACATTCAGTTCTCTGGCAACAGCTCTGGTGGACATTCCTGCAGTCAGCATGCCAACTGCACACTCCCTCTTAACTTGAGACATCTGTGGCATTGTGTTGTGTGACAAAACTGTACATTTTAAAGTGGCTTTTTATTGTCCACAGCACAAGGTGCACCTGTGTAACAATCATGCTGTTTAATCAGCTTCTTGATATGCCACAGCTATCAAGTGGATGGATTATCTTGGCAAAGGAGAACTGCTGACTAACAGGGATGTTACAACCTTTTTGTGCACACGGAACATTTCTGATATTTTTGTATTCAGCTCATGAAACATGGGACCAACACTTTACATGTTCCATTCATATTTTTGTAAAGTGTACATTTCTGTTTACATCATCAAGCATTTATGTACGTGTTATGAATGACCAAAGGTGTCTGACTTTATAGTAAGTACAGCGTCGTGTGACGTAAGGCATTTATGTATGTGTTATAAATTACCATAGGGGTCTGACTTTAAATTAAGTACAGCGTCATGCTATCTAGAGACTTTATGGATGTGTTATGACTGACCGAAGGTGTCTCATTTCAAACTAAGTATTACAGTACACTACATAAAGTGTCAATACATAGGTCTTTAATGTTCTGCTGATTTATGAAGGTTCTTTCAGGATTCACAGGTTGCTGTAGGGTGTGAGAGGTATTTAAATTGTTAATGGACCTGCAAAGCTTGTGAGTGTGTGTGTGTCAGAGCCAAGAGGATTTGGAGTAGTCCAACCTGAGACTACCGCACCAGGTATTCCTCTTCTGTTCCCATGCTGGAGACCAGGGCTTGATTATAACCTGTTACAATGGTGTCAACATTTTGTGGCTGATCTTTCAGTGAGGGAGTTGGTGAATGTGTCAAAGACCTGACTGGGTCCAGCACGGCATGAATAGTTTGTTTTTTGTTGTGTGCGTGTTTGTGTACTGAGGAACATGTAACTTGGTTCCAGAAGAAAGGCACTTTGAATTTCTTTAGGTTGGGGGCTTCCATCAAGGTACATCTTTCTTGGTGTACTGTCGTCCCAAGGATTTTGCATACAGAGGCCATATAAGCTTGAGATATCAACCATTCAAAGTTGACCTCAGTGGGAGTGAACATTGTGGTGGTTCATTTCTTTACTATCAAATGAGGAGAGACACATTTATCACACAAGTCAGAGTTATACTGAAACTAAATCTTTAACACAGTCAAAAAGTCATAATTATTGCTAAGCCCTGCGCATTCCCACAATTTACCTTCTTAAAATGTGATTTTAAACATAACTCAAACTAATGAAGGACCAGTTGATGCGTTGGTTGGTCCACCAGACCTTCCGCACACTTAGGTGGAAGTGTCTGCAAACGAGATGAGGTGTAAATGTGACTAACATGACATCACTTAAGAGAATATGCCATCCTTCAGCGCGTCACCCTTTATAAAGCACATGTTTATATCTTACTCGACGTTGTGGGTTATGTCACATTTGACATCGGTAATTAAGTCACGAAGTTATGCCACATTTTATTAACCATGTATAAAGCATGACATACGGTTATACTGTAAATGCTTGGTAACACATTTATGTAGTGCTTATGAAGGCTTTATGAAGACTTTTTAAGCTGAACGTAATTTAAAGCGGGACCCAAATGGGCCATTACCTTGTTTGATATTGAATAGGTCAAGGTTGACCTCACCTGACTTTCCTACTGTACTAACCTAAGAAGTAAACCTCATGGCATGTAGGTATGTGAAGGGATTATACGAGACTGATAAACTACTTTGTAATGTGAAAACAACTCAAACTTATCCAAGTGTTTAATGTGACGTAAGGGTGTGCGTATGTTCAATTAGTAGTAGGCAAGCTCACTCATTAGAGAGTTCTTTATCCATGCCACAATCTCATGATTTCCGTGGATTCAATTTGACATACCTTTTTCTGAAAGCAGCCACATTTGCATGCAAATTGTGTTGACTGACTTATTACGAATTCAAACTTCGGCATCAGTAATTCTAACAGTGTGCCCTGGATTTCAAATTAAGTTAGTTTATTCTGACAGTCATTTCATCTTAACCACTGACTGTTTTCAGAATGTCATGCTAGTTCATCATACTTCCATTTTCTAATGCATGTTGCATTGATGATGAGTGCATGAGGGGACATTAAAAAGTTGGGTAAGTCAAAAAAAAAAACGCATTTGAAGAAGTGTAATCTCTTTCATTATTACACACTTATGCAACTAATGTGTCTATTATTGCATTCACTTACACAAAACAAAACCTAAAAAAAAAAATGCAATCACCCTTATGATACATGTCATACTGTATATGCATATTCTTTGTCATGAATGTTGTTGTTTTTCTACCGTCAGTGGTGTATATCGGGATCAGCAACGCAGTAATGGAATCTCCCACATGGTTCTGTGAAATGTACCTATCATTCCATAAACTCCCAGAGAGACCTGAGTACCTATTCTCTGATGACCTATTCTTAGCCCCCCCAAGCTTAAGAGAAGCCCCCCCCCCCCCCCACAATAAGTAAGACCGACTAATAATGATCGGCTGGTAACCCCTCTGTCACACAACACTAATTGATAGCTTAAGGCAGGGAGTGGAAGTACATCATTTCCAACCCCTAAATGAATAATAATTCGCAGGATTCCTACTGTAGATATTATATGTTTTATGGACATGATATTCCTTCGGCAATGTTGTGAATGAGCGTTAGGTCCCTTTGATCTAATTTAGCTTAATGAGCTTGCAGTGAGTTAACGGGCTCTCAGGATAATCATCTTATTGGATTACTGTAACATCGGTGACTGAGTGGTGGCACTGGGACCCATGGCATACTCATGCTTTTCCAGTGTGCTCACTAAGAGGTAAAGACATACACAGCACAATGTGGAAATACATAAAGTATAACAGATTAAGACATGCATTTGAGAATGGTCATGTGCACCCTTTCACCTTTTGGATGTTACACAGCATGCACATGCAACGTTGCGTTGCATGGAATCCCCTCAAAGTATCCTACAATATACAGCTTCGCAGAAATGTCAACACAGACGATACCATGTCAGGAAGGGCCCACTCACTCACCAAAGAAACCACACACAATCAATTCGGTCTTCTTATCTTTGTAAGGTCACCAGTCTAGAGGAGAAAGTTCAGCCAATAAGATGTAACCTACAGGTTTCCCTCGCTGTCTCCCATAAAGTTACGTAATGGAGGTTATATTTAAACAACAAGAGGTATGTCAGTGTGCACTGCATGTTGACCAATGATGTATGTGTATGTCTAGTCTTGAATGGTTTTAAACCAAATCAAATCAAATCAAATGTATTTATATAGCCCTTCTTACATCAGCGGATATATCAAAGTGCTGTACAGAAACCCAGCCTAAAACCCCAAACAGCAAGCAATGCAGGTGTAGAAGCACAGTGGCTAGGAAAAACTCCCTAGAAAGGCCAAAAGTTAGGAAGAAACCTAGAGAGGAACCAGGCTATGAGGGGTGGCCAGTCCTCTTCTGGCTGTGCCGGGTGGAGATTATAACAGGACATGACCAAGATGTTCAAATGTTCATAAATGACCAGAATGGTCAAATAATAGTAATCACAGTGAACAGATCAGGGTTCCATAGCCACAGGCAGAACAGTTGAAACTGGAGCAGCAGCACGGCCAGGTGGACGGGGACAACAAGGAGTCATCATGCCAGGTAGTTCTGAGGCATGGTCCTAGGGCTCAGGTCCTCCGAGAGAGAGAATGAAAGAAAGAGAGAATTAGAGAGAGCATACTTAAATTCACACAGGACACCGAATAAGACAGGAGAAATACTCCAGATATAACAGACTGACCCTAGCCCCCCGACACATAAACTACTGCAGCATAAATACTGGAGGCTGAGACAGGAGGGGTCAGGACACACTGTGGCCCCATCCGATGATACCCCCGGACAGGGCCAAACAGGCAGGATATAACCCCACCCACTTTGCCAAAGCACAGCCCCCACACCACTAGAGGGATATTCTATTGTGAGTCTCTCTGGCTGTCTTTACAGTAAATCAGCATTTCTGAGTAACTGATTCATGATGATTGACAGGTTTTCTGTGGCATTGTGTCCATACGTTTGGTCCATACCACTGTATGTATCAGATCCAAATGCCCATCCCAATTCCAAACACCATTGCAGTCTATCTGGTCTGCCAAAATAAAGGAAACACTTGAGAACATCGGATACAAAGTATATTAGAAGCAGGTGTAGTTGCTGAGTTAATTATGCAATTAATATCCCACATGCTTAGGGTCATGTATAAAAATGCCCAGTTGCCCATTATTTTGGCTACCATGGCTAGAAGAAGAGATCTCAGTGACTTTGAAAGAGGTGTTTAAAGGGTGTGTGTGTTTCTCAGTCACCAGATCTCAACCTAATCGAACACTTATGGGAGATTCTGGAGCGGCGCCTGAGACAGCATTTTCCACCACCATCAACGAAACACCAAATGAGAAAATTTCTCATGGAACAATGGTGTTGCATCCCTCCAATAAAGTTCCAGACACTTGTAGAATCTATGCCAAAGAGCATTGAAGCTGTTCTAGTGGCTCGTGGTGGCCCAACGCCCTATTAAGACACTATGTTGGCGTTTCCTGTATTTTGGAAGTTACCTGTAGATTTTAATTCATTTTCAAATTCCAATAACAAAGGCAGTCAACACAGGCTACTCTAATGCTCAGTGCTCATACTACTAAGCTGTTCCTATCCTAGGAAACCATTTGAGGAAATAATGGCAGTGCTATTTCTAGTGGGAGGGAATGCTGACTATGAGGGGCTGGCAGTGGCACAAGTTGGACCCTTGGTCACATGATCTCATGGCAATAGGACTCTACAAGAGGAGGAATCCTCATTAAACAATAGGCTACTGTGCGTGTTTGTGTGTGTGTATTTTGTCTACCAAAGAGACGCTAGTAGTTACTGCTTTAGAGAACCAGTTGAATGCTGTAGTGAAGATCCATGAGGCAGCAAAATTAAGGACCAGGTCCCGTGTTCAGGGAAAAGTCAGGGCCCAAATATAACTCCTACAGGAGGGGACAGGAGAGCAAAATGTGGCCAGGTGTCACCCTCCAATGTAAGAGGTCAAGGCTTTATGTACTTAAATAGCAATGCGCATGCCCCGCCCACCTGAGGAGCTTTCTTTTTCAGCCATCTATTTCCTGTGTTTGAGGGGAGCAAAATCCACTTGTCACACAAATCTCGCTGGATTGACTGCTTTCATTTTAATCCTCCCGACTCTTTCAGACTCTTGCTCGTGCCTGTCATTTTTTTCTGTTAGCATTACGACCGCGGAAATGTTTGTTGTGACCTGTCAATCACACCCCGGTGATGTCTGAAAAAAAAGTTATAATTTGATACAGTTGTAATGTTTACAAATTAGATGCGCTGAAATGAAAAGGAACTTCCAAAAATAAACCTGATATCATTACAAAATGTATACATGAGTGCATTCTAAGAAAACAGGGACATTTTACAGTAAATGATGAATGAGAAGCTGAATTCCCACCTAAATAAATGAATTCCATTCGTTATTTGTCCATGCCAATAAATGTTCTATGTGCTTGTAGTGAACACGATGGGAGACAGAGAGCTGGTTTCAAGCGCAGTGCGCTGCAGGCATTTATTGGTAAAGGACCACAGGAGGAGGAAGGTAGCTGGGTCCAGGGGCAGGCAGAAGGTCATACACAGGAGGAGGCAGGTAGCTGGGTCCAGGGGCAGGCAGAAGGTCATACACAGGGGGTCCAAAAAGGCAACAGTACAGGCAGGGAAAAGGCTAGTAACGTCATCCGGGAGATCAGGCAAGAGGTTGATAACAGGAAATCCGATAGGCTAAAGTACAGGCAGGGAATAGGCAAAAGGCATCGTTAATGAGGCAGGCCAAAACTATCATACACTGGAGGATTAATTACAGGAAACACAGCACTCCGAATATTTAATTTTTTATATTTTTTATTTCACCTTTATTTAACCAGGTAGGCCAGTTGAGAACAAGTTCTCATTTACAACTGCGACCTGGCCAAGATAAAGCAAAGCAGTGCGACACAAATAACAATACAGTGTTACACATGGAATAAACAAGCGTACAGTCAATAACACAATAGAAGAAAAAAAATCTATATACAGTGTGTGCAAATGGCGTAAGGAGGTAAGGCAATAAATAGGCCATAGTAGCGAAGTAATCTACAATTTAGCAGATTAACACTGGAGTGATAGATGAGCAGATGGTGATGTGCAAGTAGAAATACTGGTGTGCAAAAGAACAGAAAAGTAAATAAAAACAATATGGGGATGAGGTAGGTAGATTGGGCGGGCTATTTACAGATGGGCTGTGTACAGCTGCAGCGATCGGTTAGCTGCTCAGATAACTGATGTTTAAAGTTAGTGCGGGAAATATAAGTCTCCAGACGTGTGTCACAAAACAAACAATTCCTCACAATGATGGGGTGCAAAGAACTGAACTAAATAGTGTGTGATAATGACATACAGGTTTGTGAACAGGTGATCATAATTCAGGTGATTGGGATCTGGAGAGTGAGCTGCTTTCAGGGGATCTATGTGTTTGAGAGTATGAGCTGAAAAGTGGTCTGGAAAGTGAGCTGCGTTCAGGGGATCTACGTGTTTGAGATTGTGAGTTGGAAGCAGACGTTACAGTGCTATAATGAATTCAAAACCTGATGGATTTTTTTAAAAATCAAAAGGTTTGGAGTATCTTCATCCATTGTCTAACTGTTGCATTTATTAGAATTGTTTTTCAAACCTTTTAACAATGCTGATGACCATTGCTAGAGTAAGTAAGTCATGAAAGAGGTCACACACTCCATGCCTGGTCAACCTGACTGAAGTAAAACAATGGTGATCGCAGCGGTCAGTCTGTTTTACGAGGCTAACAACCTCCGGGTCAAAATCGAATGGTCTAATCTAATGTTAGAACTTCTGTGAGGAAGACAATGCGAAGCATTTATTCCTCCCATTTTGTGTCATCAAAACGCTGTGTCTGCATCTGTCTCTGTGTTTTAAAGTGGTTCTCAGAATCAGATCATCTCTGTGTGTGTGTATCTGGTGCACATTCTCCAGGTGTCTTGGCAGACAGCTGTTGGGCTGCTGGTGTCAGTGGTGTGTCCAGGGGGTATCACCCCCTGAAATCTGATTGGCCACCCCAGTGGCCCCCACAGAAATTCTGAGATCTGATAGGTCGTCTCTGAATATATTGACAATTTTGACAACAAGACTCAATCTTACCGGAGAAAGCATCCGAGCGAGGAAACGGCTCCCTTCTATCTTAGTATGTGTAGCCCACGTATCTGATGCTGTCTGGACAAAAAGAGTAGGACATGTCATATTCTTTTTGGCAAGACAGCATCAGATACGTGGGCTATAGATACTTAGACAGAGGAGCGTCGTTTGCCTCGCTCGGATTGAAGGAACATTTATGAACAATTTTCTATGTTTGTTTATTTTTTCATTGTTAGGCATCAATGAATAGACACCACTTTGTAGACTGAATGTCATTAAACTTGTGGTGTTTGTAATAGATGTCCCTTTCCATTCAAATGGCGGGTGCACAGTGCACCGTTCGGATGCTGGACTTATTTTGGAGTAGACAAACTTACTTTTTGAACTGATTTGTTTGACAATCAGATGAAAACACCATGACCAGTGGTGTTCACCACACATTAAAAAGTCATACATTTTTACAATTAAATTCCATGACTTTAGGCGGTCCCGTAAATGTTGAGGTAAAAGTCGCACTCTGGATGTCACTTTCAAGTGAATTTACTGCTGTATGCTAATACCCTTACATAAAATCCTGACCTCGAATGCAAACACTAACAAGACTTTTGGAATTGATTTATGATTTAACAAGGAAATGTACCAAACCTAAGCTAAGCATTTAATGCGTTGAATCATCCAGTTGATTTGTGCCAGCTGTACAGTAAAAACAGGCCAGTAATGTAAAGTCAACTACAGCAAGGAAAGTATCTGAGGCTATAAGATTAGCCAAGGACAGAGTTAAAAGATGGGCAGTAGCCCAATGTTACATAAACTCACATAACCTCCTCCTCTCCTCCGCCACACCTGGCTGCCCAAAACACTGATACAAGTAAACCTAATGTGTAATTACCTTGGCTGGATCACATTCTAAAATAACATGACCGTACTATCCTAACCGCAATCTAATTTTTATGAACCTACTATGCTAGCTAACAATCTTACCTTATGCCAACTGATTAGTGTGTGTGGCTCAATGTGCTTGACTTATACCTATCCTGTCAATACCCTTTTTCTACTTAAACCTGTTCCTTACACTTCTTGCTATTACTTCATCTGAATAGTATTTCCCCACATACTCCACGTCTCTGTGGGTGGAGCACTGTGCCGTGTCTGGCGATAGAGAATCTAATCTGAATATTGTCTCCTCGTCAGTAATTGAATGGCCAATGGGGGTCACCTGCGGGATGTTTCTATAAACCACACCATTTAATAGAAGCGTTGTGGACTCCCCTCCTATCCACACCATTCAAACAATCCCTTGCTTTTTTGGTCGTCCCCTTCTGAACCACTTCCTCAGGTATGTGGTTATCAATGGGACTGGGACACCAGGTTACACTGTGGTCAGTGAGGCCAGTCTGCTGTGTTGTACCACTGTGTAAAGACTTACTAAATTGACAGGCCATGAGGACAATCCTTTTACTGTATGAACATCAGGGTTGGGATCAATTCCATTTCAATTTAGTCAACTTTGGAAGTAAACTGACATTACTTAATTGACTTGACTGAATTCAATAAACTTAATTGAAATGGAATTATCCCAACCCTGGTGGACATTCTCTGGTTATTCAACACTGACCAGACTAGAGATGACTTTTTGGTTTGGTGAAGACTGTCCTAGATTTCTATTGGTGAAAACAGTCTCGTCTTTATATGACTATTGTCCACTCCCATTCAGGATGAGACTCTGAAACTTCCTTTAAAGGCCTGCTAGGGGTCCACAGAGGCTTTGGTTGTCATTTTTCATGGTATGCCCTGATTGGTTGGCTGTAACACTGTGTCTGAACGTCAGTCAGATAGACGAGGGGCCATATCTCCATTATGACTGATGCACCAGACTTTATTTATAGTGACCTCCAACATGCCTTTCTGTGCGAACGCATCATCAACCTGTCTTCCAGTCTTCCAACAATAGACCACGGTGCCACCTCCCAGCTATAAATTAGCCAAATGAGACTCTTGAGTGTGTGTGTGTGTGTGCGCGCGCGTGTGACAACCGTAGTGGGACAGGGCAACTCTACCTTTCAGTTCCGCATTGGTTTGTAAGGGTGACATGTCTCCTAAAAAGGCCCGAGGTCTTGAAGGTATGTGATGGCATGGGTCCTGTGTACTCCTATTTAAATTCAGAGAGCAGGTGAGCCAGGCGCACTCTCCTCTCTCTGTCTCAAGGGACTGTAACACACCGCCTCCTGTCCAGCTCTCCAGGGTAAGTCATTCTCCCGCACACATGCAATTCTCATTAACCTGTTTCAATGGGATTATGTTATTATCCTAATCATTTATCATTCAGTAATACATTCACATTTGAGTCATTTATACGACGCTCTTTTTTTATCCAGAGCGATTTCCAATCAGTGCATTATCATTGCTTTTCCGTACATGACCATGTATATGTAAGATACAGTACATTCAACTGTAACATACAGTATGTAACAGACCTGAGTGGACAAGAGAAAAAAGAGCAATGAGTGAAGCAACATTTCTCACAGATAAATGTTTCAAAAAAGAGCGATGTATGAATCCACATTTCTAACAGATAAACGTCAAAGACTAAATGGCAAATTCATTTTTATGTTGCTTTTAGTTCGTGACTATACACAATAAAAAGTTGATACAAGATGCAACACAGATCCCTGCTTTAAGATTCTTAAAACTGCTAATTGTGCTTTAAAGTTTGGTATTGGGAACCACCACAGGAATACGTTGAAGCACTTAGAGCAATCAAAATGTAGCACCGTCCTCTGTTGTGTGCATGACAATTACAAACAGCAAGTCAGTCAATTCATTTGTTAGTCAAACAAAAAGTGAGTTATGGAGCTAGCATGGCATATATGAACAAACAAGAAGAGACTAGACAGACAGACAGAATAAGCTCACAGTGTGAATGGCAGCAACTGTTAATGCAGTAACACTTCATTTTGCTATGGCCATATGCCATGTGTGAAACACATTGCGCTCTGACATACTTGACTTACTGGTGACAACTGGTGTATTGTGTGTGTGTGTGTGTGTGTGTGTGTGTGTGTGTGTGTGTGTGTGTGTGTGTGTGTGTGTGTGTGTGTGTGTGTGTGTGTGTGTGTGTGTGTGTGTGTCTGCGTGCAGGCCCACAGTAACCGGACTCAACCATGTGTGACGAGGAAGAGACGACAGCCTTGGTATGCGACAACGGCTCAGGACTGGTGAAGGCTGGCTTCGCCGGTGACGATGCCCCCAGGGCAGTGTTCCCCTCCATTGTGGGGCGCCCCCGTCATCAGGTGAGACATCATCTCACTCCCCTCCCCCATTTTACCTCTTCATGTCATTCACAGGGTCATTCCTGAAGTTGAGCTGCAACACTATTGTTAGTTGGTCATTGCTCCTACAGCAGGGATCATCAACAACTAGACTCAGCCGCGGGCCAATTATTTCTGGAGAATAGTCAGGGGGCCGGAACATAATTACAAATCATTTGTAGTATGCAAATTGATCGCAAGAAGCCCAAACAGATATAATGTTTGACTAAAACATAATCATTTCATTGCTTACGTTTGTATACGATCACGTTTCTCTCTACTATTGGTGGGAATACTCGGGAACAGATTTCTTAAATCATACTGAACAAAAATATAAACACAACATGCAACAATTTCAATGATTTTACTGAGTTACAGTTCATATAAGGAAATCAGTCAAATGAAATGAATGTATTAGGCCCCAATCTATGGATTTTACATGACTGGGCGGGCGCACCTGGGAGAGCATAGGCGACACCCATTCGGGAGCTAGGTCCAGCCAATCAGAATGAGTTTTTCCCTACTTAAGGGCTTTATTAGAGACAGAACTACTCCTCAGTTTCATCAGCTGTCTGGGGGGCTGGTCTCAAACAATCCAGCAGGTGAAGAAGCCAAATATGGAGGTCCTGGGCCAGCATGGTTACATGTGGTCTGCGGTTGTGAGGCCGGTTGGACGTACGGTGAAATTCTCTAAAACAACATTGGAGGCGACTTATGGTAGAGAAATTAACATTACATTTTCTGGCAACAGCTCTGGTGGACATTCCTGCAGTCAGCATGCCAATTGCACGCTCTTCAAAACTTGAGACATCTGTGGCATTGTGTTGTGTGACAGAACTACACATTTTAGAGTGGCCTTTTATTGACCCCAACACAAGGTGCACCTGTGTAATGGTCATGCTGTTTATTAAGCTTCTTGATATGCCACACCTGTCAGGTGGATGGATTATCTTGGCAAAGGAGAAATGCTCACTAACAATTTGTGCACAAAATTGGACAGAAATAAGCTTTTTGTACGTACGGAAAATTTCAGGGACCTTTTATTTCAGCTAATGAAACATGGGAAAAATACTTTATGTGTTGCGTTTATATTTTTGTTCAGTATAAAATCACTTGGAGCTGTAATAAATAAATAAAAATTCCACACGGGTCGCCAGTTGGAGAACCCTATCCTACAGTATGGGTAACCTGGTCCAAGATCTGTTTATGCTCTTACCAACTACATTGCTATCAATGTCAAGCCAAACATGGCATGACAATGAGCGACAAGGAGTTTGCATGATAGCACAAGCAGACTGGCAATTAGACTAGAGTTTGAGCCAGTTTCATGGACAAAGATGAAGCCTAGTCCCGGAATAAAAGGCACTTTCAATGGAGATTCTCCATTGAGCATGTTTTTTAGCCAAGTAGGCTTAATCTGGGTCCGGGAAAACAGACCCTAAATGTGTGTCATTTGTAGCTCTATTTCACAAATCAATACGGTATGTGGCTGTTGTTGTTCATGTTCATGTCTGTACCTTCTGTTCATGTGAATAACGCATGTATGTCTGTCTCTTCCCCAGGGGGTGATGGTGGGTATGGGTCAGAAAGACTCCTATGTTGGAGACGAGGCCCAGAGCAAGAGAGGTATCCTGACCCTCAAGTACCCCATTGAGCACGGCATCATAACTAACTGGGACGACATGGAGAAGATCTGGCATCATACCTTCTACAATGAGCTGCGTGTGGCACCTGAGGAGCACCCTGTCCTGCTCACTGAGGCCCCACTCAACCCCAAGGCCAACAGAGAGAAGATGACCCAGGTGGGCCCTAATACCTTAAACCCAAACACGTGGCCATCAGTCTTATGATATAGTTTAATGAGAAATATCTCATTGGGCAAAAACTGGTTGAATCAACATTGTTTGCACGTCATTTCGACCCAAAAATATATATGATGACGTTGAGTCAATGTGGAAAACTGATTGGATTTGCAAAAAGTAATCAACGTAAGGGCATTTTGTCTTTTTCTTACCCAACTTTTATCCTAAATCCAATTACAAGGTAAAATGTTTTGTTGAATTCACCTTAGTTGACAATTATACAACGGGTGGGTCTAATCCTGAATGCTGATTAAAACCGGATTCCAGCCGGTGTCTAGTTGCCACCAGCTAAATCTATGATGTTAAAATGCCCATTTACTCTGTTTCATCTGACTGCGCAATCCACTGTCTCATCAGCCCAGCCAGGCAATTTATAAACTTCATCTCCATTATAAAAAGCATCTAGACATTATCTAGATTTTGTTTTCAACAGCGGAGATTTGTATAAACCTCTCCATTTGCAACATTTGTTTCAATAATCAAATTCGATCACCTGCTGTTCCATAGTAATGTAATAAGTCGGGACGAGACACAGGCAGGCAGCGTTTTTCAGCCAGTCGAAATAATGAATCAGCTGCCATCATTTTTATGGATATATACAAAAAGAAACATTGTGAAAAAAGGTACAACGTAACGCAGTCTTTCCAGATTAAGTTTGAAGTGATTGTGTTACTGTAGCTGTGTTGTTGGCTAGCTCCTCTGAACAACAGTGTCCTGACGAGTGAGCACATTTTCTATGCCAGGTGAAATTGCGCCTCATTAGCTCATTGTTATGGATGTTTCCAAATAAATGTCACTAGAAAACAGCTTAAACAAATGCAAATGCAGCTACTTTGCTGTTATTCTGGCTGCACTTTTTGACTTGACTGTAAGTTAGCTGTAGTTGGCTAGCTAGCAAGCAAGGTATAAGAACATTGCCAGGCAGTATAGCAATGTAACACTTAGAACAAACGACTGGGTCGTATTCATAGATACTGAAGAAAAAGACCGAACGCGTCTTTAGCAACACTAGACTTTGTGTCGGGACTATATCTTTTGGAAGGATGAAATACAATGAATAAATTCCATTTTTTTTTTTAAACATGTCAATTACTATTTGAATATGTTGGTAACCCGTTGAATAAAAGTGATAATGCCCTCAAAGCCGGTGTTTGGCACGGTATATATCCTCCAAACACCGGTTTCTCTGGCATTATCAATTAACTAGACAATGAACTGACTGACGTCTGTGCATTGTGGGACGTTTCTCACTGACTCATGGTGACTCCTCCGTTACTGCAGATCATGTTTGAGACCTTCAACGTGCCAGCTATGTATGTGGCCATCCAGGCGGTGCTGTCCCTGTACGCCTCTGGTCGTACCACAGGTGAGCGTGCTCCTCCGAACACTCATCCACCCAAAAATGGATTACAGTAGAAAGTTACTTACAGTACAGCAAGTGCATCCATTTTAGTATATGTAGCACCATTGGGAATCAAACACACAACCCTGGCATGGACCACCGTGATGCTCGTTGGTGTGTCTGTACTAATGTGTCTGTGTGACCTGTGCAGGTATTGTGCTGGACGCTGGCGATGGTGTGACCCACAACGTGCCCGTATATGAGGGCTATGCCTTGCCCCATGCCATCATGAGACTGGACTTGGCTGGCAGAGACCTGACTGACTACCTGATGAAGATCCTCACTGAGAGAGGCTACTCTTTCGTCACCACCGGTAATGATAGAATATCAATGTATAACCTTATAGTAGATACTATTAGCCTAATGTAGAACTATATACATTTTAATTTAAGTATTTTACATTACAATTGAATATTCATTTAACCTTTCACCCAGTTAACATGTAGTGTTAATGACACCTGTTTAGTTCAACTGAACCTTGTCACTGTTGGTTGCTCATAAACTTACAGTGCCTCCTATTGGCAAAATAGAGTAACTGCAGCTATTTATTGTACTGTTAGCTGAGGAGTCTGTTCAAAGTTGTCAATATTGACACACACCGTAGGTTTGGTTTCCCTAAATGTAACAGTTGTTACCTTGTCTGTCTATTGTGGTGGGTAACAGACTATTTTATCCATCCCAACAGCCGAGAGAGAGATTGTGCGTGACATCAAGGAGAAGCTGTGCTACGTGGCTCTGGACTTTGAGAATGAGATGGCCACCGCTGCCTCCTCCTCCTCTCTGGAGAAGTCCTACGAGTTGCCCGACGGTCAGGTCATCACCATCGGTAACGAGAGGTTCCGTTGCCCAGAAACCCTCTTCCAGCCCTCCTTCATTGGTCAGTATCCAAATCCTAGCACAATGTTTTATAACCTGGACTTAGATCAGTTTTCTCACCAACTTCTGCCATTGTAAAGACGACACAAACAGATCTGGGACCAGGCTAGATGTACTGTGCTGTAGCACAAGTAATGCATAAAAGATTATGCCGGATAGCAGGAAGAAAAGCAGTCCATATTATGTAACCAAATGTATTATTCATTAAGGATATACCCTATGTATCGTCTTTTACATGATGCTTATGAACTAAGTATAAGTTTGGGGTTCTCCTCTCTTTTCCCATGGGGCCTCCTCACTTCACATGACAAGACTCAGAATCCAATGTTCCCATTTCTCTATTGCCTTGCATATATGTCAATGTTGTATTATCCGTTCTCTTGCCGAAAACTGTTTTTCTCATAGGCATGGACTACAACAGAACATGGGCGTAAAGACTGTTATTTGTTATCCCCATAGGCATGGAGTCCGCTGGTATCCATGAGACCACATACAACGGCATCATGAAGTGCGACATTGACATCCGTAAGGACCTGTACGCCAACAACGTCTTGTCCGGTGGTACCACCATGTACCCAGGTATCGGTGACCGCATGCAGAAGGAAATCACAGCCCTGGCCCCCAGCACAATGAAGATCAAGGTATGGAGAATTCACTATAATAATGACATCGACCTAACCACACCACCATCACAATTACTGAGAGAAAGTATGCAAAAGTGAAGTACCTCAATGAGGATGAAGTACTTTGTGGTCTCAAAGTACCTTTGGTGTAGCAAGGCTGGTTGGGATAGACACGAGTTTGTTTCGACAACATTTGACTCTGCCCTAACCACTGACTGTCGCTCCCTGTAGATGATTGCCCCCCCTGAGCGTAAGTACTCAGTCTGGATCGGCGGCTCCATCCTGGCCTCCCTGTCCACCTTCCAGGCCATGTGGATCAGCAAAGATGAGTATGAGGAGGCCGGACCATCAATCGTCCACAGGAAGTGCTTCTAAATTCTCTCTCCCAACTGTCAACTGTCCCCAAATATTTGTTCTCTGTCTATTCTCATGTGTCTCTAATCCCCACAAATAACCCATTGTAATTGTTTACTATTTGTGCAACGTTCCCAAAGACAATCTGTATTGTGAGCCATCAGACTATCAGGATATTGCTAAATAAATTAATTCTGACTTTTGACTTCCCCTGTGCAGTTGCCTATGTGACCTCATAACGGAACATAAAGGAATTATCACAGGGCTATTTTGTATAAAAAAAATATTGTTTACATTTCCCATATCCCACACAATTTCCCAAATTGTGAAAAGATATAACAGAGCATTGTGCTTAACAGAATTTTCATTGCACTAATAAGATATTCTGGGGTATGCTTTACACATATGCCATATCCTGTTGAAAGTCCTGTTAAAAAAACAAAATGCTCTGCCAAACTTATTATCTGAGTGGACTCCATACATTTACATTACAACAACACATAAAATGGAGTGGTTTGGTTTGATGTTTAGTTTGACGTAGATTAGGTGTTACGCTGAAATGTAATGTGACAAGACACCCACTGGATGGCAGAAGTCCGTCTTTTCAGGGCGGTGAAGTCACACAACACAACCCGTTCGGTAAGCGTCCTCTATGGATTGTTTGCATACTATATGATGACAAACACAGTCAAAGGGGTTGCAGGCAACAGATATAGCAACAGACAGAAGACTTGTTCACCAGGACTATACAGTAGGTTAGATTTGGAGCCCAACAAACGTAGCAGCAGTGTGGACATACATGCACTGTGGTCTATCCTCGCAACATGAGAAGAAAACAGGCCAGCACAATCTAGGACAGAGGCTGTATGTACCATAGATGTCTTTTTTAACGACACCCTGGAGCTACATGTTATTTCCTGCCGAGTGTCTCTAGTCTGTCTCTTCAAGAGAGGCCAATTAAGGGAACACAATTAGGGATTGTCATTCGACATTTTTTGACTGTTCGAGTACTCGCATGATTTTTTCCCCCGAGTACTTGAGTAAATAAACGTTTTACCAAGGCCAGCCCTGGGAAAAGAAATATGTGCACATTTATTTACAGGACCCGTCAAAAGTTTGGATACACCTAAGGGTTTTTCTTTATTTTCACTACTTTCTACATTGTAGAATAATAGTAAAGACATCAAAACTATGAAATAACACATATGGAATCACATAGTAACCAAAAAAAAGTGTTAAACACATCAAAATATATTTTAGATTTTAGATTCTTCACAAAGTAGCCACCCGTTGACTTGATGACAGCTTTGCACACTCTTAGCATTCTCTCTACCAGCATCATGAGGTAGTCACCTGGAATGAATTTCAATTAACAGGTGTGCCTTGTTAAAAGTTAATTTGTGGAATTTCTTTCCTTCTTAATGCGTTCGAGCCAATCAGTTGTGTTGTAACAAGGTAGGGTTGGTGTACAGACGATAGCCCTATTTGGTAAAAGACCAAGTCCATATTATGGCAAGACCAGCTCAAATAATGTGATGTGCATCTCGCGTCTGGAAATGTTACTCTCAAAGAGTGATCATTTTAAACAGGGCTCAATTTGGTGAGTTGAAAGACAATTTCTTCAGGGTTACAAACCAAAATCTGTCTTTTCGATATACAGATGTTCTATTTAGTTTATTCTGCCTGTTCTTTGGAATTTTCAAAATTGATTAACAATTCCACATTGAACACTGCATGGTGACGGCCATGACATCTGTTTGATGAGTAGGCCTATTCTTCATGATTCGGATGAAAACACGCTCTTTGTCTCTTTCAAACGAATATTTCTGAAGATTATGCCGTTTCAAAGCAAATTTTGCTCAATTCCACACATTTTGCATGGGGAAAATATTTGTTTTACTGTTTTAAAGAGAATTTCCTGCAATTCCACACATTTTCCATGTCTTAATTGTGTTTACATGATACCAGGAGTCGACTCCGGACCACGTACCGCCAGTTGAGTATGGGGAAGATAACCAATTGTAAATAGCACTAGCAGTTCGCAAAATAGCCTAAGCTGAATATAGACAGAACGCAAATATTCCCAAAACTGCAGCTCATTGTTGGAACACATATTTTCCTACTTCAATCAACCAGATAAAACTGTCATCATTTGGCAAGGAATGTAGCTTGTGTATCCCATCTGTTAGATTTTATAGGCATTTCTGTAGGCCTAAAGGGAGCTTGTGTGGGCACTCGGCACACGTGTGTGGAGGGAGCGGTCGGAACGCAACGGAGTGAATGAGACATGGAGGGGAAAGAGAATTTAGGGACAACTGTGTGGATAACACAGTACCACCGATGCGGCCCGCTACCAAGGACTGTGGGCTCTCCTTCTCCGTGGCCGACGTGAGTAAGGCATTTAAGCGCGTTAACCCTCGCAAGGCTGCCGGCCCAGACGGCATCCCTAGCCGCGTCCTCAGAGCATGCGCAGCCCAGCCGGCTGAAGTGTTAACGGACATATTCTCTACCAATCCCAGTTTGCTGTCCCCGCATGCTTCGAGATGGCCAACATTGTTCCTGTACCCAAGAAAGCAAAGGTAACTGAACTAAATGACTATCGCCCCGTTGCACTCACTTCTGTCATCATGAAGTTCTTTGAGAGACTAGTCAAGGATCATATCACCTCTACATTACCTGACACCCTAGTCCCACTCCAATTTGCTTACCGCCCCAATAGATCCACAGACGATGCAATCGCAATCGCTCTGCACACTGCCCTATCCCATCTGGACAAGAGGGATACCTATGTAAGAATGCTGTTCATTGACTATAGCTCAGCATTCAACACCATAGTACCCTCTGAGCTCATCATTAAGCTCAAGGCCCTGGGTCTGAACACCGCCCTGTGCAACTGGGTCCTGGACTTCCTGACGGGCCGCCCCCAGGTGATGAAGGTAGGAAACAACACCTCCACTTCGCTGATCATCAACACTAGGGCCCCACAAGGGTGCATGCTCAGCCCCCTCCTGTACTCCCTGTTCACCCATGACTGCGTTGCCACACACACCTCCAACTCAATCATCAAGTTTGCAGACTACACAACAGTAGTTGGCCTGATTACCAACAATGACGAGACAGCCTACAAGGATGAGGTGAGTGCCCTGGGAGTGTGGTGCCAAGAAAATAACCTCTTACTCAACGTCAACAAAAGAAAAAGGAGCTTATTGTGGTCTTCAGGAAACAGCAGAGGGAGCACCCCCCTGTCCACATCAACGGGACTGCAGTGGAGAAGGTGTGTATTGTTGTGAAATTGTTGGAGATAGAAACACAAGCCTTTCGCTACAACCGCAATAACATCTGGTAAACACGTGTATGTGAGCAATAACATTTTATTTGCTGCTTTTCTTTGTTTCTTTTTTGTTGTGCTCTGCAAATGCACATGTACAAATAGAACACTAGAGTCAAAGCAAATGAACACAAAATGTCCTTTCTTGGGGGGGGGGGGGGGGGCATTTTACTTGCCCGTTCAGGCATCCACGTTCCATTAAATAGTTTTACAGTATTTGAAGAAAAAAATGTGATCTGTGGTTCAAGATCGTTCAATTACTTGAGTACTCGATTACTCATGCCCATCCCTAGTTCCCAAAACACAAAAAACCTGTCCAGTTGTACGAATGATTATGCAATGTTTACTTTAGGGTACAAAAAACATTCATCTAGGCATCTACCAAGAGGTGCCCTTCTTTGTGAGGAATTGGAAAACCTCCCTGGTCTTTTACAGAGATGGGTAGTCATTCAAAAATCATGTTTAACACTATTATTGCATAAAGAGTGAGTCCATGCAGCTTATTACTGTATGTGAGGTATTTGTTAAGTGAACGTTTACTCCTGAACTCTTTTAGGCTCGCCATAACAAAGGGGTTGAATACTTATTGACTCAAGACATTTCCGCTTTTCATTTTTAATTCATTTGTGAACATTTCTAAAAACATCATTCCACTTTGATATTATGGGGTAGTGTGTGTAGATCCGTGACACAACATCGCAATTTAATCCATTTTAAATTGTAAACACAACAAAGGGTGTGAATACTTTCTGAAGGCACAATATAATGAATTGGTTATTACTATGGAAGTACCATGTAATTTTTGGGGGGGGGAAATATCTGTTCATTTTTGTATAGAATGTGCTTCTGTACCCTAATATCTCTAGACAAACCCATTCCCTTTTATAGATGTGTGGTAGACAAGAGCCACAATGTCGTGAGAATGGGAAAGACTGACAAAGGATCCAGGACCAGTAGAAGGATGGGGAAAAGACATCTTTTGCTGGTTGGCATCTTTCTTTAAGCAGCCAGACAGACATGAATTTTCTTCACCTGTGTGATTTTTTTATAATACAACCCAGGCATATTTCTCCGTTTCTTGCTCTGTGAGTGGTTGTGATGGAGCTACTGTAACATAAGATGGAGCTACTGTAACATAAGATGGAGCTACTTTAACATAAGGTTATGATGCCAAACGTAATTCTGTAGCCAGACAGCCCAGCAAGCTGCTGTCCCACTTCTGGCTCGCCTCTCCTCTCCTAGCTGGGTAGAAGAGTCAAAGACAAATGAAGGTGGAGGCATCGGGGAGGGGGGGCAAAATTATTTACGTTCCTCGACCGCAACAGGAAGGAAGGAATCACACAGGAAGAGAGAGAGAGAAACCACAGAGGCAGATAGAGGCTATAGAAGTTGTGAAGATGACACCTTTTCCAATCGGGTCCATCACCAGTATCCCTTTCCTGCAGTCAATGACAAAAAGCGCCCTCTTTGGCCTCATGGGGATAATGTTATTAATATTTTCATAATTAATAAATACTTACACAGACATAAATCTGGTGTTTCTAAGTCGAAAAGTTCTTATTTTTCAGTCTTCTGTGATGTATATAAAGTTAAATATTTGGATGCAAACTCGAAATTGAATACATTTCAACTATATATCCGACATGGTACAGGTGTCTTTTTAAAGCCCATAACCATGTGTGTTTGAAAGTAGATTAGTTTAAGACTTTTCAAGACTGTGTGTGACCCTGATTTAGCCAACTGCAGTAAAAGGTTTTAAAATAAAATGACATAAATATCGCTTTTAATATTGATACTTGTTTACAACAAAACCCATGAGGAAAAGTATGCCTTTGCAGCCTGAATGTTGCAAAGGCATATGAGCATGTCCACGGGGGAGACGAGTGTATTACCGGCTGGCACACCAACTCTAGACAATAGTGCAGATCTAGCGCCCACTATCGGCTGCCTAGGCAAGTTATAATGAAAACTAAAAAAACATGGTTGCAGATAATTATTTTAATGTGGTCAGTTCTATGATTCAAGCACCAGTCTTGAATATTGACTATTATTTACAACCATGTTAATAGACTAACACATAAAGCAGTATTTTATATTGATTTGAGATGAGAACATAAGGTTGCAGGGAATATTCTGAACCTTTATTAATATACTTCATGGATACTATTCCCAGCAGGTTACTGATACATATGCAGTTTGAATCGTCTATGTGTGTAAAACAAAACATGAGGGAATAGCTAGAACCATTACAAAACAGCATTATTAGGGTGGAGATGTTATCCATGTTAAGTCCGTACTCTACTGTAGCTGATCTGACGGTGGTGGTAAGACAGGTGCAATAACGACCCCTCCTCCACCGTGAACCCCTCTCTCTCTCTCTGCTCCCTCTCCTCTCCTCTGCTCGGTATTGTTCATCATCCGCATGTTTCCAAACCCTTTTACACCATTTCCCCCAGATACCCCGGGCGGCGGGCAAGCGAGCTCGGCAGATGTACGGTAGTGCACACACCACTTTCCCTTTCTGAAAAGGGTACTGAAAACGGAAAATAACGTTACCGTCGGTTTACCCGGTCCACGCTGCAGAGAAACACCTTTGGCAGTTTTTGCTTTCCCTCCAAACGAAGGTGGAGAAGTAGAGGGGGACAAGTCGCGTACCTCCGGCTCCAATCACTCCAAGGTAAGTGCAAAGGCTATTGTTTTCTTCACCGCGCGTATTTATATCAGCGCTATGTAAAAAGAAAAAGAAGAGGGTTTGTTAATAGCGACTCAAAGTTGAAATAGGCCTAACAGAATAATTTAATTTAAATTGTTCTAGTCAAATTGTGAGGAATGAACTTTGATGTAGCCTAGAAAAAATGCTGTTCTAAATAGACTAACGTTACAGTTTGGCATTCTCAATTCAAGAAAATCTTGGAGGGAAAAAGCTACCTGGTCACTTTAAAAACTACGTAGTATAATTATATGACAATTAAAATGTTCTCTGTTTTCAATGCTGTTGCTTGGTATGATGCCAAAGGTCTGTATTTAAAAGAAGTTTAATCAATCAACATTTATTGAGCAATTAATCGGTGTAGCAGTTTATGCTTTTGCAATAGATTTTACATTTTAGTAAATTATAATACTTTATGACATTGCTGGCTTTGCAGCAAACACGTGGGTGTGGCCATTAGCCTAATTGGTCAATTACTGAATCTT
This sequence comes from Salvelinus alpinus, assembly GCF_045679555.1. Taxonomy (NCBI): domain Eukaryota; kingdom Metazoa; phylum Chordata; class Actinopteri; order Salmoniformes; family Salmonidae; genus Salvelinus; species Salvelinus alpinus. The sequence continues at coordinate 53,500,784 of NC_092100.1, forward strand.
CAACAGTAATGACAATTTACCAATTACACTTTCAAGCTCACTTTATGACCCATGTGATATTACTGTATGCTATGTTCCTAACAAGAGTACACAAACACAATATAAAGGAAATAGCCCAATGAAATATCACAATTTTGTGATTTTTTCCCCCATATGTAAATAAGTCAAATATTAGCCTACTCCTAAATAATTATTGTCAGAAATATGAAATCACTTACCATCTACCATTCTGTCAATGATGGTGAACACTGTTGTACATTAATGTCTCTTGACAGAAAACTGTCTCATCTTGAGATACTGGGCTTCTCCCAAATGGCACCCTATTCTCTGTATACTGCCCTACTTTTGACCCAGACCCTATGGGCCATGTAGGGGATAGGGTGCCATTTGGGATGTATTCACTTGTTTATGTCCTTTGGCCCGAAGCAGCTGCCCATTTCTCCTCCCTTTTAACAACTTCAATTTTGTAGTTCATTCACTCATTGTCATATCGGGAGGGTGGCTTGAGTTACTTTTACATGTTTTTATTGCCAGGTTTATAAATCTGCCATAGGTGAGGAGGACAGAGTGTGTTTTGTTACTCAATCTGGATGATGAATAATCAATCGAAAGCATTGGTGTGGCTGAGGTAGGGAGAGAGAGCGAGGGAGAGAGAGAGAGAGATGTCCGGAGAGGGAGAAAGAGAGTAAAAGGTGACTGGCTAGCTGGCAGGGTGTGGAGGAACACACAACTTATAGCTTATTGACACATTTATCTGTGTCCTTTCAAAGTCACTGGGCTAGCTTCCAGGCTGTGAGCTGTTCGCACGCCAGAGCCATAGAATTAAAAATAACACTATCTCTATGGCCAGGACAGTGTCTCCAAGCTGCTCCCCCAATCTCCCTATGTATTCACTTTCAATATCATTAATACCACATTTCATAAGACTACAATGATTGACAGATGTGAAGTTCATTCCCCAATGCTAATAGTGCCATTGTAGACCTCGTTGATGTTGAACAAACAGGCACAATTAGGTATACAAGTACTGAAGAGATTGGAGGACCTTAATTGAGAAATGCTATTACCACATTTCATTATCAAATAGATTAATAATAGAAAAGCAATAACACGTAATAATAATAAAATGAATTATAAATACACAATGAGTAAGAATAACTATATATGGCTATATACACAGTGCACCAGCACCGAGTCCATGTGCAGGGGCACGAGGCAATTGAGGCAGACATTCACATATAACTAAGAATAAAGTAACCAGGCAACAGGATAGATAATAAACAGTAACAGTAGCAGCATGTGATGTGATGAGTCAAAAAAAAAATTGTGCAAAATGCATCAATGCAGGTAGCAATTTTATTAACTATTTATCAGTCTTATGGCTTTAGGTCAGAAGCTGTTCAGGGTCCTGTTGGTTCCAGACTTGGTGCATCGGTACCGCTTGCCGTGCGGTAGCAGAGAGAACAGTCTATGACTTGGGTGGCTGAAGTCTTTGACAATTTGCAGGGCCTTCCTCTGACACTGCCTGGTATAGAGGTCCTGGATGGTAGGGAGCTCGGCCCCAGTGATGTACTGGGCCATATGCACTACCCTCTGTAGCTCCTTGAGGTCAGATGCCAAGCAGTTGCCATACCAAGCGCTGATGCAGCCATTCAAGATACTCTCAATGGTGCAGGTGTCAAACTTTTTGAGGATCTAAGGGCCCATGCCAAGTATTTTCACCCTCCTGAGGGGGAAGAGGTGTTGCTGTGCCCTCTTCATAACTGCGTTGGTGTGTGTGGACTAGAGGTCGAACGATTGTGATTTTTCAACGCCGATACCGATACCGATTATTGAAGGACCAAAAAAGCCGATACCGATTAATCGGCCGATTTTTAAAAAAAATATTTTTTATTTGTAATAATGACAATTACAACAATAGTGAATGAACACTTATTTTAACTTAATATAATACATCAATAAAAATCAATTTAGCCTCAAATAAATAATGAAACATGTTCAATTTGGTTTAAATAATACAAAAACAAAGTGTTGGAGAAGAAAGTAAAAGTGCAATAACGTTTAAGTTCCTTGCTCAGAACATGAGAACATATGAAAGTTGGTAGTTCCTTTTAACATGAGACTTCAATATTCCAAGGTAAGAGGTTTTAGGTTGTAGTTAATATAGTATTTATAGGACTATTTCTCTCTATACCATTTGTATTTCATATACCTTTGACTATTGGATGTTCTTATAGGCACTTTAGTATTGCCAGTGTAACAGTATAGCTTCCGTCCCTCTCCTCACCCCTACCTGGGCTCGAACCAGGAACACATCGACAACAGCCACCATCGAAGCATCGTTACCCATCGCTCCACAAAAGCCGCGGCCCTTGCAGAGCAAGGGGAACAACTACTCCAAGTCTCAGAGCGAGTGACGTCACCGATTGAAACGCTATTAGCGCGCACCCCGCTAACTAGCTAACCATTTCACATCGGTTACACCAGCCTAATCTCGGGAGTTGATAGGCTTGAAGTCATAAACAGCGCAATGCTTGAAGCACAGGGAAGAGCTGCTGGCAAAACGCACGAAAGTGCTGTTTGAATTAATGCTTACGAGCCTGCTGCTGCCTACCATCGCTCAGTCAGACTGCTCTATCAAATATCAAATCATAGACTTAATTATAACATAATAACACACAGAAATACGAGGCTTTGGTCATTAATATGGTCGAATCCGGAAACTATCATTTCGAAAACAAAACGTTTGTTATTTCAGTGAAATACGGAACCGTTCGGTATTTTATCTAACGGGTGGCATCCCTAAGTCTAAATATTCCTGTTACATTGCACAACCTTCAATGTTATGTTATAATTACGTAAAATTCTGGCAAATTAGTTCGCAACGAGCCAGGCTGCCCAAACGGTTGCATATACCCTGACTCTTCGTGCAATGAACACAAGAGAAGTGACACAATTTCATCTGGTTAATATTGCCTGCTAACCTGGATTTCTTTTAGCTAAATATGCAGGTTTAAAAATATATACTTCTGTGTATTGATTTTAAGAAAGGCATGGGTGTTTATGGTTAGGTACAGTCGTGCAACGATTGTGCTTTTTTCGCAAATGCACTTTTGTTAAATCATCCCCCTGCGTTGCATCGATTATATGCAATGCAGGACACGCTAGATAAACTAGAAATATCATCAACCAAGTGTAGTTAACTAGTGATTATGATTGATTGTTTTTTATAAGATAAGTTTAATGCTAGCTAGCAACTTACCTTGGCTTCTTACTGCATTCGCGTAACAGGCAGGCTCCTTGTGGAGTGCAATGAGAGGCAGGTGGTTAGAGCGTTGGACTAGTTAACTGTAAGGTTGCAAGATTGAATCCCGGAGCTGACAAGGTAAAAATCTGTCGTTCTGCCCCTGAACAAGGCAGTTAACCCACCGTTCCTAGGCCGTCATTGAAAATAAGAATGTGTTCTTCACTGACTTGCCTAGTTAAATAAAGGTGTAAAAAAATTGTTTTATTTAAAAACGATTTCCGATTGTTATGAAAACTTGAAATCGGCCCTAATTAATCGGTCTTTCGAATTAATCGGTCAACCTCTAGTGTGGACCATGATAGATCGTTAGTGATGTGGACAGCGTGGAACTTGAAGCTCTCGACACGCTCCAGGACAGCCCCATCGATGTGACATCGATGTGAATGGGGGAGTGCTCAGCCCCTCCATTTCCTGTAGTCCATGTTCAGCTGGACTGGAGGCGGCCTGTCAGGAAGTCCAGGATCCAGTTGCAGAGGGAGGTGTTCAGTCCCTGGGTTCTTAGCTTAGTGATGAGCTTGGAGGGCACTATGGTGTTGAATGCTGAGCTGTAGTCAATGAGCGGCATTCTCACATAGGTGTTCCTCTTGCCCAGGTGGGAGAGAGCAGAGAGAGTGCAAAAGGAAGCAAGTTATCTGTGGATCTGTTGGTGCGAATTGGAGTGGGTCCAGGGTGTCTGGAATGATAGTGTTGATGTGATCCATGACCGGCCTTTCAAAAAATGTCATGGCAGATGTGAGTGCTATGGGACGATAGTCCCCAGCCTTGTGAATGTTAACCTGTATTCACTATCTGTCCCATCATTATCTAAGCACAAATAAGACAACTGTACAATCTTTGAAAAAAAGGTGTTATCTAGAACCAAAAAGCCATTTGAAGAACCCCTTTGGTTCCAGGTAGAACCCTTTTGGGTTCCATGTAGAACCCTTTATACAGAGGATTCTACATGGAACCCAAAAGAGTTCTACCTGGAACCAAAAACGGTTCTCCTATGGGGACAGCCGCAGAATTCTTTTGGAACCCTTTTTTCTAGGAGTGTATACCAACACCACCCTTAGGATACTAAATACTTTAGTAATCCCTGAGGGGAAATGTGTTAATTTGGTTACTTATTTAGTACTGTACATATCCTTTGCATTACGTTTTGAACATGTCCCAACTATATATACACATGAATGTTGTAGCATTTAAGCATGACCATCAACAATTAAAGGAAGGGAGCAGTACCTGGCTTTAGTACAGGGAGTCAGCACAGCAGAACCTGGTGTTAGGAACATCCTTCCTCTGTTAGATACATTCACTCACTCAGGAAAGTGTGACCCACTGGGCAAAAACTGGTTGAATCAACGTTGATTCCATTCCATTTCAACCCCCAAAAAATCTATGTAACAATGTTGAATGAATGTGGAAGTCTGAATGGAATCAATGTTGGAATCAATCGATTTGCAAATAGTGATCAACTTAAGGGGAAATTAAAAAAAAAATTCAACCAACTTTTAACCTAAATCCAATGATTTAGGTTCTTGTTAATTTCACATTGAATTCACGCTGGTTGACAACTCAACCAAATGTAAATCGAATAGAGACGTTGAACTGCCATCTGTTCTCAGTGGGGTGTTTCTCCTTTGAATGCACATATCTGGTTTACTTCCTCTAAGTCTACTATTCCCAGCAGACCATGCAGCCTACCAGGAATTCACAGTACGGCTATAATTGATTTGTATCTTCAATGAGTTTTTAGGACAGCAGCATTTTTCAAGCATGCGATATTATGCAGGCGAGACGTTTTTTCCATCACTGTTATACTGGTGGAAGGTCCTATGGGGTCTCCAAGCATGGCCTCCATAGCAACGGAGGCAGAGAGGAGAGAGTTTTACGGGATGGCACTTTTAAATCTGTAGGAAATCCTGGTGGCTCTGCATCGCTGTGACAAACGGATGGATGTCACACCCATCACCTGACCTCCACAGCAACATAACTTATAAGGGTTTCCCCAGCAACACTGGATGCTTTCTATCATATAATATAATCACACAATCTAGATACTCCTCCACATAGACCTACGGTCCATAGTGAAAGTCTGCACATCCCTTACACTAGTCTTCACATTTTGCTGCCTTCAAATGAAATCCAAAAAGGGAATAAATTCGATTTCTTCCCTGCTGATCTACACAACGTACTCCACATTATCAAAGTCAAAGAACAGTTATATAATTTGTTTATAATGAATGTCTTGATTGGTTATTGTACATCAGTAAAAACAAAATCTAATTCAATCAATTTTTGATTACATTTTTAGGCAGCAAAATGTGCAAGGGGTGTGTAAACTTCAACTAGGCACTGTAGGTCCTCCACAGCTCACTTAGATGCCCTCAGACAGAATAAGGTTTTTTCCCCACCCCAATGGATGCTTTCTTTCTACCATACAAATCTAATACATCTTCATCGCTCCGTTATACAGAGACAATATACATGTGGTTACCTTAGTTGTCACAGTCCAGGGCCCAGATTCACATAACCTTCTTAAGAACAAATTTGTTCTTAAACCTCTTAAGGATCGGCCCCTTTTTTTCAATTGTTCACCTAAAATGACATACCCAAATCTAACTGCCTGTAGCTCAGGCCCTGAAGCAAGGACATGCATTTTTTTGGTACCATTTGAAAGGAAACACGTTGAAATTTGTGGAAATATGAAAGGAATGTAGGAGAATATAACACATTAGATCTGGTAAAAGATAATACAAAGACAAAACCAACTGTTTTTATTTTATTTTTTTGTACCATCATCTTTGAAATGCAAGAAAAAGGCCATAATGTATTATTCCAGCCCAGGTGCAATTTAGATTTTGGTCACCTGATGGCAGCAGTGTATGTGCAAAGTTTTACACTGATCCAATGAGCCATTGCATTTCTGTTCAAAATGTTGTATCAAGACTGTCCAAATGTGCCTAATTTGTTTATTAATAACTTTTCATGTTCAAAACTGTGCACTCTCCTCAAACAATAGCATGGTATTATTTCACTGTAATAGCTACTGTAAATTGAACAGTGCAGTTAGATTAATAAGAATTTAAGCTTTCTGCCAATATCAGATATGTCTATGTCCTGGGAAATGTTCTTTACTTACAACCTCATGCTAATCGCATTAGCCTACGTTAGCTCAACCGTCCCGCAGGGGACCCACCAATCCTGTTAACTGCCATTTTTCCCTTAACTACAGACTTAAGAAAGTTAGGCAAAGTTGTTATTCCTCAAAGGTTATTGGAAAGGTTATTGGAAATGTTATTGCGCTATTTCTTATGTTTCTTCTTAAGCAAAAAGTTAACAAGAAATTCGATTCTTGACAAAGTTATTTGAAATACCAAGATAGCTAAACCGTTGTCACGCCCTGATCTGTTTCACCTGTCCTTGTGTTTGTCTCCACCCCCTCCAGGTGTTGCCCATCTCCCCCACTTATCCCCTGGGTACTTATACCTGTGTTCTCTGTCTGTTGCCTGTTTGTCAAGTCAACCAGTGGTTTGTTTCTCAGCTCCTGCATTCCCCAGTCTTTTTTTTTCTCTCGCCCTCCTGGTTTTGACCATTGCCTGTCCTGACTCTGAGCCTGCCTGCCTGACCACGCTGCCTGTCCCTTACCCTGAGCCTGCCTGCCGTCCTGTACCTTTGCTCCACCGATCTCTACCTGACCTTGAACCTAACTGCCGTCCTGTACCTTGGCCTCTACTCTGGATTATCGACCCCTGCCTGCCTTGGCCTGTCGTTTGCCTGCCCTTGTTGTTTCAATAAACATTGTTACTTCACACAGTCTGCACTTGGGTCTTACCTTGATTCCTGATAACCCTTGTCTTAAACTCAGGGCAGTGAGAGAAAAAGCTCATGAAAGCAATTGAACATGTTCAATTCACTCACAAATTTGATCAGAAATGTTCAGTATTTATTATTTTAAACCCTAGAACATGTTTTAGAACATTAATCTCAGTAAGAAATATGCTAACATGATTGCCATTGATAGCTAGTTGAAACGGTTGCCTAGCAACACACATGTTAAGAATGATTTGTACGAATATATTTGAGAAGTTCATAAGAAAACTGTTGAGGAATTTCACTTGCGAACTATCTTTTTTTTTCTCTTCATAAGATGGTTCGTAGGTTTTTGCGTAAGAAGTGTTTTGTGCCCAGTACTCTAACCAGCCCCACCACACAACACACACACACGACAGGCTTAATACATACAATATAGTCACGCAATGTAGCTCTTACATACCTCCATAGTTTCCATCCTACAAGACTTCCTTTGCCACAGCAGGGTAATGTAATGTTGCTATTGAAGGAAGAAGGAAAGAGCTGATCAATATTTTAAGTGGAACTGACAGCTTCTGAACTCCTTTGCAGATATGAAATAATCAGACAACCATATCAGTGAAAAATATCAAATTCCCAGTTTATGCTTCAAAACCAACTTTATGAGAGGTTTTAAAAATAGATACAGTAAGGCATTGTTGGCAGAATAATATAATTAATATAATTCACCAATACATTTTTTAGTAGTCCCAAAAATATTGCTATCAGGTTGTAAATCACAGCTGGCCTGGTACATTGTTTGCTGCTGCCACCCATTCGTGATGCACCGTTTCAGATTCAATGACTCAATATTTTGTACAAAAACAGACGACTATAATTAAGGTTGGGAATGTCAATACAATCAAACTAGCAAGGGCAATGATCACAAGTCTGTCATAACGTGGGTAATAAGCTAGCGCACATGTGTCAAACACAAGGCCCGCGGGCCGAATAGGACACACAAGCGAGTCTAAATGAGTCAACAGCTGAGTCATATACTTTACGAAATGACAGCCTGCATAGGTGAATTCAACTTGAACAATTGCGCTGCTTTCGTGTGTCCTGTTTACAGCACTGCAGCAGAGGGAAAGTGTACAGGCACATGCCACAGTCCTAGCTAGGCTACTAAAATGTTGCAGTCTACCTTCGGTTTTTAAAGCTCGACAATGACTAAGCAAAAAACTAAACCTGCAACAAAATGCAGAAGTGAAACATGTAGGCCTGGGGTGTCAAACTCATTCCACAGAGGGCCGAGTGTCTGCAGATTTAGTTTTTCCCTTTCAATTTAAACCTAGACAACCAGGTGAGGGGAGTTCCTTACTAATTAAGTACATTAGGTACAAGGGCCTAGGTTGGCTACTCAACTACAATACATTTTGAGTACATCACACAGCAATGCTGCATTCAACTGCACCAGTGATCCATGCAGTGCACAAAAAATAAAAACATGTTTTAAGTTTTAGTGTTACAACAACTTATAGTGAAGTTTTTGTTATTTGGAGTTTTTGATTAGGGTTGCAGCATATTATGCACATCTGCAGGCTAGCAGAAAAGGCTGGACAAATACTATTTATCTCTGTTGTTTTAACATGTTCAAATGCTATATACAGCATCCTATGTACAGTGCATTTCTAAAGTATTCAGCCCTCTTGAGTTTTTTCACATTTTGTTTTGTTACAGCCTTAATCTAAAATGGATTAAATAATTGTTTTCCCTCCTCAATCTACACAGAAATACCTTATTTAAGTAAGTATTCAGACCCTTTGAAATTGACCTCAGGTGCATCTTTTTTCCATTGATCATCCTTGAGAAGTTTCTACAACTTGATTGGAGTCCACCTGTGGTAAATTCAATTGATTGGACATGATTTGGAAAGGTACACACCTGTCTATATAAGGTCCCGCAGTTGACAGTGCATGTCAGAGCAAAAACCCAGCCATGAGGTCGAAGGAATTGTCCTTAGAGCTCCGAGACAGGAATGTGTCAAGGCACAGATCTGGGGAAGGGTACCAAAACATTTCTGCAGCATTGAAAGTTCCCAAGAACACAGTGGCCTCCATCATTCTTAAATGGAAGAAGTTTGGAACCACCAAGACTCTTCCTAGAGCTGGCCGCCCGGAAAAACAATCAAGGGAGAAGGGCCTTGGTCAGTGAGGTGACGAAGAACCCAATGGTCACTCTGACAGAGCTCCAGAGTTCCCCTGTGGAGATGGAAGAACCTTCCAGAAGGACAACCATCTCTGCAGCACTCCACTAATCAGGTCTTTATGGTAGAGTGGCCCGACGGAAGCCACTCCTCAGTAAAAGGCACATGACAGCCCACTTGGAGTTTGCCAAAAGTCACCTAAAGGTCTGGTCTGATGAAACCAAGATTGAACTCTTTGGCCTGAATGCCAAGCGTCTCATCTGGAGGAAACCTGGCACCATGCCTACGGTGAAGCACGGTGGTAGCATCATCATGTTGTGGGGATTATTTTCAGTGGCAGGGACTGGGAGACTAGTTAGGATCGGGGAAAAGATGAATGAAGCAAAGTACAGAGAGATCCTTGATGAAAAGCTTCTCCAGAGCGCTCAGGACCTCAGACTGGGGCAAAGGTTTACCTTCCAACAGTACACCGACCCTGAGCACACAGCCAAGACAACGCAGGAGTGGCTTCGGGACAAGTCTCTGAATGCCCTTGAGTGGCCCAGCCAGAGCCCCGACTTGAACCCGATCGAACATCTCTCGAGAGACCTGAAAATAGCTGTGCAGCAACACCCCCCATCCAACCTGACAGAGCTTGAGAGGATCTGCAGAGAAGAATGGGAGAAACTCCCAAAATACAGGTGTATTTGTAGCGTCATACCCAAGAAGATCCGAAGCTGTAATCGCTGCAAAAAGGTGCTTCATCAACGTACTAAGTAAAGGGTCTGAATACTTATGTAAATGTGATATTTCAGTTATTATGGGGTATTGTGTGTAGATTGATGAGGTTGATGTGGGGAAAAAACAATTGATTACCTTTTAGAATAAGGCTGTGACTTAACAAAATGTGGAAAAAGTCAAAGGGTCTGAATACTTGCTGAATGCACTGTAAGTGGACATTATAAAGGGACATATGTTTTCAAATAAAACAATGGCCAGTTTGGGTTGCAGTTGCACTTCTTTTGTGAAAACAAATAGGCTTTGTCTGGTCCTCAAATTCGTTGTGTTTTTTCAATATGGCCCATGCGCTGATTGAGTTTGACATCCCTGGGCTAGCGTATCTATTTTTGTAACTAGCTATTTATTTAGCAAGCTAAAAACACAGAGCCTAATGTTAGCTAGCTAGATAGTTGCTGGGAGGGTGTTTTTCGTTGGTTACAGCTGCTGCAGGTGTAATTTGGTTAGCTTGCAAGAAATGTGAATCGCTTTGCTAGCGAGCTAGCTATGCTGAACTTTTAACGACTGTTATCCACAGTTAGCATATCTCTTAGTTGTCAATTAAATGTATTTGGCATTAATCAAATGGGTGGGCTGGCAGCCAAGTACCCATTCTGTTTTCTGGACAAGCACGCATTGGTAGGCAATCTGCAGAAGGACGAGCAGGCTACTATTCCCCATCGTTTATCAGTGCAATTTTGACACCCAACTAGCTGAAAAAATTTGAGAGGGTTCCTTCTTTAGATTTTAGCTCATCTCGCTCTGGCTAGCGTTAGTTGTTCATCTTGTTGTTGTTGATGTGCATAGGCAACTGAGGGAGAGAGAGCTTACCTTTTCATGGTCGTTTGATCAATAGGATTGTGAAGGTTCCCAAATGTAAGAGGATTTGGTATGGTATTTACATATTTCCAGAAATCCATTCAGGTGTATTTTGTGGTTTTTGTTTCTAATGATCTAAAGTTGCTACTGCCTGTAAACACACAGTTCAGTTCAAAGTGACTGATGGCAGGCCCTTGTTGCAAATTGCTTATTTGCATATAGGCCTACTGCCTCTCTGATTGGCTTGGGCGCACCAGTCTGCATAGACTCCGGTCCTGGACAGGGGTGTGTCTATTAATTGTCCAAATGCACGGCCGGTTTCCCACTCTATATTGCTATAGAATGTCCACAAATGCCTTACTATACGTAATTCTCAAACATTCTATGAATTTATGAAAATGTGAAAATTGCCATATCTATGTGCTAGCTTGTCAGAAAATGGTCATATTCTTCATGGGGGGTGTATATGAGCAGATGTTAATAACATGTTGCTAAAATGCTGTAAGTTCCACTTTAAATCTATTAATAATCTCATTCACCACACTCCTTATCAATAATGCAAGATAGCAGAGCAGATGAACAGATCCATAGATCATCTGGATGGAGATGAGAGCACTGTCTAAAGCTGCTGTGTGCCTCCGATGGGTAAGGCTGTGCTGGCTGTGGTGTTCTCTTTTCACATTGCCCTTTCCAGCACAGTTCCAGCAGCTATGTGTAGTATGAAAAGGGTGTAAACCTGTGCGCCTCACATGGGCAGAGCTGTTTCAGCTGGATCCTAGACCCAGCGCGGTAGGTTGCTCATGCTCCATAGCAGACCTGGATTCAAATAGAACAGTCAAAAAAAACAACCCAACTGGCACTCCAGTTGGTACACTGAACGTATAGAAGTATAGTGGTAACTATAACAGCCATGCTCACAGGGAGCAGGCTCTTCTCTGTTCTCTGTGCATAAAAACAATAATATATATATATATGTTTTGTCATTTAGCAGAGGCTCTTATCCAGAGCGGCTTACAGGTGCAATTAAGACAGTGTTTCCCAAACTCCGTCATGGGGACACATTTTGGTTTTTGCCCTAGCAATACACAGCTGATTAAAATAATCAAAGCTTGATGATTAGTTGATTATTTGAATCAGCTGTGTAGTGCCTGAACAAAAACCAGTGTTCACCTCTTGGGGTCCCCAGGACCAAGTTTGGAAAACCCGGAATTAGGGTTAAGTGACTTGCTCCAGGGCACATTGACAGATTCTTCAACTATTTGGCTTAGGGATTTGAACCAGCAACACTCTTAACCGCTAGGCTACCTGCCACCTACCTGTTCTCCACTTAAGTGAGTATTATAGTGCGATAGAGAAGAGTCTAATCTAGAGCCAGATAGATAGATAGAAGGTATAATATAAAGCATAACCACAGAGACACAAGAAACTCTGTGTTTAAATCCACTCTCATCTCATCGTGATACCCTGGCTTTCCTGGCTCTGGCAATTCCCTTACACTGAGAGAGGCTTATAAATTATTCATTACCCTTTTGTATCCATCGGACAGTTAATTTCACCTGGCTGAGTGTCTCCATGTCTCCGGATTGACTCTTGGACTTGGGTCGCAATTCAGTTATGTTTAGTAAAGTAACGGGCTGGTGGATCTGGTTCCTGAGATTGACAGGAATGGAGATGAGCGTAAATGTGTTTCTCTTGATATCAGGGATTTACTCAGGAGAGTGGAACATCATTAGCCTAGTTCCATATTTGTTTGTGCCGCCTTGGCAACTCCTATGGTCACGGCAAGACGGCAAAACAGTTTTGGGACCAGGCTAGAACGCAGATGGAAATGTTGTGTAGTTCTGTGTTGACTGGACATAATCCTATGTTTCAGCTCTTCTGAACATCGCAGCCCACTGCACAGCATAAGCCCCTAAGTCAAGGACCCCCCCCTCCTCGCCCCCATTGATTTTGTTAGTCAGTCTCACTCAGATATCACATTAAAAACTGTAAACATTTCTCTCCCCCCTATGACAAAATGTGTAGAATTTCAGAACATTTTCTCTAAAACAGCTCATTTTCCTCTCAGCCCCGTTGTAAAACTAGTAGAATTGTATGAAATTACTTATGAAATTGCAACATCTTCTCTCAGCCAAATGGCAAAATGTGTAGAATTGTGGTGGTCAACTGCGGCCGCTCACGATGAGTTCAGATGTTTTGTGTCCCCCACCCCCATCAAAGTTGCCCATCCCTGACCGAGGTATTACGAATGATTGACGGGCACACTTTTAAGGTGGACAGCCTTTTCTAGCAAACTAAACTATTAATTTGTTCAGCCAGTGATGCGTTAAACTGTTCAACCAACAGTATTGGCATTTTACACACCCATCTGAGACCAAGACGTTCCGACCGGCCTGCTAAACAATCCTATGTGTGTTGCCCTATTTACTGTGGCATAGCTAGTGATGCTTTCCAGTCGTCCACAGGAAACAAACTGACTGAGAAGCTAGATCATTAGGCCTCCATCCACTGTGACACCGAGTGATGTTTCTCCCTAACACTGCCTGCTTCGTCCAGAATACATAAATACGGCCTAATTCACTGAATATCGTTAGCACGGAGAAGAAATACAGTATTTGATATGGGTTTGTGCTTCATGAAGGCCTGGTTTCCTGATTGGTATTTTTGTCTGTTTTGTGATAATATTGAGTTTAAGAAAAAACATGTTGGCAGTCTCCTAATTTTTTTTTTTTGGGGGACGCGTGGTGGAAATTAGGTCTACATTGTTACACAGTTGCGCTGTTAATGTGAGCCACATCTAGTCCAACCTTCCTAAAGACGGTGTCCCAATCAGTGGGTCTGAAATAACAGCGGTGTCCATTGCTAATGGGCCATGGTTAGAACGCTCTCCTCTCTGATTTGAGTGTCTTTTTCAGTGGCTAAACCCATCACTGTCCTCTTTGTGGTCCTAAAAAGATTGCTATTACATTGACATTAACCCCTAAGGGTGATTTGCAGCTGGATAGCATAGCACATGTACTGAATGCTATTTTCTTAATGTATTTATTTTGTGAAACAGAAATGAGTTGTGAATATACCGTGGTATGAAATGTATGTTATATCGCCCATTCCTATGTGAATTACAGAATTGTTTACAGTATGTTAGAGGTCCTTGACAACTCTGCCCTGATTCAGGCAGTCAGACGGATGATGGACGCTAAGCCAATATGTCAGACCATCTGGAGTCAAGGTGTTCAGGTGCCGGATTGGACAAAAGTTCACTCTGGGAATGCAAAATCGCATAATTTCTCTCCTTACAAAACATGTCAAAAATTATTTCACATTGGGAACTCCCAAGAGTTCCTTCCCAATTCCACCTTTGGTTGTGTTCCTCTGGTACACTGGAGGTTTGTTCACCTTAATATTATTGAGTTACTCCCTCTGGTGCTGCCCCTGGCCCTGATCCTAGAGGACAGTCAGGGCCACACTGTTGACCCTGTGTGACAGAGAGGTCCCTGGTGCTCGACCTCACTGCAGGGTAATGACACCAACAGGGACACAGTAGATCTTTAGAACAGCTCACTGTAGAGGAGACTGTACACTCGACACTGTAGAACAGTTGCAGTGCTATACACCAATCACAGTAAGAGGTATAGTCACTGAGAGGTGAAACTGGTCCCTGGATACAGCAGAGTAGAGCCTCCCAGGGATGGGATGTTATGGTCCCTGACCGTGTCAGATTGGCATTTTGGAGTGTTATATCCTCTCTTGCATGACTGAGTTAATTACAGAGTCCCAGTTTGGCCAGCTGATCCCCATCCCATCCACTGGGGCTCTCATTAGAGCTCAGTACACAGCAAATGGGCTAGATGCAAGACTGACCGGGACTTAAAGTACAGGGTTCGGTTATAGTGCACACTTTTGATCTGATCATACTGCATGAATAGACAGTTAGAGATTTTGAATAAGGTCTGCCTACGGCGCTATCCGAATTCACTTCAAAGACGAAATCCATATCTTCTTGCATTACGTGTCATACTTCTAGCTACCTTGGGTTCGACATTTTGCCAATGGTTCTGTCTGGCATTGGCTTTCACTTTGCAGAGATTCTTTCCGGGCCGGGCCCAGCATGCTTTAACAGTGTGCTGGAACACCCATGTAATATCTAAGGTATATCAGACCTGCTGCGCTAGGCCTCTGTTTAATTGCCTCCAAGACCCTATAGGCTAAATAAGCGTTAAACAAACCAACATGATACTTCCTTCCTTCTGGGTCTAGTGTGTCTCATGGTGATTCGAAGGGGTCTGTGTGTGTGTTTCCGTGGTGATTGGAGGGGTCTGGCTGGAGGAAGGAGGAAGTGGAGAAAACAGACAGTCATGATGAATGATGTGGCTGTCTGGAGAAGATGCTCTAGGGAGGTAATGTGCTGCTGGAACACTTTTTATGGAGCTAGTCATTTTTCGATTGTGGCTGTGGCCTCGTCTGGACTGGACTTGATTGAGGGAGAACCACAACGTAGAGTGTTTACTGGATCACAAAAACGACTGTGAAGTCACAACGGTTTGAGCTACAAACTATTATGACCCCGCTGTGAAAAGCTGAGACTCTCTTCTCATGTTTTGCTCTACAAACTACAAACTCCACGCAGTTGTCACTGACAAGTTGGATATCCATTTCCCACTGAGAAAACAATTTCTGTGCTTACAACATTCTTATAAATGCATTTTTCATCAGGTTTTTGATTCGCGGACCTTACTTGTTTATTGGCATTTGTCAATAAAACTCACGAATGCAACTTTTTATATCAAATTGTTTTGTGCTCTACTTGAAAAGAACATGGTAAAACACTTCAATGTGAGGCTAAATACGATTGCAGAGCAAGCGTATGAATGAAAGTAGTGCATTTCAGCGTTTTCACTGTAGGAGGCCTCGGACAAATTGCGTTTTTTAAGATGCTATCCTCACGCTGCTATTCTCTTATTGCAGGATGGATTCCACCACTTGGTACTGCCAAGGTCATGGCATTTGATTTCAAGCTGTCCGTCAGTTTCTCGGCTGTCTGAAAACAACAAGTAGAAAAGGTGAGCTTCTGATCTGCTTCTTTTACTTCACAGCTCCGTTTTAAATTACATTTGTGAGCGGTGATTGAGAAACGCTCAGCACAGAGCCATAAAAGGGAAGTCAAGGACAATGAGAACCCGGCATCACAAAGCGAGAGAAATGGGCAGGAAATGAACTAAAGGAAGGATAGTAGAACCATTTTATAACACACAATGACTCGGGTCTCAGTTACTGTGTAAAGTGGAATCAGTCAAATATAACCCGTAAAAAAATCTATCCTACATACAGCATTTTCTATTTGAAAAACTTCCCTGTTAGACAGAATTAGGGTTCTGTAAAGCATTATTGTACAATGTATTTGGAAGCATTATCAATATCTAATTTTAATGCAGTGCATCTGCGATATCTGATGTCATGCGACGGGAGCGCGAGCGCGCACACACGTCACATGACATCAGATGTCGCAGATTTTGGTGGTCAGATTTGAGGAGAGCGCTGGATAATCCAAAATGTTCCCAAACAGGTATTTCAATACATCCATATCCAATGATCAATGCCTTTCTCTAGGTTCTATACCAATGGCCAATACTACATTTCCAATATATCAAAAGATAATATCACATATCATTATTTGTTAAATATGTAGGCAATTATGGAAACACCCCTCAACATCACTACTGAGCACGCGCACCTGACGGATAACTTTGGACATCACCGGTGGTGGTGAGGAGACCTAGAAATCGACGATCGATTATGCGTTCACATGCTACCAGGTAGTTATCGGAAGTTCGTAGTTTATTTTGAAATCTTTATTTTTTTAAATGTTTTATTATCAACAACAAATCAATACATAAAGTACATGAGGGAACA
Organism: Salvelinus alpinus; assembly: GCF_045679555.1. NCBI lineage: Eukaryota > Metazoa > Chordata > Actinopteri > Salmoniformes > Salmonidae > Salvelinus > Salvelinus alpinus. The sequence goes on from NC_092100.1 coordinate 53,517,556, forward strand.
CAAGTATATATAGATTATATACAATGGACAATCGAGCTAGGGGGTACAAATATCACATTACAATTACACAAGGACCTTAAGGGACATACATACACTTACAATTCTAACAGCTTTTTTGTTAGTAGAGTATTTAAATGTCTTAAAATACAGTTCAATTTATTTTTGTAGAGTAAGAAAATTTGTTTTTTTGTTTGTAAATTTACATTTGTGTATATGAAATTTGTCCAAAAGAATAATGAAATTAATTACGTAAAAATGTTTCAGCTTATTTCTATCGTATGTAAAGAATCCAAACAGGACATCTCTCCACAATAGTGTAAAATCTTCATAAATGTGTTCAATTATAAACCTACTGATGTCTTGCCACAGTTTTCTTACATGCATACAATGCCAAAAAAGATGCAACACTCTTTCTGGGTGGTCATTACAAAAGGAGCAATTTGAGTTGATGTTTTCCTTAAACTTCTTCATATAGTGGTTGGCAGGATAATATTTATGAATAATTTTAAAGGAAACTTCCTTAATTTTGTTAACAAGTAGGTATGTGTGTGGCAACATCCAAACTTTTTTCCAACAGATATTATCAATAAATCCATTCCAATAAGGCATGACATAAGGTATAGATACAACATCCTGCTGAAACAAGGTTCGTATCGCTCTGTTGTTGAATGGACCAAAAGAGAAACAAATCTTTCCTACTGATGAGTCAACAGGGTCAATAGAAGGTAGGTTCTGAGGGTCAGGTCTTGACACGTTCCTGAATAACATAGCAACACCTGAGGGAATGGCATCTAAAACAATTGCAAAATCTTTAGGTGTTACAGGGACCTTGTAAAGTGATAAGAATTCCTTATAACTGAGTAAAAGACCCTCTGCATATACCTGTTGGCTCACCAATAGGATATTATTTCGGAACCAATATTCTAAAAACAAAGAAGTATTTTTATACAATATATCCCGATTATTTCATATATAGTGTGGAGAAAAATTATGTTTATAAATTAAGGACCATGATAAGAAAACCTGCCGATGAAAAGCAGAAAGTTTCACTGGAACTTTGTCAATATTATAATTGCAAAACAACATGAAGTTAAGGCCACCAAAAGTAGAGAAGACATGATGAGGAATAAAATTCCATATAGAAGTGGGTCTTCTTAGGAATTGTTTTATCCAATTGATCTTAAAAGTATTATTTAAAGTAGTAAAGTCCAGAAAATTCAGTCCACCATTCTCATAAGTGTTCATTACAACAGTTTTCCTAATGTAATGGGTACGGTTTCTCCAAAGAAAGTTGAAAAGCAGCTGGTCTATCTCCTTGCTTATTTTACTGTCAAGATATAAAGATAGAGCGCCATATGCTAGTCTAGAGATACCTTCGGCCTTGGTTATTAGGACTCTACCTTTTAAAGATAAGTCCCTCTCTTTAGCCATTGATTTAGCTTCTTCTGGGGTTTTTTAATAAGAGGGTTAAAATTTAGTAAGCCTCTAGGCTTCTGGTCCTTTGTAATGGTTATGCCTAAATATGTAAGTTCTTCTTTTACTGGAATACCACAATATGAAGGTGTTCCACAATCTTTGACAGCTATGAGTTCACATTTATTAATTTTAAGATATAGACCAGACGCTTTGGAAAAGGATTGTATCACATTGATCGATATGGGAATTTGGTTAGCGTCTTTCAAAAAAGTGTAGTATCATCAGCCAGCTGGCTTATAATAATTTCTTTACCAGTTATGGAAATACCTTGTACAAGACTATTATTTAAAGAATTTGCAAGAAGTTGGGTGATTAATAACCCCCCCCCCGCCCCCCAAAAAAAGTTCGTAGTTCCAACTGAGAAGTTTCACTTGAATGACGCTCTCAGTCGTAATTTCAAGTGGGAAACTCAGAGAAAATGTTGTTAGCCGAGTTGCCGAGTTGTGAAGTTTCGCCACTGACCTTTTACCTTTTCGACAAGTCTGTTTTTGACAACTACAAACTCATCAATATGCATTATCAAATCAAATTGTCACATGCGCTGAATACAACAAGTGTAGACTATACTGTGAAATGCTTACTTACGAGACCTTAACCAACAATCCAGAGTTTTAAAAAGTAAGTAAGAAAAATGTGCTAAATAAACGAAAGGGGAAATAGTAACACAATAATATTTCAATAACGAATATGGGTACCAGTACCGAGTCAATGTGCAGGGGTACGGGTGACTCGGGTTAATGTAGGTAGGCGTAAAGTGACTATGCATAGATAATAAACAGAGAGTAGCAGCAGTGTATGTGAAGAGTGTGAAGGAATGTGAATATATATGTGTGTGTGTGTGCAGGGTGTCAATATGCAAGTGTGTGTGTGTGTGTGTGTGTGTGTGCGTGTGTGTGTGTGTGTGTTGGAGTGTCAGTGTACTATGTGTGATTGTGTGGTTAGTGAGTGAGTCCAGTGAGTGTACATCGAGCCTGTACAAGAGAGTCAGTGCAAAAAAATTATAAATAAAATAAGAGGGTCAATGTAAATAGTCCGGGTAGCCATTTGATTAACTGTTTTTCAGTCTTATGGCTTGGGTGTAGAAGCTGTTAAGGAGGATTTTGATCCCAGAATTGGCGCTCCAGTACTGCTTGCCGTGCGGTAGCAGAGAGGACAGATTATGGCTGTGTTCGAATACCCATACTAACATACTGTATACTACATACTTAATGAGTATATGCTACATACTATATACTATTAGTTCATTTTAGTATACTGTAGCAAACTGTATCCTTTCAGTTGAGCATACTAGCGTAGCGCTACGCATGTCTACCTGAAGTTGATGCTGTTGCTATGCAACCTCTTGCTAGCTTGTTAGCATAACAAATTACTAGCTAGACATTTTTATGACATCGGGTGTGTTCGTAAATTCAATCTGGAGTGCCATTTGGGCATTTGAAAATTCAGAGTGTTGTCAGATTGTCCATAATGTAAATTCTGAGCGTTTCCCCTCTCAGAGCGCACACTGGAGGGCACATTGGCCAAGGACTAGGGTTGATCCGAGCGTTCTGACCATCTTAACGTCAGTCAAGCACACGTCACAAGCTAACTGGCTAGCTACTTCCAGGCACAAATGAGAGAACACCTCACTCTTACCATTTTACTCGCCATAGCAGAGCTGGTTAGGCTGTTTTCATGTTATCCAGAGCTTTGATGACTGTAACTGTGCTGCTGGCGAATTGGAGTTGATGACCAATCGGAGTTGGTCTAGGGTTTCTGAGATGATGGTGTTGATGTGAGCTATGACCAGCATTTCATAGCTACAATGCTACGGGCAGTTGACATTTAGGCTGGTTACCTTGGCGTTCTTGGCACAAGGACTATGGTGGTCAGCTTGAAACATGTAGGTATTACAAACTGGGTCACGGAGAGGTTGAAAATGTCAGTGAAGACACTTGCCAGCTGGCCAGGGCATGCTCTGAGTTAGTTTGTCTAAATAAACGTTGTTGTACAATTAAAGGTCAAAAACACTACATTTCAAAACAGTCAGCAATAATCTAATGAGTTCAGGGCTTGTGAAGTTATACAAAGCGTAAATTCGGAAAGTATTCAGACCCCTTGACTTTTTCCACATTTTGTTACGTTACAGCCTTATTCTGAAATTGATAAAATATTTTTTTCTCTCATCAATCTACACACAATACTCAATAATGGCAAAGCAAAAAAAAAGTGCCAATGTATTACAAATTTAAAACTGAAATATTACTTAACTATTTAGACCCTTTACTCAGTACTTTGTTGAATCACCTTTGGCACGAATTACAGCCTCAAGTCTTCTTGGGTATGGTGCTACAAGATAGGCAAACCTCTATTTGTGGAGTTTCTCCCATTCTTCTCTGCAGATTCTCTCAAGCTCTGTCAGGTTGGATGGGGAGCGTCGCTGCACAGCTATTTTCAGGTCTCTCCAGAGATGTTCAATTGGGTTCAAGTCCGGTCTCTGGCTGGGCCACTCAAGGACATTCAGAGACTTGTCCCGAAGCCACTCCTGCGTTGTCTTGGCTGTGTGCTTAGGGTCGTTATCCTGTTGGAAGGTGAACCTTCGCCCCAGTCTGAGGTCCTGAGCGCTCTGGAGAAGCTTTTCATGAAGGATCTCTCTGTACTATGCTCCATTCATGCTCCAAAACATCCCCACAGCATGATGCTGCCACCACCGTGCTTCACCGTAGGGTTGGTGCCAGGTTTCCTCCAGATGTGATGCTTGGCTTTCAGGCCAAAGAGTTCAATCTTGGTTTCATCAAACCAGAGAATCTTGTTTCTCATGGTCTGAGAGTCCTTTCGGTGCTGATCTGAGCCGACTCAATCCTGTCTTGGAGCACTGCAGACAATTCCTTCGACCTCATGACTTGCTTTTTGCTCTGACATATCCTGTAAACTGTGGGACCTTATATAGACAGGTGTGTGCATTTCCAAGTCATGTCCAGTCAATTGAGTTTACCACAGGTGGACGCCAAACAAGTTGTAGAGACATCTCAAGGATGATCAATGGAAACATGATGCAGCTGAGCTCAATTTCGAGTCTCATAGCAAAGGGTCTGAATGCTTATGTATTTGCTAATATATATTTTCGCTTTGTCATTATAGGATATTGTGTGTAGATTGATTTATCCATTTTAGAATAAGGCTGTAACAAAATGTGGAAAAAGTGAAGGGGTCTGAGTACTTTCTGAATGCACTGTAAGCCTTCCACAGCCATAAGACCCATTAATCATTTATTTTATTTTATCAAAATAGTTGAACCTGCTTTTTTGATGTTGCAATAATCACTGATCTGGCTTTCAAGTCTGTCTATGAAAATGCCCTTTTTTTGTTACGAATTGAACTAGAACCACATTGACTAATAATGACTAACTTCTTGTAGCAGGCGTTAGGCTATAGAAAATGAACACAGGTCTCATCAACAATCTCTCAAGCCCACGTGCTAGTGATTAGCCAGCTAATCTTTATATTTCAAGTATAGTCAACTTGGATATTTGCTAGCTAACAAGGTTGGACAGTTGAACTGTTATGAAAACACCCTTCTGTCTGTCTCCAACTGTTTGAAAGGCATGTTAGCCTGTCCACTTTGTTCAGATGTTGAAATCAAATGGCCTACCTTGTTTCTCAGAATGAGAACGAGTTGCCAATTCCTTATACAATTGTGTTTTATGCTTATTGCACATTTATAAAACAGACTAGACAACTAGTATAGCAGTCTTTGGCTAAAATGCTGCTAGCGGTACGTGGTACCCCAATGCTGTGCACGACAAACTGGGCATTCATTTTCCAGAATTAATGCTCATTAATACTCTCGCTTTAGTAGTGTCTGCTCTGCGCACAATTTCAGTAGTTGAGACATAAAAAGGGTATTGTTAGAAAAGTTCACTTATCTATTACAGTAAAAAATGTGTTTCGGTGTCCATATGACCGATTCTGTTGGACCAAACCTCAAATGCAAATAGCTGAAATAGTTGAAACCGCTTGTAAGAGAGGAAGGTCTCTTAACTTTGTTGAGAGGCAGGGGGAGGGGCTTGGTGTGTGTGTAAACCATAGAGGAAGAGGCGAAGCGAGAGGTTTCAGTCTCTCTAAAGTAGGTCCAAAATAAGGCCAATGCGTTTCTATGGACTTATTTTGAACCTTATTAACGTGTCGTCTGCCTTCCGCCTTTGGGACAACAAGTACCATCGATAGGGCGGAGACGTGTATCTCGTCATTATATACAGATCGCTGGTGTAAATGGGAAGGTGCACACAGCACAAAGGGGCGAAGGGAAGGAGACCAAAAATACAACATGAGAACAAGCAGACATAAACGCTCATAAAAACAAGAGCCCAACTCTGAGTACGCGTCCTGAACTCAGGCGAGCAAAACCTTGAGACTTCCTTAATATTAGAGATTGTTCATGAGTTGTTGTTGACAGAGAATAAGAGAATTGTTCTGACTTCAAAAGCACAATAATGATGGATTTATGGTGCCGAAGAACATGGCTGATGTTTTACATTCTCCCAACCAATTGTGCAATCCTGTTATTATTTTTTGGGCATTTTGAGTAACTTATTTTTTAACTTATTGTGTACATAATGTTGCTGCTCCCGTCTCTCATAAAATCGATTTCTCACCGCACACTGGAAGAAGCTTTTTCCTTTAATGAGTCCAATGAGAAGGATATCCTGCTTTCACTGGAACAGGCCCCGATCCACGCCTTTTGCGTGAGGAAAAGACGCCGGAAAAGGGGACGCAGATCGGGGATCCTTCTGAGAATCCGGAGGCGAGCGAGCAAACTCCCAATGCCTTCCATTCTTCTTGCTAACGTGCAGTCTTTGGAAAATAAAATTGATGATCTACTATTAAGATTATCCTACCAACGGGGCATTAAAAACTGTAACATCTTATGTTTCACTGAGACGTGCCTGAACGACGAAACGGACAATATAGAGCTGGCGGGATATTCCATTCACCGGCAGAACAGAGACGCTACCTCTGGTAAGACGAGGGGTGGGGGCGTGTGTCTTTTTGTCAATAACAGCTGGTGCGCGATGTCTAATATTAAAGAAGTCTCGAGGTATTGCTCGCCTGTGGTAGAGTGCCTTATGATAAGCTGTCGACCACGCTATTTACCAAGAGAGTTCTCATCTGTGTTATTAGTAGCCGTCTATTTACCACCACAAAGCAAAGCTGGCACTAAGACCGCTCTCAACCAACTCTATAAGGCCATAAGCAAAGAAGAAAATGCTCACCCAGAAGCGGCGCTCCTAGTGGCCGGGGACTTTAATGCAGGCAAACTTAAATCAGTTTTACCACATTTTTACCAGCATGTCACATGTGCAACCACAGGAAAACATTTTTAGACCCCCTTTACTCCACACACAGAGATGCATACAAAGCTCTCCCCCGCCCTCCATTTGGCAAATCTGACCATAATTCTATCCTCCTGATTCCTGCTTACAAGCAAAAAATAAAGCAGGAAGTACCAGTGACTCGCTTAATACGGAAGTGGTCAGACGACGCGGATGCTACACTACAGGATTGTTTTGCTAGCACAGACTGGAATATGTGCCGTGATTCATCCAACGGCCTGGAGGAATACACCACCTCAGACAGACATCGGCTTCATCAATAAGTGCATCGATGACGTCGTCCCCACAGTGACTGTATGTACATTTCCCAACCAGAAGCCATGGATTACAGGCAACATCGGCATCGAGCTAAAGGCTAGAGCTGCCGCTTTCAAGGAGCGGGAGACTAATCCGGACGCTTATAAGAAATTTTGCTATGCCCACAGACGAACCATCAAACAAGCAAAGCGTCAATACAGGATTAAGATTGAATCGCACTACACCGGCTCTGATGCTCGTCGGATGTGGTAGGGCTTGAAAACTATTACGCACTACAAAGGGAAACACAGACGCGAGCTGCCCAGTGACGCGAGCCTACCAGACGAGCTAAATGCCTTTTATTCTAGCTTCGAGTTAAGCAACGCTGAAGCATGCACGAGAGCACCAGCTGTTCTGGATGACTGTGATAACGCTCTCGATAGCCGATGTGAACAAAACCTTTAAACAGGTTAACATTCACAAAGCCGCTGGGCCAGATAGATTACCAGGACTTCTACTCAAAGCGTGCGCGGAACAACTGTCAAGTGTCTTCACTGACATTTTCAACCTCTCCCTGATCAAGTCTGTAATACCTACATGTTTCAAGCAGACCACCATAGTCCCTGTGCCCAAGGAAGCGAAGGTAACCTGCCTAAATGATTATCGCCCCGTGGCACTCACGTTGGTAGCCATGAAGTGCTTTGAAAGGATAGTCATGGCTCACATCAACAGCATCCTCCCGGACACCCTAGACCCACTCCAATTCGCATAACGCCCCAACAGATCCAATCTCAATCGCACTCCACACTGCCCTTTCTCACCTGGACAAAAGGAACATCTATGTGAGAATGCTGTTCATTGACTACAGCTCAGCGTTCAACACCATAGTGCCCACGAAGCTCATCCCTAAGCTATGGACTCTGGGACTAAACACCTCCCTCTGCAACTGGATCCTGGACTTCCTGACGGGCCGCCCCCAGGTGGTAAGAGTAGGAAACAACACGTCTGCCACGCTGATCCTTAACACTGGGTCCCCACAGGGGTGTGTACTTAATCCCCTCCTATATTCCCTGTTCACCCACGACTGCATGGCCAAACACAACTCCAACACCATCATTAAGTTTTCTGATGACACAACCGTGGTAGTCCTGATCACCGACAACGATGAGACGGCCTATAGGGAGGAGGTCAGAGAACTGTCAGTGTGGTGCCAGGACAACAACCTCTCCCTCAATGTGAGCAAGACAAAGGAGCTGATCGTGGACTACAGGAAAAGGCGGGCCGGACAGGCCCCCATTAACATCGATGGGGCTGTAGTGGAGCGGGTCGAGAGTTTCAAATTCCTTGGTGTCCACATCACCAACGAACTATCATGGTCCAAACATACCAAGGCAGTCGTGAAGAGGGCACGACAAAACCTTTTCCCCCTCAGGAGACCCTCAGGAGACTGAAAAAATATGGCATGGGTCCCCTGAACCTGCACCATCGAGAGCATCCTGACCGGTTGCATCACCGCCTGGTATGGCAACTGCTCGGCATCTGTCCCTAAGGCGCTAGAGAGGGTAGTGCAATCGGCTCAGTACATCACTGGGGCCAAGCTTCCTGCCATCCAGGACTTATATAATAGGCGTGTCAGAGGTAAGCCCATAGAATTGGCAGAAACTCCAGTCATCCAAGCTCTAAACTGTTTTCTCTGCTACCTCACTGCAAGCGGTACCGGAGCACCAAGTCTAGGACCAAAAGGCTCCTCAACAGCTTCTCCCGCCAAGCCATTAGACTGCTGAACAATTATTAAAAATCGCCACTGGACAATTTATATTGACCCCACCCCCTGTTGTTTATTACCTATGCATAGTCACTTCGCCCCCACCTACATGTACAGATTACCTCAACTAGCCTGTACCCCTGCACACTGACTCTGTACCGGTGCCCCCTGTATATAGCCTCATTATTCTTATTCTTATTGTGTTACTTTTTATTATTACTTTTTATTTTAGCCTACTTGGTAAATATTTTCTTCTTCTTGAACTGCAATGTTGGTTAAGGGCTTGTAAGTAAGCATTTATTGGTAAAGTCTACACTTGTATTCGGCGCATGTGGCAAATAAAGTTTGATTTGATTTGATTTATAGTTTCCCACTTACCACGGGCATGTGAATGCCCCGATAATATAACTGTAAACTATAACAAACAATTTGAACATTTCTACTCTAGTATAATCTTTAGCATAACAACTGTGGACCATGTTTAGCTACAGGAATATGCTTGTACAGTACACGCTAGCAGCACAAGGAAACATTAGCAAACGTTCAAAATCTGTGTTTGGCGCCAAACGAGGGGATAGAAATCACGTCCCAATGATATCGCCTTTCTCCTGCAGTGTGCACTCACTCGTTCACTACTTCCCACAAATCTAAAAGCATTGGATTGGTGGAGACATGGGTGAGTGGAGGTTTTCATCTTATTTCTTATTTCAGTAAATTCTTTCATTTCAGTGAAGGAAAGTGAACAGGTGCACACTTTGGGAGTAAAGAAAGATAATTGGGATATAGCATCATCACAGTCCTGTTTGTATGCGTGCGTGTGGCGTTGTAATAAATGTATGGATCTGGGTGACCCTGTCTCTTCTCTCCTCTCTCATCTCTCCTCTCTCTTCTCCCTCCCCCGGCCACAGTCCGATATAAGGCCCGACGTCCAGTGAGAAGGAGATAATCCACAGTGTGTGTGTGTGGGTGCGATGTCGTGTGTGCGTGCAACGTTGTGTGTGCGACACTGTGTGCATGTGTCTGTGTGGGAAGTACACTGTGTTTGTATGTGTATCTGTGTCTGTAATTGTACAGATTTCTAGGTAACACTGTGTCCTTCATTCTCTCCCTCATCTCGTCTTTTTCTCTTGCTGGCCTGACCAGTAGGGTATCATTCCTCGTTGCCTAATTTCCAGTGAGGAGGAGATGGACCAGAACTTTTGTGTGTGTGAGTGTGTATAAAGTACACTGTGTAATATTTCTTTTCTCCTCTCTCTTCTCACCTCTCTTCTCTTCTTTCTCCCTTCCCTCCTCCAGCATGCCTCGTAGCCAGACCTTCAGAGCTTGTACAGTTGAAGTCGGAAGTTTACATACACCTAGGCTGGAGTCATTAAAACTCGTTTTTTCAACCACTCCACAAATTTCTTGTTAACAAACTATAGTTTTTGCAAGTCGGTTAGGACATCTACTTTGTGCATGACACAAGTAATTTTTCCAACAGTTGTTTACAGACAGATTATTTAACTTATAATTTACTGTATCACAATTCCAGTGGGTCAGAAGTTTACATACACTAAGTTGACTCTGCCTTTGAACAGCTTGGAAAATTCCAGAAAATTATGTAATGGCTTTAGAAGCTTCTGATAGGCTAATTGACATCATTTGAGTTAATTGGAGGTGTACCTATGGATGTATTTCCAGGCCTACCTTCAAACTCAGTGCCTCTTTGCTTGACATCATGGGAAAATCAAATGAAATCAGCCAAGACCTCAGAAAAAAAATTGTAGACCTCCACAGGTCTGGTTCATCCTTGGGAGCAATTTCAAAACGCCTCAAGGTACCACGTCCATCTGTACAAACAATAGTACGCAAATATAAACACATGGGACCACGCAACCGTCATACCGCTCAGGAAGGAGACGTGTTCTGTCTCCTAGAGATGGACGTACTTTGGTGCGAAAAGTTCAAATCAATTCCTGAACAACAGCAAAGGACCTTGTGAAGATGCTGGAGGAAACAGGTACAAAAGTATCTATATCCACAGTAAAACGAGTCCTATATCGTTTTACTGCTCCAAAACTGCCATACAAAAGCCAGACTACGGTTTGCAACTGCACATGGGGACAAAGATCGTACTTTTTCAGGAGATTTCCTCTAGTCTGATGGAAAGAAAATAGAACTGTTTGGCCATAATGACCATCGTTATGTTAGGAGGAAAAAGGGGGATGCTTGCAAGCCGAAGAACACCATCCCAACCGTGAAGCACGGGGGTGGCAGCATCGTGTTGTGAGTGTGCTTTGCAGCAGGAGGGACTGGTGCACTTCACAAAATAGATGGCATCATGAGACAGGATAATTATGTGGATGTATTGAAGCAGCATCTCAAGACATCAGTCAGGAAGTTAAAGCTTGGTCGCAAATGGGTCTTCCAAATGGACAATGACCCCAAGCATACTTCCAAAGTTGTGGCAAAATGGCTTAAGGACAACAAAGTCAAGGTATTGGAGTGGCCATCACAAAGCCCTGACCTCATTCCTATAGAAAATGTGTGAGTAGAACTGAAAAAGTGTGTGCGAGCAAAGAGGCCTACAAACCTGACTCAGTTACACCAGCTCTGTCAGGAGGAATGGGCCACAATTCACCCAACTTATTGTGGGAAGCTTGTGGAAGGCTACCTGAAACGTTTGACCCAAGTTAAACAATTTAAAGGCAATGCTACCAAATACTAATTGAGTGTATGTAAACTTCTGACCCACTGGGAATGTGTTGAAAGAAATAAAAGCTGAAATAAATCATTCTCTCTACTATTATTCTGACATTTCACATTCTTAAAATAAAGTGGTGATCCTAACTGACCTAAAACAGGGAATTTTTACTAGGATTAAATGTCAGGAATTGTGAAAAACTGAGTTTAAATGTATTTGGCTAAGGTGTATGTAAACTTCCAACTTCAACTGTATGTGTGTTAGTAGTATATACTGTATAATGTACACTGTGTAGCACTGTCTCCTCTCTCCAGTAGAGTATCATGCCTCGGAGTCCTACGTCCAGTGAGGAGGAAATGGCCCAGAGTGTCTCTGACGGGTCTGGAGGTTTTGAGACAGACAGCTCCAAGGAGGAGGCTGGCCATGGAGGACCTGGAGGGGAAAGGGCCAGCAGAAGGACCGACAGGAGGGCAGAGAAGGATAAGGCCGCCCGCAGGGAGTCACTGGTCTTCTGTGTGGTCATCCCTGACCTGCAGCAGTCTGTGAGTATACACTTCTGTCATTAAACTATTTTCTTATCATACTGCAGGAATATGCCATCTAAATCCAGTTCAAAGCCAAAACGTAAGCACGTTTCACTTTCCATTCGTGTTGTCATACCTGACCGACAGCAATCCGTGAGTAGGGACAGGGACATTGTATATATATATTTTTTCATATTAGTCATTTAGTCGACAGCCTTATCCAGAGTGACTTACAATCAGTGCATTGAACTAAAATAGTTAAAACAATGAAAAAACTTGAAAAAGAAAAGGAGAGCCTCACACTCTATGAGCTCAAAAGCAATAATTTAATGACCAACGTTTCGACAGACAAGCTGTCTTCATCAGGGTATAATGACAAACACTGCGGGTCACTAGTTTATATAGTTTGGAAGGACACTCACAGGTGTCTGTAATCATGGCCGGGTGTGGAACAACGACCACATCACAATCATTACAAGTAAAACATCTTCAAAAAAAACACCAGCTATCTGCTAAATCTGTGCTAATGAGAGTCGGAAAATAATTGGGATGCTTCATGCTGGTTGGAATTACGACACACCGGTAGTTGTTTCTGCAGTTTGTTACTGTGTGTTGCTTATATGAAAGACTAAACCCGAGGCTAGTAAAATTGTAAGTAAAGCACAAAGCTGTTAAAAAAACGAGGTCATAGCAATTGTGGGATATTTGCGCCAACCTAGCTGCATACAGTCAATGTGAAAGAGCGCGCTACAATTGCTATGTACTGTATAATGTATAAACGGAAAGTCAGACTGTTCTCAGCCAAGCAATTAGATAGATACAGTGCCTTCAGAAAGTATTCACACCCCTTGACTTTTTCCACATTTTGTTGTGTTACAGACTGAATTTATTATGGATGAAATTTCGTTTTTTTTCCACTGGCCTACACACAATACTCCATAATGTCAGAGTGGAATTATGATTTTTTTTAAATGTTTACAACTGAATAAAAACTGAAAAGCTGAGAGGTATTGAGTTAATAACTATTCAACCCCTTTGTTGTGGCAAGCCTAAATAGGTTCAGGAGTAACAAATGTGCTTAGCAAGTCACCCAATGCATTGCATGGACTCACTCTGTGTGCAATCATATTATTTAACATGGTTTTTGAATGACTACCTCATCTCTGTACCCCACACATACAGTTTTCTTTAAGGTCCCTCAGTCGAGCAGTGAATTTCAAACACAGATTCAACCAAAAAGACCAGGGAGGTGTTCCAATGCCTCTCAAAGAAGGGCACCTATTGGTAGATGGGTAAAAAATAAAAAAGCAGACATTGAATATCCCTTTGAGCATGGTGAAGTTATTAATTACGCTTTTGGTAGTGTATCATGTTATGGGAATGCTTGTAATCGTTAAGAACTGGGGAGTTTTTCAGGATAAAAAGGAAATGGAATAGAGATAAGCACAGGCAAAATCCTAGAGGAAAACCTGGTACAGTCTGCTTTCCATTAGACATTGTAGATTAATTTACCTTTCAGCAGGACAATAACGTAAAACACAAGGCCAAATCTACACTGGAGTTTCTTACCAAGAAGACAGTGAATGGCCGAGTTACAGTTTTGACTAAAATCTACTTGAATATCTATGGCAAGACCTGAAAATGGTTGTCTAGCAATGATCAACAATCAACTCGACAGAGCTTGAAGAAATCTGAAAAGGATAATGTGCAAATGTTGCATAATCCAGGTGAGGAAAGCTCTTAGAGATTTACCCAGAAAGATACATAGCTGTAATCGCTGCTAAAGGTGCTTCTACAAAGTATTGACTCAGGGGTGTGAATACTTACATACATGAGATATTTCTATATTTCCTTTTCAATACATTACAAATTTTTTTCGGAAAACATGTTTTGTACGTTGTCGTTATGGGGCGTCGGGTGTAGAAATGTATAATTTAATCCATTTTGAATTCAGGCTGTAACACAACAAAATGCGGAGTACGTCGAGGCATATGAATACTTTCTGAAGGCACTGTATGTAAGAGGGAGAAAGAAAGCAATTGAAAATCGGCAGCTCGGTTATTCAGCCACAAAACACATATTTTCTTGCTGAGAAGAAGTGCTGTTGTTTTTCAAATTCCTTATCAGAAATGAACATGCCCTCTCATATAAACCCCCCAGGATTGTCTGGATGACAGCATAATCCATTGCTATAATCCTTACTAATTGATTGAGCTGATTCCAGTTATTGTTTTCTTCCACCAATACTGTGTAGTGCTGCACCTCTGCCAAATGACTTCATGAATATGGAATGATCATTTTTGTCCAGCTTCTGTTGGGAAGAGGCTAGCTAATTACTGAAACAGAATATCACGAGTAGACATTTCCATACTGTTCTATACAGGACTTCCTAGTCTATTCTACTGTAAATAAAATACTATATTCACAGCCATTGTCTCACTGGCAGGGAGGCGTGTGCTATTGTTTGTCCCCGTCCATCTGTTACCACCTGCTGCCAGAATGGAACATCTGCATGTGTGCGTCAGAAGCAGAAACGTATGCTTTTTAAAACCCAACGCCACCTGTCTTCTAATGTTTTGGAGCAGAAATGTATGTTTAAACTCCAGGTTTGGTATGTTAGCGTGATCTTTGCATATGTTGTCTTTGTTTCGGAGCAGACATGTATGAGGTTTAAACCCGAGGCCACCGTATGGGTTGCTAAACAGCAGATCCTGTGTACACTGACCCAGACGTTGAGGGACGTGCTGAACTATGGCCTGTTTCAGCCCGCTGTGGAGGGCCGCATGTCTGGTTTCCTGGACGAAGAGCGCCCCCTCAAAGACTACCCTACTCCCACCAGCATCAAGGGGGTTCCAACTCTGGAGGTACAGTAAAAGTACTGCTTTGATCCATCCCTCAGGTCCAGCCCTAAACCTAGCCCTAGTCCTAACTCTAACCCTCAGACTAACTCACCCACCAGCAGCAAAAGGATCCCAACTCTGGTGGTACAGAAAAAGTGCTGCACCGTTAGTCTGTATTATTAAACGCACATCCATCACTGATTGCTTCACAACATACAGTACCTTCATCAGGCTATTACGTTTTGATCAAAGAGTGGATCTTCGTCTTGTCAAATAGATGCGCTCCTGGCTCAAAACCATTATACCCAGCCTATAAAGTATGTGGTAGAGCAATCGGGTGTGCATTGCAGGCCCTACTTAAATGTATCCAGTACTGCTCCATCCCTCAAGTCCAGTCCTCCTGTATTGGCAAACGTACGTCACTGGTTGCTCGACAACATACCTTTATTAGGCAAGCGCAATGTTATGGATTGTGTGTGTGTGTGCCCTACTTCCTGCATCCAGCACTGCTCCATCCCTGCGGTCCAGTAACACGGCACTGGACACGCTGCTGAACCCCAACCAGGGGTGCTGTATAAGCACTTCTCCTGGTTGATCATTATCAAAGAATCTAATCTGTAGAAAATTCTGCCACTTAATGAATGATCTAGGGACTGCATCACTGGAATAAGTCTTGTTTTCCGGACAGCTCAGCTGGATTGTGATGAGGCGGCATAGCTGGAAACTCCATTCTTGGCTCCCTCTCGCTGTTCTTTGTTCTATATAGCCTCAGTCAGTGGTCCCCTGGTATCACTAGTACTTAATTACCGCCTGCCTGGGTGATATTTTCTAGTATAGTACACCTTAGTTACTTAGTATTAGACGTATGGATCACCCATTCTGGGGCAGTATTCATAAAGTGTCTCAGAGAATTTGTGATCAGTTTTGCCTTTAAGATCATAACTGAGTCTTTATAGAACAATGACATGGACAGGGGGGGGACCTGATCCTAGATCAGCACTCCTACAGTACGCTGAGATGATTTTGTGAATATGGGCCCTGGGTATGATTGGGAAGTAGTCTTTTTTGAATCTCCTTTCTACAGTTTTGTTATAAGAGCAAGGTCTACCAACAACACAATGTGAATGTTTCCATAGATTAAAAAAATCCTCTTGGCTCCCTCTCTCTGCGTTGTTCTATATAAGCCCAGTCAGTGGTCCCCTGGTATCGCTAGTACTGAAGTCTTAGTTACTGCCTGCTCCTTAGTTGTACACCTTACTTAGTATTGAATATATAGATCACCAGTATCAGTGGTGCAGGGTATGATTATGTCTGTTTTAGTTAGTCGGGATCATTACGAGATGATTATAAGAGGCGTTATAGGGTGTTCATGCTCATGATTAGTATTACAATGCATTACAGCGTTACCATTTTTCTCTTCTCCTATTTACAGTTCCGTTACAAGAGCAGGGTCTACCAGCAGCCCAATGTAAACGAAAAGCAGATTGCCAAAATCCACACGCAGGTGAGAAAAATAAATGAGACTTTATATTCCTTCTTCACTTCTTCTTTCAAATGCCTTTGAATATCTATTGCTGATGTCATCTATTGTATTGGATCAGGTGAAAGCTATATCTTGGACCCTTTTCACACTTTATATCCGTCAATGATGGAACCGGGCTGAAAAGAGCAATGTGAAAAGACAATATTAGCCGCAGTAGAGTACGGCTCAGGTCATTACAGTCGTGTGAGAAAATGATATTATTAACGGCGCTTGTCTCTGAGATTTTCATTGTATTATGAGCGAAAGAACATCTCAGGGCCTTTCTCTGTAATACTGATCAAATCAATACACTATTCGGCTACAAGCTGAATATAAAGTGTGAATTATTGAAGTGCATCATTTCATGGGCTCAATATTCAGCAGGTATGTATTTTAACACATAGAACAGGACAGATTATTGGATTAAGACAGAAAACGACTGAGTCCAGGAGAATTCCTATCACTGTCCTTCTGGATCAAACAGGAATGCCACACTAAATAATTCACCCATCAAATTCCATTCCTGCTGTTTTTCCCTGTTCTTTCAAGTCCACTTCTTCCTTTATGTGTGTTCGTGCGCGCGTGTGTGGTGTGTGTGTTGGAGTTGTTCAAGGTGTGTGTACTGTGGCTGCGTCAGAGTGCCCTGGTCAGCGTCAGTCCCCCTGTAGTGTCTCTGTCCTGCCTGAAGGCTGCAGGCGAGCCTCTCTTCCTCTCGGCCTGGCACTGTTCAGCTCAGCTCAGCTCTGGGACCTGCTCTCTTAGCTATTTATAACTGGCCTGGAAAGCAGCACATGTGTCCCTGGTCCCTGGGAAAGCACCATGTGAAGAACAGCAGTGCAGAGACCTGTGTAACCATCATCTGACCTCCCTACTGTACCAACCTCCCTGTCCCTGTATCACGCCCCCCCCCCCCCCCCCCCACTCTCTCTCTCTTTCTCTGCTCCCTCCTACTCCTAGGCCAACTATAGGAAATTCATGGACCACATTCAGCATCACCAGCTGGATAAAGTGGCAAAGATGCTGGAGAAAGGCCTCGACCCCAACTATCATGACCCTGATACTGGTGGTACGCCACACACACACACACACACACACACACACACACACACACACACACACACACACACACACACACACACACACACACACACACACACACACACACACACACACACACACACACACACACACACACACACACACACACACCTAGGCTCTTAATCAATATTGTGATGTGCACCTCATGTTGTATTATACAGCAGCTGCTGCTGAGAAGTAAACAGTGTCTGAATAAATTATGAATGGCTTAGTTTACTGAAAAAGGAAATTAGAGATCAGCTCACCTCAAATGTTTTTAAAGTCTCAATTGCTTGTGTTTTTGTGCACCTTTATTCTGTGGGACCTATAGGGCTGGTTTCCAGGACAACGTCTAGTCCTAGACTACAAAGTTACTTCGATAGCCGTTCTTCATTGAACATGCCTTCTATTCCAGAATTAGCCTTCTATTCCAGGAAACTTACCCAACGCATTTTCTTTGATGATGTTCATACATCATGTTTTAAGAAACATCCGTGACACTAAACAACACCATGTTGTGTGTTTTGTTTCGTAGAAACTCCACTGACCTTCGCAGCCCACCTTTACGACGTGGAGCAGGTCATCGTTGTATTGAAACAAGGTGGTGCACATCTGGACTTCAGGTCACAGGACGGGATGACGGCTCTACACCATGCGGTCAGGGCCAAGAATCAGGCCGCGCTGAAGGTTATCCAGTATCTCTATGCCTTTTACAGCTTCTATAAAGTCGGCCACAATTCCCCGCTCTACCCCTTCCCCTTGGCCTTACCCTTTGATGTGTGCAGATCTGTATGGGTGAAGCAATATAGTGGAACATCCACCACCACTGCTTCTCTCTAGACCCTTCAGATCTGCAAACGTAGAAGGGTTAGGACCAAGGATATGGGAAAAGAGAGAGAATTGGTATCGACCGATACCTTTAGATTTTTCGAAACAATCTATCCCATAACAAATCAAACTATATTTGTCACATGCGCCGAATACAACAAGTGTAGACCTTACCGTGAAATGTTTACTTACAAGCCCTTATTAACCAACACCCCACATATAGGAGTCATAATTGACAATGTCCTACGCATAACATATGTGAACGACCACCTGGATTTGGTCGTATGTAGGAAAAAAATTTTTTTTAATTTTTTTTACATTGGATAAAAATAGAGACTCATAGCTACAACATGGTATATCATACACTGCAGTTGAGGAACAATGGGAAAGTAATTGAGTTTGAGTTCATTTTTATATTTATAGGGACAGTGCACATTAATCAATGTTTTAGTAAAAGTGCCGGTTTTAGCCAACCGGCTAATTTTCAACCTCAGTCCCTGGGTAGGTTTTTAAAAACAATTGCAATACAGACAATCAATGAGCAGTGAGCACACGCAGAGCAACATAGGACAAGCAAGACATAGCATGCAGACAGAGCAACATAGGACAAGCAAGACATAGCATGCAGACAGAGCAACATAGCACAAAAGCAACAAGACAAAACCCATAAAAGCAACAAAGTGTTTCCACACCTCACAAGCTACAGACAACAGACAACATGGAAAGCAGCAATACACAGCTAGGGATTATGTTCACAAATCTGATTGACCTTTAGCCATGTCTTCATGTTTTTTGTGAAAGTGTGATAGGTGGTGCAATTCTGCTTTGAAAGTTGATAAACTTGTAACATCACTTTTGAGATAATGGTCTTTGCATGTTTTGGTACACCTACTGGAGAGCTCTTCTTTGTCTACACCTATTCAGCATTGTTCACACCCAGATACTTTATGTCTATGTCCCGGGAAATTCTCTTGTCACTTACAACCTCATTCTAATCGATCCCGAAGTAGCTTACGGACAATGTCAAATGTGATATAGCGAAACATCTGAGTGAGTTGGGTGCGCAATTACGCAGGTACTTTCCAGAAACGGATGACACAACAACTGGATTTGTTATCCCTTTCATGCCCTGCCTCCAGTCCACTTACCGATATCTGAACAAGAGAGCCTCATCGAATTTGCAACAATTGGTTCTGTGAAAAATGTATTTAATCAGAAGCCACTGCCAGATTTCTGGATTGGGCTGTGCTCAGAGTATCCTGCCTTGGCAAATCGCGCTGTTAAGACACTTTGCAACCTTTGCAACCACGTACCTACAGTTGAAGTCGGAGGTTTACATACAACTTAGCCAAATACATTTAAACTCAGTTTTTCACAATTCCTGACGTTTAATCCTAGTAAAATTTCCCTGTTTTAGGTCAGTTAGGATCAACACTTTATTTTAAGAATGTGAAATGTCAGAATAATAGTAGAGAGAATGATTTATTTAAGCTTTTATTTCTTTCATCACATTCCCAGTGGGTCAGAAGTTTACATACACTCAATTAGTATTTGGTAGCATTGCCTTTAAATTGTTTAACAGGTTAAACGTTTCGGGTAGCCTTCCACAAGCTTCCCACAATAAGTTGGGTGAATTTTCGCCCATTCCTCCTGACAGACCTGGTGTAACTGAGTCAGGTTTGTGGGCCTCCTTGTTCGCACATGCTTTTTCAGTTCTGCCCACAGGGCTTTGTGATGGCCACTCCAATACCTTGACTTTGTTGTCTTTAAGCCATTTTGCCACAACTTTGGAAGTATGCTTGGGGTCATTGTCCATTTGGAAGACCCATTTGCGACCAAGCTTTAACTTCCTCACTGATGTCTTGAGATGTTGCTTCAATACATCCACATAATTATCCTGCCTCATGATGCCATCTATTTTGTGAAGTGCACCAGTCCCTCCTGCAGCAAAGCACCCCACAACATGATGCTGCCAACCCTTTGCTTCACGGTTGGGATGGTGTTCTTTGGCTTGCAGGCCTCCCCCTTTTTCCTCCTAACATAACGATGGTCATTATGGCCAAACAGTTCTATTTTTGTTCCATCATACCAGAGAACATTTGTCCAAAAAAGACTCTCTTTGTCCCCATATGCAGTTGCAAACCGTAGTCTGGCTTTTTTATGCCGGTTTTGGAGCAGTGGCTTCTTCTTTGCTGAGCGGCCTTTCAGGTTATGTCGATATAGGACTTGTTTTACTGTAGATATAGATACTTTTGTACCTGTTTCCTCCAGCATCTTCACCAGGTCCTTTGCTGTTGTTCTGGGATTGATTTGCACTTTTCGCACCAAAGTACGTTCATCTCTAGGAGACAGAACACGTCTTCTTCCTGAGCGGTATGACGGCTGTGTGGTCCCATGGTGTTTATACGTGCATACTATTGTTTGTACAGATGAGCGTGGTACCTTCAGGCATTTGGAAATTGCTCCCAAGGATGAACCAGACTTGTGGAGGTCTACAAAAAAAATTGGAGGTCTTGGCTTATTTATTTAATTGTCCCATGATGTCAAGCAAAGAGGCACTGCGTTTGAAGGTAGGTCTTGAAATACATCCACAAATACACCTTCAAAAGGTGTAAAAAGCATATCAGAAGCTTCTAAAGCCATGATATCATTTTGTGGAATTTTCCAAGCTGTTCAAAGGCACAGTCAACTTAGTGTATGTAAACTTCTGACCCACTGGAATTGTGATACAGTGAATTATAAGTGAAATAAACTGTCTGTAAATAATTGTTGGGAAAATTACTTGTGTCATGCACAAGTAGATGTTCTAACCAACTTGCCAAAACTATAGTTTGTTAACAAGAAATGTGTGGAGTGGTTGAAAAACGAGTTTTAATGACTAAGTGTATGTAAACTTCCGACTTCAGACTACAGTATGTGAGAGTGGATTCTCAGCCCTCGCTAGCATGAAAACTAAATACAGACACAGACTATGTGTGGGAAATGATTTAAGACTGAGACTCTCACCAATACAACCCAACATTGCAGAGTTATGTGCATCCTTTCAAGCACACCTTTCTCATTAACCTGTGGTGAGTTATTCACAATTTTCGATGAACAAATAAGGTTTAATATGTAAGATGGTTAAATAAAGAGCAACATTATTGACTATTATTATATCTTTATTTGTGCCCTGGTCCTATAAGAGCTCTTTGTCACTTCCCATGAGCCTGTATGTGACGACAAACTCACACTCATTCGTATGTTTAATAAATGTATCGTAGAGTGTGTGGCAGGCTTACAATGATGGCAAAAAACAACATTTGAGAGTGCGCTGACCCTGGTGTTATAGGGGGTATGCAGCTGGAGGTTGATTGTTTGAAGGGGTACAGGACTATAAAAAGTTTGGGAACCACTGCTCTACGGGACGGTTGAGCTAACGTGCGCTAATGTGAATAGTATGACGTTTTAAGTAACAAGAGAATTTCCCAGGACATAGACATATCTGATATGGGCAGAAAGCTTAAATTCTTGTTAATTTAACTGCACTGTCCAATTTATAGTAGCTATTACAGTGAAAGAATACCATGCTATTGTTTGAGGAGAGTGCACAGTTATGTATCAGGAATCAAGGTAAGACCCACGTGCAGACTGTGTGAATTAACAATGTTTATTGTAACCACAGGGGCAGGCAAACGACAGGTCAAGGCAGGTAGGGGTCGATAATCCAGAGTAGAAGCAAAGGTACAGGACGGAAGGCAGGCTCAAAGTCAGGAACAGGCAGAGTTCAGTAATCCAGAGGTGGAGCAAAGGTGCAGGACGGCAGGCAGGTTCAGGTTCAGGCGGGTGGGTACATGGTCAGGACAAGCAAGGGTCAAAAACCAGGTGGACGAGAAAAAGAGAGGCTGGGAAAAAACAGGAGCTCACAGGACAAAAGCTGGTAAGCTTGACAAACAAGACGAACTGGCCCAGACAGACAGAAAACACAGGTATAAATACCCAGAGGATAAGTGGGGAAGATGGGTGACACCTGCAGGGGTTGGAGGCAAGCACATGGACAGGTGAAACAGATCAGGGCGTGACAGTTATGTACTAGAAAATGCATCCACAAACCAATTAGGCTCATTTAGCCAGACTTGATACAACATTTTGAACAGTAATGCAATAATTCATTGGATCAGTCTAAAACGTTGCACATACACTGCTGTCTAGTGGCCAAAATCTAAATTGCGCCTAAACTACAATAATACATTGTGGCCTTTCTCTTGCATTTCAAAGATAATGAGAAAAAAAAACTCATGTTTTTTTCTGTGTTATATTCTACATTAATTTCACATTTCCACAAACTTCAAAGTGTTTCCTTTGAAATGGTATCAATAATATGCATATCTTTGCTTCAGGTCCTGAGCTACAGGCAGTTAGATTTGGTTATGTCATTTTCGGCTAAATTTGGGGGAAAAAGAGTCCTATCTGAAGATATCCCAATCTGACTTTGAAAGTGTCCAGATAAAAATAGTTTTAAAATATTTTTTGAATTCTTAGATGATGCTTACCTAGACACTTGTCTAAATTGATGGGTCATGTGAAAGAAATGCTATAACCAACCCCCGGCCATAATTAGCTAAATTGATGGGTCACTATTGTCTAGACATGTAAACATGTTCATGAAATACAATAGATGTCCATAATCACTCCCAGACACACCTGGCTAACTTGATGGGTCATGTAATCATTTTCTTGCGAAGTGGAGTCTTTTGTAGCTAGCTAGCTAGCTAAACAGTTAACCATAATTCCAACCCATAGCTACAGTGCAAACGGATTGTCATAGCTAGCCACCATGCATGAAATTTGATACGTATAATATCTGAAAATGTAGCTAGACTCTTACACGTATACATGGAGTGGGAAGGTTTTCGTCTTTTTCCGTGGCTAAACCAACTAGCCTCGTAATTTAACAATTGTATTCGTATTTACATACAGCATGCACGTTTGTTATTAAGGCACATGAAAGTTATCATGTTCCAGAAGGAATTTCTGTCAAAAATGCATTTTGATAAAAACAATAAAAATGCTTCTCCTGTGAAGTAGTGACGTGCGATATACACATAGCTTCTTGAAACAGGTCACATATTGTGGCTTTATTGGGTCCACTCCTTAGCTAGCTAACTAATTATAAGAACAAGGAGACTGTAGCTCAACTTGAACCAGCGAACCGGGTTTTAAAGTAAAGATTTACCCACTTTGAATGTTATATTGATTTTGTGCATATCTGAGTAATGTTCAGTCAATTCCCGGGGTCATTTCATGTTTTATGTCTGTCTGAGCTGGTGCCATTCAAGCAGGTAGAAATACAGCTGGCGTGTACGTATTTCTGCCAGCTTGAATGGCGAATAGCTCAGATACACAATGTAGAGACCCTATATTGGGGAGTAGGGGAGAGTGGCGTAAATTGAGCCATAGGGTTAGAAACCATACACAAAATGAATCATCTGGACAAATATTAGGGAAGAGGCCATCATTTCATGGAGTCTATGAAGGATGAAACCATATTGAAAAAGTAAGCAAGTTAGGTAAAAGTCTAATTCATTTATTGTGTTATAGGTTTTATTATGCTTCTATCTAAGGTAGATCATTCTAAGATTTGTTTTATACATCAAGTTGGGGTCTTTATAAGTTACAATATGAGGTCCTAAACCTAGCATGAAAGTGCATCCTTGTAGCTGTGTGGGCTAATAATATTAGTCAAAATGTTTGCCTTGGGATAAGTTGAGCCAATGGTCACTATATCCCATAAAAATTATGACGCATTTTGTCAGTTTTATGCATAATATGCATAGTACTTCTGTGATTTGTCATGCATATGAACTCAAGACAGTGCATTTTTTTATGTTAAAGAGCAGACATCATCATGCCCTGTGTATACAAACGTGAAACAAGCAAGAGGTCTAGCCCCTCTTGAGGTTCTTGAACGAGCAACAAAGGAAGTGAGAGAAGGTAAGAAGTCCATGCGAGCAGCAGCAAGGGATAAAACAGACTGAATGACACTGAAGAGGTACATTGACAAAAAAGAAAACAAACATGTACCTATGCGAAAGAGAAGCTATGATAGAGTAGCAGAGGCACACAAGGTCTTATCTGATGACATGGAGTCTGAGCTTGCTAAACATATCAAGAATTTCGCAGACCAGTGTCATGGCCTTAATAGCATCAAATGCAGAGAACTTGCCTGCGAATTGGCATATCGAAACAACATCCCTGTCCTAGACAACTGATCAGGAAATGGAAGGGTAAGTGATATTGAACAGAGATCTACAGTATATCTGAATGTAGTGTGGCAGGCCAGGGGTTTCAGGAAATACGTTTACACAGATCAGACACAATTGTATTAGCTCGGTTTCAAGGGTGTTTATTAAATAACAATCAAAGAGAAAAGAATAGGTCTCCTCCAGGAGACCTCCTCCGGGATACCGTCTTCTGGACTCCGGAGTCTTGCTGTATCCTGTGGGGAACAAAACGGAGCTCCCTTCATTATCTCTGGTATGAGCACGACTATACGGGAGTAACCTCTCTTCCACCCCAGTCCTCAACTCTGTGTGCTGCCCTTCTGGCAGCTTTATGGGACTAGTCCAGCTGGTGAGCAATCAGCCCCATCAATTGCCCAACCATAACACGGCCAAGGCTGTCCTCTCGTGCCAACTCTTCAATAAGTTAACTTGGTAAATCTGTTGGGGTTTCGGTCTCCCCGGATGCCGTATGCGGTAATTGATGGGTCCCAGCTTCTCTATCACCTTGTTCGGCCCGTGCCATGTTGCCAGGAACATATTTACTGCAGTGGGGATTACGACCAACACCGTGTCTCCCACCTGGAATTTTTTGGGCTGGGTTCCCCGATTGTAGACATGGGCTTTGGCGTGTTGGGCCTTCTCCTTGTGTTCTACCACACTGCGTAAGGGGGTCGGCTGGGCTTCCCACACCTCCTTGGCGAGATCCAGTAGGCCACGAGGCCTCCTCCCATAGAGGAGTTCGAAAGGGTAAAACCTGGTGGATGACTGGGGCACTTCTCGGTCCGAGAACATTAGCTGGGGTAGTAGCTGGTCCCAGTTCTATCCGTCCTGCTCGATGACCTTCCACAGCATTTGTTTGAGCGTTTTATTGAACCGCTCAACGAGCCTATTCGTCTGCAGGGGAAAGATGCAGGCCCAGATATGCTTGATCTGCAGGAGAGCACACAAATCTTTCATTAGGCGGGACATAAACTCAGTACCTTGGTCTGTCAGGATCTCATTCGGGTTGCCCACCTGGCTAAAGAGGTGGAACAGCTTCTGGGTGATTCCCTTGGATACCGCTGCCTGTAGGGGAATGGCTGATACCGGGTGGCATAATCTACTATTACCAGGATGTTTCAGTGTCCTCATGCCATTTTTACCAGGCATCCCACTATGTCCATGGTGATGTGTTCAAAGGGCTCCCCGATGATCGGTAGGAGGGCCAGCGGGTTTCGGAAGTGTGCTTTTGGGGCAGTGATTTGACACTCCGGGCAGCTGTGACAATCTTACTCAGCCCTCCTCATCCCGGGCCAGTGGAACTGGGCGGTGATCCGTTCCCAGGTCTTCTCCTTTCCCAGGTGCGCCTCCAACAGGTGAACAATTCCCACGTACCGTTGGGGCAGCAACAGTACCTCTCGAAGCTCCCCCTGTTGGCACGACAACTGATACAAAAGGTTATTCTTGATTTGGAAATGGGGGTATCGCCAGTCACTCACCCCCGGAAGTAGCTTTCAAGTAGCGGCTTTGAAGTTCGAATCCTCCCACTGGGCAGTCCCAAACTGCCCCCACAGTTGGCCCACAATGGGTGTCCCGGCTGGTCCCTCGAAATCGATGAGGGGAATGGGCTCCTCCTACAGTTGTTCACTGGGGGGGGGGGGGGTCGGGTTCCGTCGCCCCCTCGGACTCCGACTACGGGTTTGTCAACTTGCTTCCGGGCCAAGCATTCAACGGGTCATCCTCGCTCTTGTCTTCCGCTGGCTCGTACATTTTTCCTCAGCTCCTGCCTCCACAGTGCCCTGAACAGTGGACAATCTCGTCCCACGAGGAGGGGTACCGACAACTCCGGTACGGCACCCACCATCATCTGGCAGCCCCATTGTGGCGTCACGATATTGGCCTGTACGGTTGGACACCGCTTTGTGTCACTGTGGACACATGAGACGGACATCTCCCTACCACGTTCGGTCCCCTAGGCCAGCAGGCTCGTGGCTATGAGTGTAACAGGAGGTGACATAGTTCACTGCGTGGCCCACCTCGCTGCCGGGGCTTGCTGATGGCATTGAATCCTCTCGATCCGGGCAATTCCATGCAAGGTGCCTCTGGGCGCCACACTCAAAACACCCCCTTTGATCTCCATCTACCTGGGGTCGACTGTCGGTTCGGGATATACTGCTGTAAGAAGCGATCCATGACCACTTCGTCTATGATGGAGAGGGTGGATACATCGGTTAGGAGCCACGCCCTGTTGATTCGCACTAGGTGGCTGATCTGGGCTCGGGGGGAGGCGTCGGCCACGTACCACCAGTCGTGGACCAGTTGGGCCCGATGGGCCTGTCTGAATATGTCGTAGTTAGCTGCCTGTTCGTTGTTAAGGTCCAAATATGCCTTTTGGGAATTCCCGGACAGGTACGGGGCCAGCAGACTTACCCACTTTGGCCTTGGCCATCCTTCCCATAGCGCTGTCGGTTCAAACATGCAGAGGTATGTTTTCGATGTCATCATCCTCCGTTAGCTTGATTAAAAACTGGTCTGGATGCGATTCAGTAGGCGTTCCTCCTTGTAGCTTCCTGTTTTCTTCAACGAGGTAAACATTTTGTAGCCGCTTTTCCTCCAGCATTCGTTCCTGAACCGTCTGTTGGGCCCGGACGAACTGAACGATCAACTTGTCCAAGCTTATGCTGCGTAAACGTCAACCCTGATCTGACCATGTTATCAGAATGCCCGCATTCTCCACCAATTGTGACAGACCAGGGGGTTTGGTCAAGACGTTTATACAGATCAGACATGGACACAATTGTACTAGCTCGGTTTCAAGGGTGTTTATTAAATAACAATCAAAGAGAAAAGAATAGGTCTCCTCCAGGAGACCTCCTCCGGGATAACGTCTTCTGGACTCCGGAGTCTTGTTGTATCCTCTGGGGAACAAAACCGAGCTCCCTTCGTTATCTCTGCTACTGAGCACGATTATACAGGAGTTACCTCTCTTCCCCCTAGTACCCAACCTTGTGTGCTGCCCTTCAGGCAGCTTTATGGGACTCGTCCAGCTGGTGAGCAATCAGACCCTTAATTACTGGGCTGTCGAGTGGTTCAGCGGTCTAAGGCACTGCATCTCAGTGCAAGACGTATCACTGCAGTCCCTGGTTCGAATCCAGGCTGCATCACATCCGGATGTTATTGGAAGTCCCATAATTGGCCCGGGGTTGGCCGGGGTAGGCCGTCATAGTAATTAAGAATTTGTTCTTAACTGACGTGCCTAGTTAAATAAAGGTTAAATTAAAAAATGTAAACAATTACAAATTACTCACCAACCACAATCAGCCACAATTAGTCCTGACTGGAGAGCCTGTTGAGACCTGGCATGTCCAGCAGAGGGAGCCATCGCCGCAACAAGTCTCCCGCTGGTGGCTAACCTGCTGTATGCCACAGTAGGCATACATTTAAGCTATACAGTACCACACCCCCATTCCATGTATTAAACCTTGACCTACCATCACCCATTAACCCCAAGGCGGCTCAACTTACCCTGTCCCTATGCTCAATTTACCCCATAGCTTATTAAGTACACCACCCCGTTCATGAAAATGGATTACTCCTACAAACAGTGAGTCACGTGGCCGTGGCTTGTTATATAAAGCAGGCAGGCACTGAGGCTTTAGAATGAAGAAAACAAGTGACCTAAGCAATTTTGAGCTTGATATGGAGTGCCGGATCCAGTATCTCAGAAACGGTCACCCTCCTGGGCTTTTCACACATGACAGTGTCTAGGGTTTACCGAGAATGGTGCGACAAACAAAAAATACCCAGTCAGCAGTAATCCTTTGGGCGAAAAGAGCTCGTTGATGAGAGAGGTCGAAGGAGAATGGCAAGAATTGTACAAGCTAACAGGCCGGCCACAAACAGACAAATAACGGCGAGGTACAACAGTGGTGTGCAGAACAGCATCTCGGAATGCACAACTCGTCGATCCTTGTCACGGATGGGCTATTGCAACAGACGACCACACCGGGTTCCACTCCTTTCAGCTAAGAACAAGAAAAAGTGGCTCCAGTGGGGCCAACAGAGAACAATTGAGGAGTGGAAAAACATAGCCTGGAACATGACAGTGAGTTCAGTTTACTTTAGTGGCCTACACAGTCCCCAGACCTCAACCCAATAGAGCATCTTTGGCATGAGATGGAACGGGCTGTTTGCAGCATGAATGTACTACTGTCCAATCTGCTGCAACTGCCATCGCGTCAGCATGAACCAACATCCCTGTCGAACTTATCTGACACCTTGTAAAATGCCCTAAAGATTTCAGGTTGTTCTGGAGTCAAAGGGGGGGGTCAGACCCGGTATTAGATGGGTGTACCTAAACTGTCCGGTGAGTGCATGTAGATATCTTTGTTAGAAAGAATACTATATTTCCCTTGATGTAGTGATGCTGAATATAAAAAAATGAAACTTAACCCAATCTCCCCTACAATGGCTCTCTGTGGAAGGTGTGCTGCGGCGATGAGGTCGTGGGCCACCTCCAAGCAGGCCTGCAGCTGACATGAACACTCAGGACCTGCTGCGGGAGCTGGTGCGTCAGGTGGCCACCCATACGCAAGTGGACTCCTCAGTTCTCTCCCCAGCAACAACAGTGCAGCAGGGCAGCCCGTTGACTCCTGCACCTCACTTTGATAGGCCATGAGAATGAGTGGAAATTGGATGTCCCAATCGCTCTGGTTCCTGGGCAGTCTCAAGGGCTAGTTGGGCACCTAAAGTACATATGAATCTTTCGACTAGCCTATCGCTGTGCTGATGCAAGGGGGTAGTCCGCGTCTTCCTGTTACCCAGCCGTAGAGGTCTTCATGGGTCCAAAAAGTTGGACCTATTCCAAAATGGATCCGTGGCTTTCCCACCGGACCCGATATGCATAAATAAAAACATTTAAACAGAGACCTGTTCCGAAATGGACCCAAGGATGACAATCAGACCCATTTCAAAACGACCTACTGTATGTAAAAACAGATCCAAAAAGACTCGTGCAGGTTCAGATCCGAGAGATCCATTCAGATCTGAGAGAAGAAAGAGAGAGAGAAAGAAACCACAGACCTGGCACTGCCAGCGGCATCAATAAACAAGCAATATTGGCCAAATAACCAACAGTTACGTGTCCTTAAAAAATGCCTCTAACAAATGACAAAAAACCTATTCATTGTGTTCTGATGTGTAGCATATTAAAAACTTCATAGCCTATTGTTTTTTTTGTTTTTTTTAATCAGGTATGAAGGTAAGACCCAGATGCAGACACGTCGAATTAATAATGGTTTAATAATCCAACAGGGACAGGCAATAGACAGGTTAAGGCAGGCAGGGGTCAGTAAACCAGAGGTGGGGCAATGGTAATGGAGGGCAGGCTCAGTGTCAAGGTAGGCATAGGTCAATAATCCAGAGGTGGGGCAAAAGGCTCAGGGTCAGACAGGCGGGCTCAGAGTCAGGACAGGCAAGGCTCAAAACCAGGAGGGCGGGAAAAAGAGAGACTGGAAAAAGCAGGAGCCGAGACAAAAAACGCTGGTTGACTTGACAAACAAGACAAACTGGCAACAGACAAACAGAGAACACAGGTATAAATACACAGGGGATAATGGGGAAGATGGCCGATACCTGGAGGGGGGTAGAGACAATCACAAAGACAGGTGAAACAGATCAGAGTGTGACAGGTTTTTACTTTCCTAAAACAATAATTGTCCACCTCACAATTTAGCTGTCAGAGATTTGAGTGCTAAATGCTTCAGGGTATTTCATTCATATAGGCCTAATAGGCTTAGGCATCCACTGTATGATACTAACCTATTTAATCCCATCGGTCACAATAGTGACCGTAAAAAACGTATTCAGTTATAAGGCTCTAAAAATGTTACTGAGTGATATATCAATGCATTTCCAGCAAATATTGAAATAATAAAGGGTCTCAATGAAAGATGTGTCACATGTTTAGTGTAAATTGTCAGAGCTGTTTACTTCCTGGTTGCACCATGAGAAGAGGAAGGCTGCATCAAAGCTCCCAAACAAAAGGTTTGTAAAGTATGTTAACATCAAGTTAGGACAAAGATTTTTGGTACACATCATCTTTAAGGTGTCTAGTATTGATATATGCATTTGGCAATTACTCAACTTTGTTCAGTGTGGTCATAGAATGTGTAAACATGTTGACGGCAACAATAGTGACCAACGGGATAACACAGTGCATCTAGGTATACACAAAGTTATACACATACATGCTCTTGTTTTACGTAACTTTCTACTCTGTTCTTTAATTTTAGTTTCACTTTGAGTCAAGTTCTGGATATGTTGGATCTAGGTGACTGCCCAGACAAGGCATGCAACATTGCAGTTATCCCTCAAAAAAGATTTTGAGGGATAGATTTTGTCCTGAGTGATTGTGATAGCGATGGGTCAGATATGGAGTATGGACCGGCCATTTGCCAGCCAGGCTGTTGAATGCATATGCTGAACCTATGCAAACAGATCATGACAGGAACAACGTTATCAGTGATGATGACCTACCCCTCACCCCCTCCATTGTTGATAATGAAGGGCCAAGGGCCTCTACCCGCCAGAGGGTCCAGTCAGAAGAGCCTAGGGGCTCTACAAGCCATAGGGGTCAGCCAGAAGAGCCAAGGGAAAAGCTGCATGTGGTCAAAAATGAAGATTGAGTGTTCAAACGATCGAAGAGGCCTGCCACTGATGTGATTCCAAAACACATAGTATACAGCCCAAATATGCAAAAGTTTGGCACGAAACCACTGAGCCACGGAAGGAGATCTTTACTGGCTGCTACTGTTGAAGATCAGGCAAGATATGACAAAACTTCTCACTGGCCAATCAACACGATGCACGGGTTCCAGAGAAGTCATCATTGTGACAAACGTACTACCTATTTATTATTTATTTTTTATTTATTTTTTTACCGTTATTTTACCAGGTAAGTTGACTGAGAACACATTCTCATTTGCAGCAACAACCTGGGGAATAGTTACAGGAGGGGGATGAATGAGCCAATTATAAACTGGGGATTATTAGGTGACCATGATGGTTTGAGGGCCAGATTGGGAATTTAGCCAGGACACCGGGGTTAACACCCCTACTCTTACGATAAGTGCCATGGGATCTTTAATGACCTCAGAGAGTCAGGACACCCGTTTAACGTCCCATCCGAAAGACGGCACCCTACACAGGGCAGTGTCCCCAATCACTGCCCTGGGGCATTGGGATCTTTGTTTAGACCAGAGGAAAGAGTGCCTCCTACTGGCCCTCCAACACCACTTCCAGCAGCATCTGGTCTCCCATCCAGGGACTGACCAGGACCGACCCTGCTTAGCTTCAGAAGCAAGCCAACAGTGGTATGCAGGGTGGTATGCTGCTGGCTATGCATGTGAGAAATGCAAAGCGCCACTGCACATTGAGTGCTTCAAGATATACCATGGACAGTAGAAAAGGAGATAAGAGTGAATGAAAAAGGGCTGAAAAAGAGAATAAAAGAAAAATAGAAAAGTCGATAAAGGGTGAGGAGAAGCAGTACAACGTACTCTAGGAAGAAAAGAAAAGTTGACGAAAAAGACAATCAAAAAGAGTGAAATGTTTTTGTAAAAGAGGATCAATTGATTCAAGACGTACTGTATGACAGTAGGTCTGACTGATCACAGTTTAAAATAGTGATGCACAAACTAATCTTGCACTTGGTTCTGAAGCCTAACTCTATGATATATATATACGTATATATAAGCACTCATTGTGCAGTGGTGCTTTTTAATATATATATATATAATTGTATTTTGTTCAGTGTATATTCTATTCTACAGGCTACCTCTATCCTAAATGTTACCTTTATGTTCAGTGGGAATGAATCACACGACTGCTATACAGTTGTTAGTGAATGTTGCACTAAAATGTCACAATGACAATGTTACAATGAATATTGCACTAAAGTACAAGTTCAAATGTTATAATAAAGTTACAATATTAATGTTTCAATACATGTTGTACTAAAGTTACAATGTATGTTACAATAAAGTAACAATGTTGAAATACGTTGATGGTTGTTTTTTGTTGTTGTCTTTTCTCTCAGTATTCATATCGGTGTCGTATAATGGTTTTTGATGTGTAAAATAGTCACACTAGAATGTGACGGGGCATTCTAGAGGCAATGCTGGGGACTGCTAGTGACAGAGTTTTAAATGTGTTAATAACTGGGTTGGGATATATAAGAACTTTGATAACTGCATAGGAGAAATATGTTAATTCCATATACGTAACATTATCCCACCGGTCACATTTGTGACCGACCATAAAACACACTTTTTCACCTACTTTTCCATTAAAATTTCAAAAAAGAATGATTGATTACTTCAAAGGGTTACTAATGACACTTGATTTGAATATTTTCATGTCTGGGGAAAAAATTCTTTATCTTTGTCAGAGAGGCTACTACTGCTATACAGATATAGGCATACAGAAGGAGGATAATTCGTTAATTTTCAATCAGAATAGTTAAGCAGTATATTGTTAGATTAAAACAGTAGCTCTGGTAGGCCTTCTTCCTTACCTCAAGTTCAACTGTCGAAGTCAGTTGGAGCTCCGGTGCGCACTGCCTTCATTGGCCTGCAGTTGCTAAGGCTAATAATAGCCCTACTTCACCAAACCTTCACAAAAGTTTATTTACTGTTCATTTCCTGGTAGCAGCTCTGGGAGTAACAAAGACCCACATTGGAGTAACAAAACTGTCTGGGTAGAGGTCTTCATGGGTCCAACAGACCCAAAATTCTGAGATCTGACCCACTTGCAGGTTCATGCCTTACGTGTTTGTGCTCGATCACAGTCGCCGGCATTCTGGCGCACATGGCCGCCTGGACAGTAACAATAGTTATTCTCTGGCTTGTCAAATATGTGACTGTAATCGGCAACAACTCATTCTCTTTCCTGGGTCATTACTGGCATCCGTATCGAGGATGAACTTAGCGGAACTCAGAGGAACGTTATCACTCTCCCCTCAGTCTCGATCTGTCTCGCTCTCGCTCAGATCCCCCTCAACCCCCCAAACCTAGTGAGTTATCTGAACTAGGGGCAACTCCTTCCTCCATACTTTCCCCATGAGCCCCCCCACATAATAGAGCTAAAGGGTCGCTACAATATTGTAAAGCAATAAAGAGGCATGTTAAAAACAAGTTTTATACAACGGGTTGATCTAATCCTAAATGCTGATTGGTTAAAACTGCATGCCAGCCGGTGTCTATTCCACAAGTTGCCACTGGCTAAATCTATGAC
The DNA here is from genome assembly GCF_045679555.1 of Salvelinus alpinus. NCBI lineage: Eukaryota > Metazoa > Chordata > Actinopteri > Salmoniformes > Salmonidae > Salvelinus > Salvelinus alpinus. Next base: position 53,551,416 of record NC_092100.1, read on the forward strand.
ATTAAAATGCCTATTTACTCTGTTCCATCTGACTGCGCAATTCATTGTCTCATCAGCCCAGCCAAGCAACTTATAAACTTGATCTCTAGTACAAAAAGCATCTGTGAGACATTATCTCACATTTCTTTTCGACTAACTTTTAGTTTTCAACAGCGGAGATTTGTATAAACTTTGCTGTCTGTCTCTCTGACATTTGCAACATTGTTTCAATGTTCAAATTCGATGTTTGTGATTGTGTTACTGTAGCTGTGTTGTTGGCTAGCTCCTCTGAACAACAGTGTCCTGACGAGAGAGCACATTTTCTATGCCAGGCGAAATCACACCTCATTAGCTTATTGTTATGGTTGTATCCAAATAAATGTCACTAGAAAACAGCTTAAACAAATACAAATGCATCTACATTGCTGTTATTCTGGCTGCACTTTTTGACGTGATTGTAAGTTAGCCGTAGTTGGCTTGCAATCAATAATGGATAAGAACATTGCCACTGTCAGCCAGTATGGCAATGGAACATTTAGAACGAATGACTGGGTCGTGTCTATAGATACAGAACAAAAAGACTGAACAACTGGGTCTCCAGCAACCCTAGATTTGTGTCGGGACTATATCTTGTGGAAGGAGGAAATAGTATGAATAAGTTAATTAAAATAATGTTTTTAATGAACATATGTCAATCATTATTTGAATATGTTGGTAACCCATTGTGATAATGCCCTCGAAGCTGGTGTGGAGGATACTGTAAAGTCTGCATTCTACATGCAGACTTTACAGTAATTGTCCAGTGAAAATCTCACTTTTAGAAGTTAATATTCTGTTAAAACTTACCAAAATAATGTTGACTCATCAAATACTAATCCTGTACTACAATGAACAAAAATATAAACGCAACATTTAAAGTGTTGGTCCCATGTTTCATGAGCTGAAATAAAAAATCCAAAATTGTGTGCACTAATTTGTTTACATCCCTGTTAGAGAGCATTTCTGCCAAGATAATCCATCTGGTGTGGCTGATTAAACAGCGTGATCGTCACATAGGTGCACCTTGTGCTGGGGAAAAAATAAACGGCCACTCTAAAATGTGCAGTTTTTCCCCCATAACACAATGCCACCGGTTGCTCAAGTTTTCAGGGAGCATGCAATTGGCATGCTGACTGCAGGAATGTCCACCAAAGCTTTTGCCAGATAATTGAATTGTTCATTTCTGTTCCATAAGCCGCCTCCAACGTCGTTTTAGAGAATTTGGCAGTATGTCCAAACAGGCCTCGCAACTGATGAAACTGGGTTTGCACAACCAAATCATTTCTGCACAGAAACCGTCTCAGGGAAGCTCATCTGCGTGCTCTTCATCCTCACGCTTCTCCAGTGTGCTCTTCACGGATTAATCCTGGATTCAACTGTACCGGGCAGATGGTGGTATGGCATTGTGTGGGCGAGCGGCTTGCTGATGTCGAAGTTGTGAACAGAGTGCCCCATGGTGGAGGTGGGGTTATGGTACGGGCAGGCATAAGCTATAGACAATGAACACAATGGCATTTTATGTATGGAAATTTGAATGCACAGAGATACCGTGACGAGATCCTGAGGCCCAATGTCGTGCCATTCATCTGCCGCCATCACCTCATGTTTCAGCATGATAATGCACTGCCCCATGTCGCAAGAATCTGTACACAATTCCTGGATGCTGAAAATGTCCCAGTTCTTCCGTGGCCTGCATACTCACCAGACTAGTCACTCATTGAGCATGTTTGGGATGCTCTGGATCGACGTGTATGACAGCATGTTCCAGTTCCCGAACAATATCCAGCAACTTTGCACAGCCAGTGAAGAGGAGTGGGACAACATTCCACAGGCCACAATCAACAGCCTGATCAACTCTATGCGAAGGAGATGTGTCGCGCTGCATGAGGCAAATGGTGGTCACTCCAGATACTGACTGTTTTTTTTATCCGTGACCCTACTTTTTTTTAAAGGTATCTTGCATATCTGTATTCCCAGTCATGTGAAATCCATATATTATGAATGTATTTCAATTGACTGATTTCCTTATATGAACTGTAACTCTTTGAAATTGTTGCATGTTGCGTTTATTATTTTGTTCAGTGTATAAATTGGAGAAAAAAACACTTCAAAAACCCCACCTCAAACTTGTATCTCAAACAGACCGTTTTTTTTTTCTTCACTATTTCCTCCTGTCATCATCCTGGCCAATAAGCGGGCTACTGCATGAATGTTTTTAATGACCAGTATACGCCCACACCATTCTGTTGTTGGGGTACGCCCACACCATTCTGTTGTTGGGGTACGCCCACACCATTCCAACACAGAAAAACGTCTATTTAACTTGCTTAAATACAATTTTTTGGGAAGCACAGCTATTTCACTCATATTGTAATTTATTATAGGTAATCTTTTATAGAAATCGGGAAACATTGGACAGTTACTATAAATAAAGTTTAGCTCAGGGCTGATGTTTCTCCTATGTACAGATCTAGGATGTATCAGCTTCCCCAAACCTAACCTTAATCACTAGTGGATATTTTTTTTAACTGACCTAAGATCAGCAACGTCAACTTAAACCTAAATTGCTCACCCTAATACTCTCTGTCGCCCCCCTCAGGCTCTACTGGACCTGGGCGCATCACCAGACTACAAGGACAGCCAGAGTCTGACCCCCCTCTACCATACAGTCCTGGTGGAGGGAGACCCAAGCTGCTGTGAGCTGCTACTGAGGGCCCACGCCACCGTCTCTTGCCATGACGAAAACGGCTGGCACGAGATACACCAGGTGTAATAATCGATTGGATTTATATAGAGGTAGCCTAACGGTTAAGAGCTTTGGGCCAGTAACCTTTTGGGCCAGTAAGCTGGCAAGGTGGAAAAATCTGCTGTTTTGCCCTTGATCAAGTTAACAGTTAACCCCCAACAACAACTACTCCCCGGGCTCTGATGACGTGGAAGTCTATTAAGGCAGCCCCCCTGCACCTCTCTGATTCAGAGGGGTTGGGTTAAATGCAGAAGACACATTTCGGTTGAATGCATTCAGTTGTGCAACTGATTAGGTATCCCCTTTCCCCAAAGGGTTTTACATACAAATGTTCGACATACTGGTTTAGTTGGGAGTCTCAAGTTACAGAGCCTGATACAGTACTAAAGCAAATTAGCCAAGCCAATGAAATGATATGGACTCCCTTGAATAAGCTATCTTGTAGTTGATTGGAAATAATTCCGCTTTTGGTAGATGTTTCACTTTATGAATTGCTTTGGTTGAGAAGCAAGCTTGGCTAGACCTTCAGCAGCAAAACAACAGTAAGATAGCTCAGCTCAGTTGGTACTCTGACTGACATCTAGTGTGCAGAACAAGACGATACAGTTGAGGATATCTTTAGTCTACAGGCTCCTCATTTTCTATGATAGTCCCGGTAGATATGGACATGCCTTTTTTTTTGGACCTCCTCTCTGTTCGTTTGTTTGTGTGACAGACCTGTAGGTATGGACATTATTTGACCTGGTCTCTGTGTTTGTGTGGACATTATTTGACCTGGTCTCTGTGTTTGTGTGGCAGACCTGTAGGTATGGACATTATTTGACCTGGTCTCTGTGTTTGCGTGGCAGACCTGTAGGTATGGACATTAGTTGACCTGGTCTCTGTGTTTGCGTGGCAGACCTGTAGGTATGGACATTATTTGACCTGGTCTCTGTGTTTGTGTGGCAGACCTGTAGGTATGGACATTAGTTGACCTGGTCTCTGTGTTTGCGTGGCAGACCTGTAGGTATGGACATTATTTGACCTGGTCTCTGTGTTTGTGTGACAGACCTGTAGGTATGGACATTATTTGACCTGGTCTCTGTGTTTGTATGGCAGGCATGTAGATATGGACATGTCCAGCACCTGGAGCACCTGTTGTTCTACAGAGCAGATATAGGTGTCCAGAACGCCTCAGGAAACACGGCTCTACACATCTGTGCTCTATACAAGCAGGTGAGAAAACACAAACCACCAATCAGCTGTCAATCAACTGTACAGAGGGGTTTATATTATACCATCTACAATGTTTTAATTATACCATTAGTGTATTGTTTTGGTACAGGCCCATAGTAATCAGGATTAGGGTCAATTCCATTTGAATTCAGTCAGTTCAAGAAGTCAACTGATTGGACTGAATTGAAATGGAATTCACTCCAATCCTGAAAATTATGCTATTGTTAGCGAAGGGGGAAATGATGATGAATAAATATCCGGTTGATTCGTCACATGGATAAAGATTGACTGGATGTGCTGCTGATGATACGCTGCTGATGATATGCTTCACTGCGATGGATGAATCCTGGGTGAACACTAGTCAATATTGCCTTAACATTTTAAAATTTATCCATCTATCATGTTCTATATGGTGCTTAGAGATAGATGGAAACGAATGATGACAATTAGTAATGTCATTCATTACTGTGCGCGCGCGTGATCCTTGTGTCAATGGCTATGAATTATAGTTTAAATGTTAATCCCTCCACTCTGTCATATGAGCATTACACACACACACACACACACACACTCACACACACACGCACACACACAAACACACACACATTTTCCAGATGGTGGTTTTAGCATGGGATGTGTGTGTGAAATATCTCTCCTGTTCTCTGTAGGGTTCACTGCTCCCATGAGATATGGCACAGATTTTTTTTAAACTCTCTCTCCTGCCATTAGAGAGAGAGAGAGAGTGAGGAATGATGAGAGAGACAGGGAGAAAGAGTAAGAGAGAGAGAAAGAGAGCGAAAGAGAGATGATTCCCTCTCCATTGTTTGGTGTTGTGCAATCTCTTTCCTCAAGTGCTCTGCTCAGCTCCTACACGGGCAAGGTTTATCTCCATGGCTTTCTGATTGTAATGACAGTCACTAGGAGGGATAACTAGGAGGGATCAACTTCTGCCTGATTTAGCCTTCACATAATGTTATTATTATTATTATAGATATCTGCCCCATATTTTATGCATAATCTGTTGTTCATTTGAGGACTAGTGGCAGTAGAATATAATAAGAGCAAGTAGGGGGATTGCATGCCAGCATAGTGTCACGTTCTGACCTTAGTTCCTTTGTTATGTCTTTATTTTAGTTTGGTCAGGGCGTGAGTTGGGGTGGGCATTCTATGTTGTTTTTCTATGTTTTGGTCTGTTGTTAGATTTCTATGTGTTGGGCCTAGTATGGTTCTCAATCAGAGGCAAGTGTCAGTCATTGTCTCTGATTTGGGAGCCATATTTAGGTAGCCTGTTTTTCATTGTGTGTTGTGGGTGATTGTTTCCTGTGTCTGTACCATACGGGACTGTTTCGGTTGTTTGTTTGTACTTTTGTTAAGTGTTCTGTTGATTTATTAAATATCTCATTATGGACACTTACCACGCTGCACATTGGTCCGATCCTTGCTACTCCTCCTCAGACGAAGAGGAAATCCGTTACACATAGGCTGAACATATTTAGGTTTTCTGAGATTGTTCTGGAAATTCTCACATAGAAACTTAATTGGGAGGGAGGATGTTTAATATGCTTTTTACAATCAAGATGAAAGTGGCCATTTTGTCAAACTGTGTAGAATTGCAGGAAATGTGTTTTAAAATGTCAAACAAATTTAGGGGGGAGGACCCCCCGGAACCCCTATCTACTGTTCATCCACCTCAATATCTACACCACAATTTCGCCCTTGCCTTGATCTGTCTGTATCCTCTTGACTGGTGTGGTTTTTTTAAGACACTAAGTATGCTTCTCTGCATCTCTGCTAAAATCTGGGTAACAGATTGAAAGGAATGAGTCTTCTTCTGTACATTTAGTAATCGCTTGCTTTTCTAAAGTCGACCAACATTGCCAGCAGACATGCCAGCGAAGATAGTTAGACAAGCTAGCTACTCTTAATTTATTGATAGCCTGAAATGGCTTCTCGGTAGCTAGTTATGAGGTTGGGAGATTGGGAATTTATCTGGGCTAGCTAAAGCCAACTTCATACAATTTCTAGGTAGCTAGTATTATTCCAACAACAAAACATTTAACCAGATAAATCTAAACCTGTTCCCGCTATGGACACGATGCCTCTGAATTTATTGAACATTAAAACTATGAATATTCATATCTCGAAAGTACCCTTTTGATTTTGATAATTTTTTGACAGATTGTTTTCAACTTTCCAGAGTGGGCTCTCTGCTACTTTTAAAGTGTTGATACATTTTATGAGCACCACCAACACAGTGATTAGGAAAATGGATTCTGCTGGTGATTTGCTGAAGGGTAGTGCTAGCAGGGATCCTTTGGACGTCCAACTCCACCGTCACACAATTAAGTCGAAAGTTATAACGGTTAAGGTAAGGGTTACGGTTAGGGTTAGGTAAGGGTTATGGATGTAAAAATGTATCACTAGCCACTTTAAACAATGCCACTTAATATAATGTTTACATACCCTACATTACTCATATCATATGTATATACTGTACTCTATATCATCTACTGCATCTTGCCATCTTTATGTAATACATGTATCACTAGCCACTTTAAACTATGCCACTTTATGTTTACATACCCTACATTACTCATCTCATATGTATATACTGTACTCTATACCATCTACTGCATCTTGCCTATGCCGTTCTGTACCATCACTCATTCATATATCTTTATGTACATATTCTTTATCCCTTTACACTTGTGTGTATAAGGTAGTAGTTGTGGAATTGTTAGGTTAGATTACTCGTTGGTTATTACTGCATTGTCGGAACTAGAAGCACAAGCATTTCCCTACACTCGCATTAACATCTGCTAACCATGTGTATGTGACAAATAAAATTTGATTTGATTTGAAGGGTTAGGTAAGGGTTATGGTTAAGGTTAGGGTTAGGGTAAGAGCAGGGGTTAAGGTTTCGGGCAGGGACGTCCCAAGGACCCCGGATAGCACTACCCATTTGCTGAACAAGCAATCCTACAGGAGGGATGTCATTGGTTAATGATATTGTTCATGTTGAATCAGTTCATGTGAAAATTCTATGTCAGAATATAGCCATACTCCATATTTTTGAGCACACTATAAGGAGTATAATGACACCAAGATGTTGTCTGTATACGTGTGGTTCATGGTCCATAAGATCTTACAGGAGGCATGCATAGGTCTAAAAAGGGCCTAAAATGGCCACTTTCATCATGATTTTCTATGTACAAAGCATGTTAAACATACTTCCTCCCAATAACATTTGCATGGAAAGGGAAAGAGGGGATACCTAGTGAGTTGCACAACTGAACGCATTCAACTGAAATGTGAGTTACTAAAAATATTTTCGGGCCATGCTGGCGTGGAATCGCCCAGTAGGCGGAGTATTAGCTTGAACTGGGATGTGTGTGTGTGTTTGTTTGTTTGTTTGTTTGTGTGTGTGTGTGTGTGTGTGTGTGTGTGTGTGTGTGTGTGTGTGTGTGTGTGTGTGTGTGTGTGTGTGTGTGTGTGTGTGTGTGTGTGTGTGTGTGTGTGTGTGTGTGTGTGTGTGTGTGTGTGTGTGTGTGTGTGTATGTGTATGTATGTGTATGTATGTGCAGGCACTGTTCGTGCGTGGGCGCCTGCGTGTTTGTGTGCCTGATTGTACGGGTGTGTGTATGCTCGCGTGTGTGTGTGTATGTGTGTGTGTGTGTGTGTGTGTGCGGGCACGTGTATGTGTATGTTCGCGTGCGTGCGTGTGTTTGTAGTGGAGCATTCCGTGGGTGGGCTGCTGAATCCAGCTAGCAGCAGGCTATAGTGCCACATACAGTTACCACAGCTCCATCTCTTTATTCACCCATCTTTACACTACGTGTACTGAGATCTACTGCACTGAGATCCTTACTGGAGAACTGAGGTGTTACCTGGTAACAGACACAAGGCATCATCAGCCAGAACAGGGTGAGCTGCATCTCCAGGACAATGATCAGTCCTGGAATGTTCTGGAATCAGTCTGGATCAGTTGATCGAATGGAACGTTTGAGCAAGATGGTTTCTGGTTCTCTCGTTAAATGGGTTCAGTACAGAAGAGGGTAATACTGTACAGTAGCTGGCTGCAGAAAGAGAGAGAGAGAGAGAGAGAGAGGTGGAGTTTAAATTAATGAGGTCCTGGTCACAACCCTTACAGTGTCTTACTCGCTCTCTCTCTCGCTCTTTTTTAAAAATTGTATTTATTCCTCCCTAAGGAACACTGTGCCAGAGTACTGCTTGTTCGTGGTGCCAACAAGGAAGTGAAGAACTACAGAAGCCAGACATCATTCCAGGTATGGACTGACTCACACCTCTAACCAGTACTGCTCACAGTAAAGGCTTGCTGTGGAGTATAGATGGCTACATTCCAATCTCCAGTCTAGCAAGCCACACGGCCAGTACATTGCTTCATTCTTCTATATGGTATGCTGTATAATGGTCATCCATTGTTTCCATTGCTCTTCTTTTCTCAGATGAATTACAGCAGTAGAGAGCTTGTTACAGTAGTGTAGTATGTGATACTATTTTTGCAGGCAGGTGGTAAGTCTAAGTCTGTGTTTTCTCGGTCTCATTTGGTTCACTTGCCGTTTCAGAAGGGGAGTGCAAGAGGTTTGCTACTGATTTAAGCAAAGCACTATATATGAGTCAGTGGTTCCTTATACGGTAGTCTTTTATGTAGCTGTGAACAAGCCGTCAGTGGTCCTGGGATAATTATTCGTGTTTTAATTGTTGTTTACATGCATGTGTCAGCATTCCACGGTGTTGTACATCTCAAACAACCAATTAGTCATACTGTAGGTGTGATGCATCTTGGGGGTTGAAGTAGAACATATCGAATGCATATCGAAATAGCTTTCTAGCTATAGTTGACTGTATGTTTTATTTTTTTCCCATGTATCATTCCTATTCTGTTCACCAACTGTGTACTACTTTTCATGCAGATACAGTAATTCCGTATCCCACAAATATTTGAGCCGTGAATTCACACAGACATTGTTTTGACCTATTTTATTTTCACTGGCAGCAGGCCTATGTAGCTGCTAAGACATATTGCTATTTAAATAGCATGGCAAAATAAGAACTACTGCGTGAGGTACATTAGTACCAAGCACGCAAATACAAATAATGTTTCTTCTGGGAAAGAATCTCCCTTTTTTTTTCACCAACTCCCCTCTTTACCTCCTCATGCTTTCTTAGCAGTCTGAACTCATCCTCAGTTACTCTGAACTCCTATTACTTGGTCTTATCCCCAGCTGAGCCAACTGTCTTCTCTTGCATCATGTTGGAGTCAGTGGAGTGTTGCTGTTTATGTAATGTACATTTCCGCTGAGCGCTGATGCGTCCTCAAATTCTCTCTATTATTCATTCATCCCCCTTCATACTTCTGAAATTGTTTCTTGCCTCAATGACTCCTTAATTACAGCTAATTTGAAGGGGTCCATAAACCGCATTCACCACAGCCAATCAAATTCTGATTAAGTCTTCCCAGTTTAAACAGGCATCTGCTGACTGATGGTGACAATTTAAGAGCTGAGATTAAGCCTGCATCCCAAATGGCACCCTATTTCCTATATAGTGCACTATGGGCCCTGATCAAAAGTAGTGCACTATAGAGGGAACAGGGTGCCATTTGGGACTGATTCAGAGCAAATTGGACCACTTCACTTCTTGCTCCTCTTTTCTGACCCACTTTCATCCTAAAATCACATCCCGCTCCACTTCCTAGCACACCCTGCCGTCATACCTCACCTTATCTCCATATGGTTTGGGACAAGGTAATCCTCCCCTCTCCATCTTATCTCTCTCTCCCACTCTCTATCTCACCCTCCTTCTGCTCTCTGTTTCTGTGGTCCCCTTGTTTTCCTGTCTGTCTGTTTCTCTCTGTCCCTCTCTGCCCAGCCATCATAACTTACGGTATGGTTTGGGACCAGGTATACAGACAGCAGAGCAGAGAGCGGAGCGCGCGTGGTGTACTCTGCTGTGCAGAGTTAAGAGGGGGGGATGTAATCGTTTTTAGCAGAAGGGTTCCAGCAGGCTATCATTGTGGTTAGTACTGTAGCAGAAGGGTTCCAGCAGGCTATCATTGTGGTTATTACTGTAGCAGAAGGGTTCCAGCAGGCTATCATTGTGGTTAGTACTGTAGCAGAAGGGTTCCAGCAGGCTATCATTGTGGTTAGTACTGTAGCAGAAGGGTTCCAGCAGGCTATCATTGTGGTTAGTACTGTAGCAGAAGGGTTCCAGCAGGCTATCATTGTGGTTAGTACTGTAGCAGAAGGGTTCCAGCAGGCTATCATTGTGGTTAGTACTGTAGCAGAAGGGTTCCAGCAGGCTATCATTGTGGTTATACTGTAGCAGAAGGGTTCCAGCAGGCTATCATTGTGGTTATACTGTAGCAGAAGGGTTCCAGCAGGCTATCATTGTGGTTAGTACTGTAGCAGAAGGGTTCCAGCAGGCTATCATTGTGTTTAGTACTGTAGCAGAAGGGTTCCAGCAGGCTATCATTGTGGTTAGTACTGTAGCAGAAGGGTTCCAGCAGGCTATCATTGTGGTTATACTGTAGAAGAAGGGTTCCAGCAGGCTATCATTGTGGTTATACTGTAGCAGAAGGGTTCCAGCAGGCTATCATTGTGGTTAGTACTGTAGCAGAAGGGTTCCAGCAGGCTATCATTGTGGTTAGTACTGTAGCAGAAGGGTTCCAGCAGGCTATCATTGTGGTTAGTACTGTAGCAGAAGGGTTCCAGCAGGCTATCATTGTGGTTAGTACTGTAGCAGAAGGGTTCCAGCAGGCTATCATTGTGGTTATACTGTAGCAGAAGGGTTCCAGCAGGCTATCATTGTGGTTAGTACTGTAGCAGAAGGGTTCCAGCAGGCTATCATTGTGGTTAGTACTGTAGCAGAAGGGTTCCAGCAGGCTATCATTGTGGTTAGTACTGTAGCAGAAGGGTTCCAGCAGGCTATCATTGTGGTTAGTACTATAGCAGAAGGGTTCCAGCAGGCTATCATTGTGGTTAGTACTGTAGCAGAAGGGTTCCAGCAGGCTATCATTGTGGTTATACTGTAGCAGAAGGGTTCCAGCAGGCTATCATTGTGGTTAGTACTGTAGCAGAAGGGTTCCAGCAGGCTATCATTGTGGTTAGTACTGTAGCAGAAGGGTTCCAGCAGGCTATCATTGTGGTTAGTACTGTAGCAGAAGGGTTCCAGCAGGCTATCATTGTGGTTAGTACTGTAGCAGAAGGGTTCCAGCAGGCTATCATTGTGGTTAGTACTGTAGCAGAAGGGTTCCAGCAGGCTATCATTGTGGTTAGTACTGTAGCAGAAGGGTTCCAGCAGGCTATCATTGTGGTTATACTGTAGCAGAAGGGTTCCAGCAGGCTATCATTGTGGTTATACTGTAACAGAAGGTTGTTTCTGGGAGATGAGCTGGGAAGCAGGAGTCATGACATGTGTTGTCACCCCCAGAGAGGTCCTCCTGGCTCTCATCATCAAACCATCAGCTGGAGATGATACAGCCTCGGTCTACACTCTAGCTGGCATTACATTACAGCACCGCTACTCCAATCCAATGTACGGTAGCTACTCTAAGGTTCTTGCTGTATTACATTGATCGGTTCATTGCACTCATTTCAGTTGTGGTATTGACAATGGAAGTATATTTTGGGCTAATTTTCACTCATGCATCATTAGGGAAAGTGTTATTCGTTTTTCAATACGGAGACAATTTCATATTTGTAAAGGAGGGATGAGTTTATTCAGTTTATTTCCATGATAAGTCGTGATTCAAGTGGTGGTTTCAGTCGTTCAACTAGCTGGATATTCATGGGAGGTACTGTGTGATTCGGGTGGAGACTTTGTATGGACTTTGTCTTCAGTGACTAATCTATGGTCGACCTGCTTTGTTGCAGCCAGAGCCTCAAGTCGTTTCTCCTACTCCACTGACCTGACTTATGTAAGACTAGCGAAAGGTGGCCTTAGCCGGCAGGGTCTACTGGCTGGATATGTGTTGACTCACCCACTGTGGCTGTAGCTCGGCTGTCCTCCACCCACTACAGTACAACTCTTACCAGGCTGCTGTTTATTGTGTTATTATTAGTAGCTATAATAATTTCAGGTTGCATTTCATAAAAGCGAGTCCTTCGACAATGGGTATTAAGTTGTTTTCTGGCAAATAACTTAGGCGCCGCATGTGGGAGGCCATCAGAGCAGGTAGTCAGGAATTCTCTACTATGAATCCCATAGGTCAGCCATTTTGCTTGCTTTAAAAATGTCACTATGATAAATGCCAAAAGACAAATCTATCATTCTGTTCCAGGTGGCCATCATCGCGGGGAACTTTGAATTGGCAGAATTAATCAAGAATCACAAAGAGACCGATATTGGTAAGTTACTGAACCAAACACTTATATGTGTGTCTAAACTGGGTTTATTTAAGAGAAGAAGAAAACACGTTCTTGTTTTAATATAGGAAATGGTGAGACTGGTAAACCATTGAGCGCAGCGGTCAGTATGGTTGACCAGGCTAGGAAATGGTTGCAAGCAAATTTGTTGTATTGAATGGGATTCAAGTCATGTCCACTTCATGTGCTTCTTTATAAATGCTGTATGTTGTTGACCAAAGATCTTCCTCTCTGAATGGGCCCTGCTGTTACCTGTTTGATGGACCTGCACTGTGGTTCCTCTCTCACCTATAGACAGTCAGTTTTCTGCTCCAATCCCACATCTACTTCCACACATAGCCACAGTACACAGTGGAGCTGACCTACATAGAGTAGAGAGACTGGGATGAGAACACACACACACACACACACATCCTGCATGCACACATACACACACGCATGTGCGCATGAACACATGTATGAACACACACACACACACACACAAACACACACACACACACATTTATAAAGTGTACTCTTTCTAATAGGTTACTTTACTGTATAATGTGTACTGTATGTAGTACACTATAGAATACCTCTAAAAAGACAGTATGCCTTTGAGAACTAAGAACAGTGTTCCAGTGGTTGTCTGTGATATGAATGGGACAATCTCCCTCTATTGTTCACAAAGGGCACATCCATCCTTTCTTATCCTCACACTACACTCTTAGAAAAAAGGTATGTCTAAAAGGGTTCTTCATCTGTCCTCATAGGAGAACCCTTTGAAGAACCCAATTTGGTTCCAGGTAGAACTCGAGGTGGAAAGGGTTTTACATGGAACCAAAAAGTGTTCTACCTGGAACAAAAAGGGTTCTACCTGGAACCAAAAAGGGTTCTCCTACGGGGACAGCTAAAGAACCCTTTTTGAACCCTTTTTTCTAAGTGTACACTACTGTTCAAAAGTTTGGGGTCACTTAGAAATGTCTGTGTTTTTGAAAGAAAAGCTCATTTTACTTCCTTTAAAATAAAATAAAATAGATCAGAAATACAGTGTAGACATTGTTAATGTCGTAAATGACTATTGTAGCTAGAAACGGCAGATTTTTTATGGAATATCTCCATAGGCGTACAGAGGCCCATTATCAGCAACCGTCACTCCTGTGTTACAATGGCACGTTGTGTTAGCTAATCCAAGTTCATCATTTTAAAAGGCTAATTGATCATTAGAAAACCCTTTTGCAATTATGTTAGCACAGCGGAAAACTGTTGTTCTGATTAAAGAAGCAATAAAAAGGGGCCTTCTTTAGACTAGTTGAGTATCTGGAGCATCAGCATTTGTGGGTTCGATTACAGGCTCAAAATGGCCAGAAACAAAGACCTTTCTTCTGGAACTCGTAAGTCTATTCTTGTTCTGAGAAATTAAGTCTATTCCATGCGAGAATTTGCCAAGAAACTGAAGATCCCGTACAACGCTGTGTACTACTCCCTTCACAGAACAGCGCAAACTGTCTCTAACCAGAAGAGAAAGAGGAGTGGGAGGCCCCGATGCACAACTGAGCAAGAGGACAAGTACAGTAGAGTGTTTAGTTTGAGAAACAGATGCCTCACAAGTCCTCAACTGGCAGCTTCATTAAATAGTGCCCGCAAAACACCAGTCTCAATGTCAACAGTGAAGAGGCAACTCCTGGATGCTGGCCTTCTAGGCAGAGTTCCTCTGTCCAGTGTCTGTGTTCTTTTGCCCATCTTAATCTTTTCTTTTTTATTAGCCAGTCTGAGATATGGCTTTTTCTTTGCAACTCTGCCTAGAAGGCCAGCATCCCGGAGTCGCCTCTTCACTGTTGACGTTGAGACTGGTGTTTGGCGGGTACTATTTAATGAAGCTGCCAGGTGCCCTAAGGTGCTGGTGATGGGGATTCTCTCTAATCTTTCTTTGCTTGTCACTTTGTAACTGCTGGAGTCAGGTCTTTCCTGTGTCCTAAGGCCAGGCTTTTGACATTATGAACTCGCCTCGGCCTTCTGGCATGCTGTCAACATAATGCTACTGCCAGCAATCTTACTGTGCAATTGCCGGAGCATTTCTGTCTTTTCCTCTCCAAATAGGCACTGACACATCCAGTAACTCATTTTGTCATGCATTTTCAACCTCCCAAGAGTATTTTTTTTTCTCTCTCTGTCTTCCATTCCGTCATCGCTTCTTAATGTTTTGTAACCTCCTTTTGTAAATTGCTGAACATCTCCTATCTGATCTGACAGTCAAACACTGAAAAGTCTTCGTAACAGTGGACCTCAGTACATGTTCATTTATAACTACTGTGTACGATATAGTACAACAGCATACCTACAGACAGGGGTGTGTGGCGATGGGGGGGGGGGGGGGGGGGGGGGAGTGCACATTAATTCTATTAACCTAGTACTGCAGTGGGCTACACCAGGGTCACACAGAGTGTTTCTTTGTAGTCTTAAACAAAAGTATACACCTCACACACATGGTTATGAGCTTTAAAAAAAGAAGACACCTGTACCATGTCAGATATAGAGTTGAAATGTATAAAAGGTTTGCATCCCAATAGTACACTTTATATACAACACAGAAGACTGAAATATAACAAAATCAGTTGGCATAGAAAAAAATGGATTTTT